>NC_053489.1:61875898-62193398 GCF_905171775.1 Rana temporaria
AGTGTAGTAACGTAGGTAACATTATCCGCGGAACGAGTGTCGTATCGGATTACCCCCCGTTGACTGCACCTTTCCCTACCTACCTGGACGGGTCTTTTTGGTTGGCTTCCGGCCGGAGCTCCAAATTTGACATGCCTATTTTATATCGTTTATATGTAAGTGCGTTTTTTTCTTCTTTTTAATAAATGTTACCTACGTTACTACACTATTGTGGCCCTTATGTGTCTTTCATGATTATCGGGACCCCAATTTTCCATCGATTGGCTTGAGACGGAGGTGTACTTGTTATACAGTCTTTCTACAACTCAACTGCCATAGTGTTTATCTACACGCCTTCTATGGTCTTCTTTTAACTAAGAGACCGCTGGTCATCTGGTAAGCAGACATATTGATTTATGGTGGAGGTTTTTCTATTCATTGGATCGTCACCACAGCCTTAGATCATCACTTATGGACTAATTCTTCTGTTTCCTTCACTTCACTGGGGATCTGGACTTTCTTTATGTCTTTAGATCATATATGGACATTGATCTATGTCACGATTTTTAGAAAAAAAGTTTTTTTCTTTTTTATATAGCGCATCTTGTTTTTTCCACTTTATGTTGAATACGGGGTCCGTCATGCGGAGAAAGTTCCTATAGTCATTAGGATTATTCTCCTGGATTTCCCTAAGCAGAGGCATATGTGAGAACTGGTCACACTGGCGCAACCAATTCTTGGTCCAGGAACGCCTCCTCCCCCTGTTCCTGGCCAAAGTACTGGAATGATGAACATATCCAGCAGCCATCCCATAAACAGCACCAACTCGCGAAAATTGACGCTGCTGCTCCATCATGGCTTCAAACCGGCCGGCTGGTCAGTCAAGAACACACTCCAACAGAAAGCACAATCAAATCCAGCGGTACCTGCAAAGAACGCATGACACACAGATACGATCGCACAGTACGAAACTGCAAAGCAGAATGAACTGCACGCCTGTACCCGAATGCCAACTACGTACCCACAAGCACACGCAATGAACCAGAAAATACGACCTGCTAAAGCACGGAGACCGAGAAGCGCGAATCAGCTCTAACCAAACCTTCACTAACACGAGCAAAGCCGTAACTAGCAAAAGCGGAACAGAGGGCGTCGCCATTGACTTTGGCCTTTCCCTTTATAGTGACGTCAAACGTGGTTTACGTGCACGCGTTCTGGTCCGACGGGAAATATGGTCCGCTGGTGTGTACAAGCCAGCGGGCCAAAAGACAAAACAGCCTTGTACGCCAGAAACAGCCCGTCGGACACTTTCCAGCGAACATGTTTGGTCTTGAGTACCCGGCCTAAGTGTTAAGAATTCATTCAGGAGGGTTAAGTGTCGAAGTGCTTTAGCCAAATATTAAGGTTAAGGTCACGGATCATAGGTACATTTTCACTTTTTTTTAGCGCAGAAAACAGTGCAACAGTGCCAAACACCAACATGCCCTTATTCTAAAGACAAATAGTTAAGTGCTAATAATTCATGCATGGGGAGGGTTAAGTGTTGGAGTGCTTTAAGGTTTATTGCAGTTTACAAAATAGCAATAGTTAGTAGAGCTTCATGCTGTAATGTAATACACTGAATCCACCCCCAGACAAATGTGTAGAGCCATCTCACAGGGGCTACTGTATATTAAGACAGGTCCTTTCCCAAATAGTGCAGAGATTGCCAGGCAGTGGGCACACAACAACAGTCCATTCACTCCAACTCATTGATCAGTCTAGGGGTTGTATTTTTAACGTTTTTTGGTAGTAGAACTTGGCAGAGGATTTAAGGTAATGTGAGATACTCTATAACATCGGGCATTGTTGGCAGAGAACACTTTCATCGTAGTAGCACTAGTGTAGGTTGGCTGGAGCAGTCTACGCCTAATGGCCGGGACCATTAAAAATAATTTGAGCGTCCACGGTTCATGGCTTAGGACCATGAAGTAGCTTGAGCACAGAAAGGCAGACTGTAACAGTTCATGGCCCACAGCCTGAGACCATGAAGTAACTTGAGAACAAGTAAAGAGGCTCTACTCACATCCTGATCCTGGTACACAGAAAGTCCATATGTGTGGCCTCTGGTAAAGCAGTGCAGTATTAAGTCCAAAGGGCTTCAGGGGCAAGCAGCTCTCCCCCCTCACAGATCCATCCCCTTAGGGGGAGAAAAGACAGTCTCTTCAGCACTCCAGACTGTTTAACAGCATCCCAGCCACCAACTGGGCACACCTCCCCAAGGATTGTTCAGGCCCTGCTCAATATTCAGGCTGGTCATTTGAATTCTCCCTTCCTAAGCTCTAGATATTTCTTCTAGAGGCAGGGGAAAGCAATCAAACTCTCAGGCCCCGTACACACGACCGAGTTTCTCGGCAGAATTCAGCCAGAAACTCGGTCGGAGCTGTATTCTGCCGAGAAACCCGGCGTGTGTACACTTTCGGCCGAGGAAGCCGACGAGTTCCTCGTCGAGCCAGATAGAGAACATGTTCTCTATTTCCTCGTTAGTCAATGAGGAAACTTGGCTCGCCGAGATCCTCGTCAGCTCCACACAGAACTTGACGAGCAAAACGATGAGTTTTGCCCGTCGAGTTCCTCAGACATGTGTACGGGGCTTCAGACTGTAAAGCCCTGAAAAGTCCAGTCCAAACAACCACCGGCCCTCTGGCTACAGCAGGAGCTAAAAAGTAAAAATGTACCTAGAACCCTAACTAGGAGCATCCTACAAATGTTTTTAAAAAAAAAACAGGGGCCCTACCTAGAAGCAGGTTAGTCGCTTCCTTTTTCAAGTTAATTGAACGCTGCAGCACACAAAACATATTATTATATGATCCAACCAATACAGAGTTACCGTATATGATTTCCTGCATTCATTTCTAATAAATAGAATGTAAAAGACAACCGCATTTAATGTACTGCTACATGAGAATCAATACATTTATTGCCATTTTTTCCCCTCTTATCTTGTCTTGTAGGCCAGGCTAAATATTACTGATGCAATGTGCAGCGTCTAAGGTCCCAACCCCGTCACCTCATTTTAAAAGACATCATTCATTTTGAGAGGAGATTCGGTAAATGTGGCTGATGCTGGGAGATGCATGCTGGGAGCGCAGGATTACAGGAACATAAACATCTAAATCTGCCGTTTGCCTCATTACACCTCGGAGATCCCGAAAACTAGTAATATTTTATGCTGAATATTTAAAGGCTTCTTTTAGAAGAGATACCTAAAATAAAAAATGCGGTATTGATGCTTGCTAGTGATATTGGGAAACCTATACATTTATTCCTGGCACATACATCTAAAGGGATCATACCAGGAGGACGAGAAGATTATTTAGTTGACCCACCCTACTCATAAATATACTTCACTATATCAGCCTAAGGGCCAGCGTTGGCGGGTCTTCGTTGGCTTTAGAACAATTTTGCTTCTTATACAAATTTATGGGAAGGCAAAAACAGCTTAAAGCAGGTCAACTGCGGGCCTATTGATTCTCTAATTAATTCTGAATCATCCCAGAAACCTTTTAAGGTCAGTTTTTGTAAATTTTTCATTGTTAATAACATTTTTCCTTTGCAATTTTACACCACAATGCACAAAGGAAAAACAAATGTTAGTGTACAATGTTAAGGTAACATTAAAATAAAATCATTCAGCTTTGCACAAACAATAATTTGTGTAATGGGTACATTTTTCAAAGATTTACAATTTTTTTAATTGTAAATGACGCTCGATTAGGCAAATGCCTAACGCAGTAAAATCAAATGTCACCTGGAGCATCTGGGTTGCCCTTATTCTTATCGGCTCCTCTGTCTGACTTAACATCACTACTGTACCCTACAATAAAGTGAGATCAGAGGGAGGAACCAGTGAGAATAAGGTTTTAATATGGTACCAAATCTGGATGCATATATTTTTATTCAGAGGTTTTTATTATTTAGAAATAGTAAAAACAATTCTCCAATGCCATTTTTACCTAATTTGCACACCTCTAGATATTTAATACAAAGAATTGTATATTCAGTAAAAATTAACTACTGTAAAAACATCTTGTAAGGACAAATAAAAAAAATAAAACATCATGTAAAAAAAAAATCACCTCTTCAATTCTTTTCAGCTGCAGTATTAGACCTTTCATGTAGGTTGAATATCTGTTACCCCCACCACAAGTTGTGGTTCCTCTCACCAGATTGTTCATTCTAAGAATAGGCAGGTGGACAGGGACAGGGGAGCAAGTATTCCTCACACCCGGGACATCTGCTGCAGTGGAAGAAAAAACCTCAGTGTTTTAAATAAACGGACCACCAGAAAGGTAAGTATACTGTACATAGTTACATAGTTAGTCAGGTTGAAAAAAGACACAAGTCCATCCATTTCAACCATAAAAAAAATTTAAATATCGTACAATCCCATATACCCAATTCTATACCCAAAGTTGATCCAGAAGAAGGCAAAAAAGAAAACAGCAGAGCATGATCCAATTTGCTACAGCAGGTGTAAAAAAAATCCTTCTTGATGCCCCGAGAGGCAATCGTATTTTCCCCGGATCACTTTTACCTATAAATGTTAGTACTCAGTTATATTTTGTACATTTAGGAAAGTATCCAGACCTTTCTTAAAGCAATCTACTGAGTTGGCCAGAACCACCTCTGGAGGGAGTCTGTTCCACATTTTCACAGCTCTTACTGTGAAGAAACCTTTCCGTATTTGCAGATTAAATCTTTTTTCCTCTAGATGTAAACAGTACCCCCTTGTCTTTTGTGTTGACCATAAAGTGAATAACTCAACACCAAGTTCCCTATATGGACCCCTTATATATTTGTACATGTTGATCATATCCCCCCTTATTCTCCTCTTCTCAAGGGAGAATAAATTCAGTTCCTCTAATCTTTCCTCATAGCTGAGTTCCTCCATGCCTCCTATCAGTTTGGTTGCCCCTCTCTACACTTTCTCCAGTTCTCCGATATCCTTTTTGAGTTTTTTTTTTTTTACAGGGTGTATATTAAATACAAGTGACCCTATGACAGTGTTTCTCAATTCCAGTCCTCAGGCCCCCCCAACAGGTCAGTTTTTCAGGATTTCCATTATTTTGCACAGGTGATTTGATCTGTTTCACTGCCTTAGTAATCACCACAGCCTTTTCATCTGAGGCCTCGTACACACGACAGAGTTTCTCGGCAGAATTCAGCGAGAAACTCGGTCAGAGCCGGATTCTGCCGAGAAACTCTGTCGTCTGTACACTTTTGGCCCGATGGAGCCGCCGAGGAACTCGTCGAGAAAATAGAGAACATGTTCTCTATTTTCTCGTTGTTCTATGGGAGAAGGCGGCCCGCCGAGCTCCTCGGCGGCTTCATCCCTGAACTCGACGAGGAACTCGATGTGTCTGGCACGTCGAGTTCCTCTGCCGTGTGTACGAGGCCTGAGGGAAATCCTGAAAACCTGACCTGTTGGGGGGGCCTGAGGACTGGAATTGAGAAACACTGCCCTATGATGATACTATAACCTCCAGGGTGATGCAGATGATGTCAGCCCTGATACAAGTAAGAAATACAGGCAGTTTGGTCTATAATATTGGAAAAATACTGGTACATACCTATTATATGATAATCTTGCAGGAACAGGCCCCTCCTAACCCTCTTGTATTGAATTGTATTGATGCTGTATTGTCTCCCTTTATATTGTAAAGTGCTGTGCAAACTGTTGGCGCTATATAAATGTAGCACCCTGGAGTTTAGGCAGGGTTGCTCCTCACAAATTTACTTGCCAGGAATAATTATCCTGGTCGATTTATTTCTCCCTAAGTTTGGCCTTGTTGCATTTTTCTCTTCTTGGTGGTACTAGATACGAGAAGGGCAACCCAAGGTCAGGTTATGGGTATGTGGGGTGTCTCAGCCAATGGGCAGGGGTTTTCTTGAATCCCTTAGCCTGCTGGGAAAGCCTATATATTCGTGTGGAGTCAGGTGATCTATGTTCTGTGACACCTGGACGGCTGTCTGGGTGGATGTGTGTGTCGTGTGTGGCCTATCCAGAAGTGAGAGAGCAGCTCAGGGTTGGGATTGCGGCTTGCAGTCCAACCAGAAGTGATGGTTCTGCCAGCTGGAGAACCTTTTAGTAGTCAGAGGTAGAAGGTAAGCTGTCGCTACTAAGGGAACAAACATGTTTTTACCAGGGACCACAGTGAGTAACTGAAGCAAGTACACAAGCAGTATTCTCACCGAACGGGCACGGTGGAAAATCAGGAAAATTCAGGCGGTGATCAAGTCAGGGACCCAGACAGGTGAAGCTTGCAGAACAGCCTTGTGTGTCAAGCCAGGGACCGAACAGGCCAGTGAGGTGAAGCTTAAGAAGTCTCTTGAGTGCCAAGCAAGGAACCCAGCAGAGAAGGGGGGTGAAGCTTGAAGGAGATACCACATGAACATTGGAGGAGCTCAAGGGATTCAGTGGCAGTGAATCAGAGGGTCTAGTGAGAAACCAGGAGCTTAGTGTACTGAAGAACTACAAGGAGAAGTTGTAGAGAAAGTGAAGACACTGTTATACTTTGTGTTAGGAACTGTTAAAGGTTGTTGCCTGCCATAGGATACAGCATCCCTGCACGTGCAGATGTGGCGTCTTGCTGGAGGCCTTTCCCTACATGGCTGTCTTCCTAGTGAAGTCTCGAAGTCTGCTAATTGAACTTGCAACTACTTAAGGCTGTCCTGGCCCTAACCTTGTATCACCCATAAAAGTTTGTAAGAGAAATAAACATCTCTTTTGCATTCAAGAAGTGTGTGGCGCCCAATAACTTTATCCACCTTGCACCCACTATGCCTCATAACCCACCACATAAAGAAGGATATCAGCTATCTCTGGCCCTGGAGGTTCTCATTAGACTAAAGGAGGCCGGAGACCTTGCTACATAAAAATACAAAGTTTTTATTTACTTGGCTCCAAGTTCAGCTTTAAAGATGTTCAGCTAATGGCCCTTTTTTATATTCTAAAATATACTTTTTTCAGTCTAAATTGTCTTCAGATTGTTGATTGTAGAATAAAAGCAATCTGTCCATCTGTAATGGACATTAATAATTCATGTACAGAAAATAAAAGGTTTTGGTGTGAACTGATTGGCTGCATGTTTTCAATTCTTTGTTTTAATCTGTTTTCAATTAGAGTTTTTAGCTTTACAAACTTTTAAAGGGCTCAATACAAAGATTACAGCTATGGTGGGCAGAAAAGTGCCCATATATTGCGGATTTGGCACAAGACATATGATAAATGACTAGGTTTGCAACATTGCAGATCATTACATAATGGTAAACTGACTCTTGATCTATACTAAATCCAGTATTTCTTGGATGCAAATAAAAAACATATTTTTCTCATGCAGCTTGATAATGCCGACTCTTTTTAGCAAAATCTACCTATGCCAAAAGCATAAACGAGAGCCAACAGACTTATTCACTGGCTTTCTCAAGGTGTGTGGGGGTTGGTTAGAATTATAGAAAGTCACAACTGTGTATATCTGCATAGTGCCATTTACCAGGCTTTCACAACGAATTGCAATGGCACGCTTTTCCTAGTAAAGTGAACAGGTATCGATCTGGCAATAGTCAAAGTTATAGTAAGGATAATAATAGTCAGTACATGTCCATTTAAAAATCATACACTATGATTCAAAAAGAATTACGCCGGCATATCTAATGATACGCCGCGTAAGTCCATGGATGCGCTTGAATTTCGGCTTCCTACGACCGACGTAAGTCTCCTACGCCATCATATCTTGGGTGCATATTTACACTGGCCGCTAGGGGCGCTTCCATTGATTTACGCGTTGAATATGTAAATGAGCTAGATACGCCGATTCACGAACGTAGTTGTGCCCGGCGCATGAGTATACGCCGTTTACGTAAGGCGTACATCCGGCGTAAAGATAAACCACCAAATAGGAGGCGCAGCCAATGCAAAGGTATGGACGACGGAACAGCCGTCGGATTTTACGTCGTTTACGTAAGTCGTACGTGAATGGGGCTGGGCGTAGGGTACGTTCACGTCGTTGCCATTGAGCCGTCGTATTCATTTACATGGGGTCACGATTCATTTAAATACAACACGCCCACTACCTGCCTACTTTGAATTAGGCGGGCTTACGCCGGCCCATTTACGCTACGCCACCGTAACTTAGGGAACAAGTGCTTTGTGAATACTGGCCTTGCCTCTCTATTTTATGTCGGTGTAGCGCATATGAGCTACGCTACGCCCGCCTAAACATACGCCGCTCTGCCAGAATCTGGCCCATAGTATTTATTACTGGAATGCAGTCAGGTTACATATACAGTAACACATATGTTCTTCTTTCTTAGTATTTTTTCTTAGACCCCCGGAGAGCGGAGAAGACCCCCGGAGAGCGGAGAAGACCCCTAGGAGAGTGGAAGAAGCCCCCCCTGGTATTAGAGCTAAAGAAGACAGGGGGGGCCTCCGGAGCAGACTAATAAATGATTTTAAAAACCCTTGTGTTGTGTGTTTAATAACTATCACTTTGCCTCCAGGTGAATGGGTAGGGGTACGATGTACCCCATATCCATTCACTTAGGGTGGGGGGCCGGTATCTGGGGGCCCCCTTATTTGAGGGGACTCCCAGATTCCGATAAGCCCCCGCCCGCAGACCCCGACAACCAACGGCCAGGGTTGTCGGGAAGAGGTCCTGTCCTCATCAACATGGGGACAGGGTGCTCTGGGGTGGGGGGGCCCGCAGTGCGCCCCCCTGCCCCAGAGCACCCAACCCCCCCATGTTGAGGGCATGCGGCCTGGTACGGCTCAGGAGGGGGGGGGGCGCTCGCTCGTCCCCACTCCCATTCCTGGCCGGCCGGGTAGTGTGCTTTGGATACGGGTCTGGTATGGATTGTAGGGGGACCCCCTACGTCGATTTTTCGGCGTAGGGGGGGTCTCCTTACAACCCATACCAGACCTAAGGGCCTGGTATGCTCCTGGGGGGGGAACCCATGCCGGTTTTTTATTTGAAAATTGGCATGGAGTTCTCCCTCTCAGGAATGCATGCCGAGCAACGCTGTCAATTTTTTTTTTTTTATTTGTTTTCCCGGCGCGTTTTTTTTTTTTCACCCGTCGCAACTTTATTGTCCCGTCGCAATCCACAAAGCCCGGCGTAAATTACGTTGGCGCGCTGCACGTCGGGAAAATTACGTCACACGCATGCACAGTACGGCCGGCGCGGGAGCGCGCCTCATTTAAATTGTAATCGCCCCCCGGAGAGGAGGACCGCCTTGCGACGGAGGCACTTAAGTTACACGGCGTGTAATTTCTAGGTAAGTACTTTGAAGATCGGGCACTTGGGTAGAAATTTAACGTCTGTGTAACTTAACTGCTGAAAGTTAAGTTAGGCTACGTTTTTGGGAATTTGGCCCATTGTACTTTAACCAGTTGCTGACTGCCCTATTGCAGCTTTACTGCTACAGGGCAGCAGGTCTGTGCAGAATTACATATATATGTGTGATTTTGCATTTCCGGATAGGTGGTGCGCATGAGCACCACTGGCGTGCCGCTTCTGCTGTGAATAGTCACAGCAAAAGCCAATCAGTGGGTGCCGGCCAATGGATGACTGCCGACACCCACTGATTAGAAAGGAGACACACTGGACAGAGCCCTACATATAAACAATGCAGATTTCTGTCCTGTCAGCGGGGATGTGCTGGATTTTGTTTCCTTGCAAAGCAGGGAATACAATCCAGCACATCCCTTAGTAAAAGCAGCACACTGTACACTCAAAAACACTGTTTAGGCACACTTTTAACTCTTTGATTGCCCTAAAAGTTTAACCCCTTCCCAGCCAGTATCTTTAGTATATTGTCAGTGCATATTTTTAGCACCAGTCATTGTATTAATGTCACTGGTTTCCGCAAAGTGTCAAAAATGTCAGTTAGTGTCAGTCATGCCGCGTACACACGATCATTTTTGAGCATGAAAATTTTTTTTGTTTTTCAGCATGTCCAAAAAACGAAGTTTTCCCAACTTCATCATTAAACGAGGTTGCCTTCACACCATCGTTTTAAAAAAATGATCTAGCAAACACATATGACGGCACTCTAAAGGGGAAGTTCTATTTGCCTTGGGGCTGCTTTAGCTGATTCCATGTTAGTAAAAGACGATTTGCGCTTTTCTGTTTGTTACAGCGTGATGAATGTGCTTACTCCATTATGAACAGTAGTTTTACCAGAACGAGCGCTCCCGTCTCATAACTTGCTTCTGAGCATGCGCAGGTTTTTTAAGTCGTTTTAGCCCACACACGATCATTTTTTACAACCCGAAAAACGACATAGTTTAAAACGATGTTAAAAAATGCAGCATGTTCGAATTTTTTTTTTTGAAAAATGATGTGAAACCCACACACCATCATTTTAAATGACATTTTTGAAAAACAACGTTTTTTTCATGCCGAAAAATGATCGTGTGTACGCGGCATTAGTGTCAAACTGTCATCCACAATATTGCAGTCCCGTTATAAGTCCCTGATCGCTGCTATTACTAGTATAACAACAAAATTAATAAATAAAAATTCCAGTATGTATACCATAGTTTGTAGATGCTATAACTTTTGTGCAAACCAATCAATGTACACTTATTGGGATATTTTTTACCAAAATATGTAGCAACATACATATTGGCCTAAATTTATGAAAAAAAATGATTTTTTACATTTTTTTTATTGGATATGTTTTATAGCAGAAAGTAAAAAATATGTTTGTTTGTTTTTCAAAATTGTTGCCTTTTTTTGTTTATAGTGCAAAAAAAATAAAAATTATGTAGCCCTAGGGTTGCTACTATAGTTATTCTGTTGAACGGTTCATTGTTTCTGAATAAGAGTTTGGCTCCCTCTAGTGCCTATAAAAATGCACTGATTACTGTAAAAATAACACTGGCAGTGAAGGGGTTAAACCGTAGGGGGCGCTGAAGGGGTTAAGTGTGACCTTTTGAGTGATATTTACTGTCAGGGGGCGTGGCTTACCGTGTCACGTCACTGATCGCTGTTCCCGATGACAGGGAACACGATCAGTAATAGTGTCACTAGGCAGAATGGGGAAATGTTGTGTGTAACGGGAGGGCCCGTGGGACCCAGAAGCTCTTAGAAAGCATGAGCTAGAAAATAATGGACAGTCAGAATATTTCTTGGACTACCTGAGATGGGACTATTATGTAATTATTATCCACAATATATTCCAGGATATCTGTGGAGAACTGGTTGCTGTTTGTTGATTATGAACTCAACAGGTTAATTGAAAGAGTGACTCATTCATACTGTTAGGTGTTAATGTCATCAACTCCAGCCCACCTGTCTGTCTGGTGTGATGTAAATGAATCTAGGATGGCTTCTGAGGATCTTTCATTGTGGCTTGTGCTAATTGACCCTGTATTGTGTGAAGTTGTATTGATGATAATGTGTGTATTGTAAGTTAACAGACAGCCTAAAGGTCAGGTGTATGAATCCTCAGCAGGAGTTAATTAGCTCAAGTAAATTAGGTCAGAATGTCTGTTAAAAGATGTGTATTGGGGCTCGTTAGGAAACATTGTATGATGTTGTGGGTGGAGTTGGGTCATTGTTCATTTGATTACTGCAGTATTCTTTTTGTGTATATAAGAGCCTGCTTTCTCAATAAAGATTGTCAGACCTGCTTGAACTTCATAGAGAGCTGTGTGTCTTGTTAATGGGGGAATTCGTAAGGGTTGTGTTCGCCGGATTGTGGAGTGTCGATAGCTGCCTTGGGTTCGGGAATGGAATATCCTAAATGGCTTTAACCCCTGTCCCATTTGGCGTTCCGTTACATTGTGTTTACACACAACATTTCCCCGTTCTTCAGCTCTGTGACCCGATCGCGGGATATCGGCGGCGATCGGGTCCCACGAGCACGGTCAAAGAGCTTGCGGCAGGCCACACAGTGACAATTTAAAGGGGGATGTACCTGTACGCTCGTTTGCCTGTCCTTGCCATTTTGTCGACCTAAAAGTGCGTGCGCTGGTAAGCAAGTGGTTAAGTTCCCCAAACCCCATGTACCTAGTTTGTTTAAACTCCCTAATACATACTGTACTGTAACCAGTTGCCGATTGCCCTATTGCAGCTTTACTGCTACAGGGCGTGTGCTCTGTGCAGAATCATGTATGTATATATATATATATATATATATATATATATACATATATACATACATACATACAATAGGTCTCAAAATTTCAAGTCCTGAGCTACTAGCCAGGCCTCAAGGCGTACTCGCCACCAGTTGCCCCTCCCAACCCCTACCATGTCCCGCCCCTAGACACGGCTATTGAATTGAAAGCTGTCATGTTCCCTGCGCTTTGAACAACCAGTCGGCGGCGGCGGCTCCTCTCCTTGCTCGCCCCCACTGCTCCCAGGCAGCCCGCCCCAAACTCCCCAGCCCTCAAAATTTACTCGCAAAATGCGAGCAGGCGAGTGCAAATTTTGAGGGCTGTATATATTTATATATATATATATATATATATATATATATATATATATATATAAGATTCTGCAGTTTCTGTAAAGGCAAACCTTTTTTCGTTTTGAATAGAATAAAGAGGTGTTAGAAGCTCTGTCAAGTTTTTTTTATTGCCATCTGTTCCCCTGGCTGGGGAATTTTCATCCTTGTGACCATTGTCACCAGAAACCCTAAATTTTGGTGTTATCACTAGAGCAGTAAGTTGGAAAAAATATTCCAATGTGGATAAATGTTCCAGTGACAACTGTCTACAATGGGAATTTCCCTCACTTTTTGGAGATTTCCTATTATATTCTGTTCCCTCTATAGGATAGAAAGTGAGGGGAAAATCTCCCCAATGAGACACAGACAACAAAGAATAAGGCCCCGTACACACGTCCGTGAAACTCGACGGGCAAAACACATCGTTTTGCTCGTCGAGTTCCTTGTGAAGCCGCCGAGGATCTCGGCGAGCCAAGTTTCCCCATTGACTAACGAGGAAATAGAGAACATGTTCTCTATTTGGCCCGACGAGATCCTCGTCGGTTTCCTCGGCCAAAAGTGTACACACGACCGGGTTTCTCAGCAGAATACGGCTCTGATCGAGTTTCTGGCTAAATTCTGCCGAGAAACTCGGTCGTGTGTACGGGGCCTAACCCTACAGGGCATTGAATCAAGCTATACTGTATTAAAAATAAATAGATGGAGTTGTGCTTTTAACTGGCTACACACATTACAACCTGGCTGTAATATATAATTATATTTGGCAACGACTATTAACAGAATTATTTCAGTAGGTCCTGGCATTATATGATTGGTGGTGATTGTACACAGGCTGTAACATGCCTGGCTTTACCCATGTGTTCAGTTTTCAGCCACTACCATATGTTTTTTTCTCTTTCTTTGGTTTGCATTACTACAACTTCCGTTATTTATTTTCTAAATATGTATTGGAGAATTTTCCCATGATTTTGTTCCAAGAACGACACTGAATATCAAAGCAACAAGAAGAAATCAAAAGAACACATTTTATTACCGTATTTTCCGGCGTATAAGACGACTTTCTAACCCCTTAAAATCTTATTAAAAGTCTGGGGTCGTCTTATACGCCAGTAACCTAACATCTTACCTTATCCCAGAATCGCGGCCGTACGATTTTTCAAAAGCCGCGCCTCCGACGTCTTCTGTTCCGTGATAGGCGGAAACAATTAGCTTCCCAGGAGGCACTGTGTTCAGTGTCCGCCTATCACGGAGGCCCTCTCGTCCTGTTTAGTGTCCGCCTATCACGGAGGCCCTCTCGTCCTGTTTAGTGTCCGCCTATCACGGAGGCCCTCTCATCCTCGGACGAGAGGGCCTCAGTGATAGGCGAACACTGAACACAGTGCCTCCTGGGAAGCTGAATGTTCCGCCTGTCACGGAACAGAAGACGTAGAAGGCGCGGCTTTTGAAAAAACGTGCGGCCGCGATTCGTGTGTCTTAGGATAAGGTAATGGCACGGTCTGGTCATGTAATGGGGCACGGTCTGGTCATGTAATGGGGCACGGTCTGGTCATGTAATGGGGCACGGTCTGGTCATGTAATGGGGCAGGTCTGGCATGTAATGGGGCACAGTCTGGTCATGTAATGGGGCAGGTCTGGTCATGTAATGGGGCACGGTCTGGTCATGTAATGGGGCAGGTCTGGCATGTAATGGGGCACGGTCTGGCATGTAATGGGGCACGGTCTGGTCATGTAATGGGGCAGGTCTGGCATGTAATGGGGCACAGTCTGGCATGTAATGGGGCACGGTCTGGTCAAGTAATGGGGCACGGTCTGGTCATGTAATGGGGCACGGTCTGGTCATGTAATGGGGCACAGTCTGGCATGTAATGGGGCACAGTCTGGCATGTAATGGGGCACAGTCTGGCATGTAGTGGCATAGTCTGGCATGTAATGGTGGCACCGTGAGTCAAGGCATGACTAGTAGGAAGGGGGTAGTCTTATACGGTGAGTATATCCCAAAATCAACATTTTGGCTGGAAAATTAGGGGGTCGTCTTATACGCCCAGTCGTCTTATACGCCGGCAAATACGGTACATAAAAAATCTAGTGGAACCAATTGCCTTCAAAAGTCACATAATCAGTAAATAGAGTCCACCTGTGTGAAATTTAATCTCAGTATAAATACAGCCGTTCAGTATAAATAAAGCCCTCAGAATTTTTTTTAGAGAATCTTAGTGAAGCGTCATGAAGGCCGAGGAACCCACCAGACAGGTCAGGGATAAAGTTGTGGAGAAGTTTAAAGCAGAGTTAGGATATAAAAAAAATATCCCAAGCTTTGAACATCTCACAGATGTTCAATCCGTCATCCGAGTATGGAACAACTGCAAACCTACCAAGACATGGCCATCCACCTAAACTGACAGGCCCTGGTGGTCTGCCCAATGTTATGACGAATTTCCCCACAAATCGCTATCGCACAATTCTGCAAGTGATTATAATTTATAATCGCTGTTTTTTAGCTGCTCTAAAACCATTTTTTACATAAAGGGACACTTTTGGACAATCTACAGTTTGCAGGGAGAAAGAACAGTTTTTATTATATAAAAGAACATGTAGGACACAGGGCAGACCACTAGGGACAAGGGGGGTGTGTATTTTTTACATACAGTACTGTAATCTATAAGATTACAGTATACTGTATGTAATGTGTTTGTTTACCTTTTTGAATTTGGCGCGGTTCTCCGCTCCTGTGCGTCGTAACGTCGCAGGGAATGGAGATCGGCGGCACACATAGGCACTGTGAATCGAGCGAGCACCCGCTCGCTCACACAGCGCGGTGGCATCGCTGGATCCAGGGACAAGGTTAGTAACTTTGTCTGTGGCTGCAGCGAGGCGAGCCCGAGTCTGACTCGGGGTTACCGATCGTAGCAAAAAATTTCACCCCGAGTCAGACTCTGGAATACCGCCAGGGGGGTTAAAAACAAACAAAGCGTCTTTCTCTACCATACTCAGCTTCAATGCAGCTCTGTCCGAATCAGAAAGTCCACTCTGTTGCTAGATGGAGCTTTTTTATGGGCTGCGGTTGATTGGCAGCCAGCATCATTTAACCCTTATACTGTAAGCCTAGACACACTTTCTGAAGTACATCATTAAGTGGGCCTGGATGCGCACTATGGCTGTACTTAAAGTGATTGTAACGTTTCGGGTCTTTCTTCTCCAAAAACAACAAACATGTTATACTTACCCACTCTGTGTAGTGGGTTTGCACAGAGCAGCCCCGATCCTCCTCTTCTCAGGTCCCTCTTCTGCACTCCTGGCCGCTCTCTCCTGTTGAGTGCCCCCACAACAAGCAGCTTGCTATGGGGGCACCCGAGCCGAGTCACAGCTCCGTGTGTCCATTCAGACATGGAGCCCGGCCCCGCCCCCTCTCTCCGGATTGTCGGACTGACTTTGATTGACAGCAGCGGGAGCCAATGGTGCCGCTGCTGTTTCTCAGCCAATCAGAAGACGCGTCTTTGACAGCCAGGGCACTCGTGGACATCGCTGAGAGATGGGGCTCAGGTGAGTATTAGGGGGTGCTGGAGCTGCATTAAGATAGAAAAAACCTTCTGCCTTTACAACCCCTTTAATATGGTCACACATCATTAGTGCAGCAGTAACGGCCACCCACTGCTTCCCCAATCAAGAAGAAGACAACCTTGTGATATAGATGGTTTGTCTATTTTCCTTTATTTTCACCAGTGATATGACCAGTAACACACTTCCTGACTGAGAGCGTCTCCACTCTGGATGAAGTATCAATGGAGACACCTTTGAACAGCTGCATTGTCAATTTGGGGAGAGCGTAGCAGATTTAGATTATGTTGACTAACAAATTAAAGCCAAACTCCAGCTAACACCTTATAAGCAGTTACAGCTAAAAAATAATAATTGGGAATAACGATTTCACATAAATAAATAAATGGTGATCATTGTAAGCACCCCTGTCATTGGTAAATGGTTTGTCACAACCCTCTGATGGTCACTTTGTCTGGACAGCTTGGTCTGTTACAAGAAAGTGAAACTAACATAATTACTGTCTGGTTCACCAAGTGAAAATAAAGGTAAAAAAGGCCTAAAAACACAACATATTAGAATTGGTACACTGCAATATATTGTTGGTTTAAGGTTTAATTCCACTTGAATTGGTGCTGGGGGTGCATAAAGGTTGAGGGGGGCTGTGTTGGCAAAACATATATTCTAGAAGGATTGTTGAACATGACAGTTGAATAGAAAAAAAAAGGGTTTTATCCCAAGAAAATATAAATCGAAACTAAACTGTAGAGTTGTTTGTCTCTGGCTTGCTGATAGGGCTTGGCTATAAATTGTTGCTTTGGGCACGGTTCCAAATAGAACACAGGTCAGGAAGAGCTCCAGCACATGAAGAGCACTCCATAAAATCATGATGGGATGAAGAAAAAAGAAATTGTGCATGTTAAGGTATTTGTGACATAACCATTTGTATAAAGTCTTCATTACAGACACTGATTTGGCTTCATTTAGGACACGTTAGGTGCAGGAGAGGAGGTTGGAACGTTTTGTACAGTATTTTTGAAGCAAGGTTTGACTACACGTTATACCCAACACACTGGGGCTGAACGCCATACCCCATACACCGGGGCTGCATGCCATGCCCCATACACCAAAGCTACATGCCATACCCCATACACCAGGGCTGCACGCCATACCCCACACACCAGGGTTACATGCCATACTCCATACACCGGAGTTGCATGCTATACCCATACACAGGGGTCACATGCCGTACCAAGATATGGCTACATACCATACCACATACACCGGGGCTGCACGCTTTGCCCCATACACAGGGGCTACATGCTGTACCCCATACACAGGGGCTACATGCCGTACCAAGGTTTGGCTACATGCCATACCCCACACATTGCGGTTACACGCTATACCCCATACACCAGGCCTACATGCCATACCCTATACACCGGGGCTGCACACTATACCCATACACAGGGGCTACATGCCGTACCAAGGTTTGGCTACATACCATAACCCACACACTAGGGCTGCACGCTATACCCCAACACAGGGGCTACATGCTGTACCCCATACACCAGGGCTACATGCCATACCCCATACACCATGGCTGCATGCTATACCCCATACACCAGGGCTGCATGCCCTAACCCCATACTTCAGGGCTGCATGCCCATACCCCATACACCAGGGCCACAGGCGGCTCTAGGCTTTGTGAGGCATTAGGCAAAACATAGACATGAGGCCCCACTCACACCTATAATGGGAACAATAATTCAATCAATAAAAATGAATAATAGAGAAAAGAGAAAACGGTGCCAACTAATACATATACTCAGCAAGCAAGGCTGGTATAAATATGACAGTATGAACAAAGTCCAATTAAATGTTGGATATTGAATGGACGCTTCAGGTAATGAAACTCAGGACGAACAACACCCAGGTGCACTTGACATCCGTGGACACCACCACCACATGGAAACCGGACCATAGCGTGATACCGTTTGAAAAAAATGCAAGTTTAATAAGTATAAAATCTTACAAACATCCGTTAATAGTAAGCATGTAACAAACAGATCCCGGCCAGCACAATAGGAGCCCTTCCTCCTTGCGTTGAACGCGGTGACGTCACTGCACGCCGTTCCAGACGCGTTTCGTCATAAGTTTGACGTTTTCAATGGGGATGGGCTCTGCAATGATTCACCGCTATGTATACCCAAGCCTCGTTTTGGTCACAAGGAACAGGAAATAGAAAAAACTCCATATTGAATATGGGAAAAGGGGCTAATCCAGCCCATAACGGACTAGGATAAGCACCAATACACTAATCTTGTATCTACTAAAAAGTTCTTTTCAGAGAACAGTATAAACAAAATGAAAATTATATGATAAAAAGCAGATTCCTAATGAAGGAATCGACTCACTAGTTATACGGCCAAAAACGTAAACAAAAATAAAAAATAAAAACACCAGAAACTGGTAATAAATTGCAGTGTTAAACCCTATTTAGAGAAAACGAGGTATCTCTCTCTCCAGCTACAGATAAGCACTATCATTGAAAAGTGTAAATGTGTATAATAATACATACAAGGGACATGTGAAAATCAAAACATATGTGGACTTAACCACATCTATAGTGATCATATGACAATAATATTGTCTTATTATTCTAATTGTGAACATGGAAATGGAGAGCTTATAGGTCTATAATAAAACCGTAGAGCATATCCATATAATGAAAAATTGTGAATAAAAATTATTAATATATATTAATAAATAAATACAAAATAAAAAATAAATAAAAAAACTAGGACCCCTTGTCTAAAGAAGGGGAAGTGCACAAATATGTGTCTTGGGGTGCCCCAAAAACATACCCATTGATGAAAAACTAAAAATAAATAAACAATGACATCAATATAAAAAACAGTAATCTTAATGTGATATGGTGCAAAAAAATAATTATCCCCAACCCCAGTATAATGGTGGTACAAGTAATGTCAGCTTACAGCCACATTACACTAAGCCACCCAACTCTCGGGTCCAAATAATGCCCAATGATCAAACCAGTTGGGGTTTTCACAAGCCCACACAAGGCAAAAAAAGACAGGGAGAAAGAGGAACCAGAGGGGGAGGCGTGTTAGAACAATTAAAACGGCCAAAAATGTAAAATTAGGACAGGGCATTTTTAACCTAAGCTCAAAAGAGTTAACTGAACCGGAACAACTCATTTTAGATCAGGGCCTTAAATTTGCCCCACCGAAATGTTTAGACAAGTTCCATACCTTTATGGACATTCACAAGTTCATTAGGAAGTTAAACATTAAACGGTATATGGCTGGTAATTCATTTTCCAATCAAGCGAACCCTAGTGAACATATCCATTCAGGATTGGCTAATGCCTCCCTTTTTAACCCTCCGGATAATTTGGCGCCTTCTCTTAAGGTGTTCCGGGATGTGTTACTAAGGGATTTAGACCAAATAGAGATTAAAAAAGCTTGTTTGAATAAAACCCTGCAGGAGGGACTCAATCTACTCTGTAACAATAAAGAGTTAGTGGTCAGACCAGCTGATAAGGGGGGCGGTATTGTGGTGTTAGATAGGTCAGACTATCTGAAAGAAATGTACAATATTGTAGGGGATTCCGATACCTACACATTATTACCCTCTGATCCTAAAAATAGGTATAATGCCGCGTACACACGATCGGTCCATCCGATGAAAACAGTCTGATGGATTTTTCCATCGGTTAACCGATGAAGCTGACTTTTATTTTTTATTTTTGTTTACGTTTTTGGCCGTATAACTAGTGAGTCGATTCCTTTATTAGGAATCTGCTTATTATCATATAATTTTCATTTTGTTTATACTGTTCTCTGAAAAGAACTTTTTAGTAGATACAAGATTAGTGTATTGGTGCTTATCCTAGTCCGTTATGGGCTGGATTAGCCCCTTTTCCCATATTCAATATGGAGTTTTTTCTATTTCCTGTTCCTTGTGACCAAAACGAGGCTTGGGTATATATAGCGATGAATCATTGCAGAGCCCATCCCCATTGAAAACGTCAAACTCATGACGAAACGCGTCTGGGACGGTGTGCAGTGACGTCACCACGTTCAACGCAAGGAGGAAGGGCTCCTATTGTGCCTGCCGGCATTTGTTTGTTACATGCTTACTATTCACGGATGTTTGTGAGTAAGATTTTATACTTATTAAACCTGCATTTTTTTCAAACAGTATCACGCTATGGTTCGGTTTCCATGTGGTGGTGGTGTCCACGGATGTCAAGTGCACCTGGGTGTTGTTCGTCCTGAGTTTCATTACCTGAGGCGTCCATTCAATATCCAACATTTAATTGGACTTTGTTCATACTGTCATATTTATACCAGCCTTGCTTGCTGAGTATATGTATTAGTTGGCGCAATTTTCTCTTTTCTCTATTTGTGTTTGTACCATGAAATTGCAGCCTTCTGGTTTTTACACCTGATTATTAATTCTTTTGGTTAGCGCAGTTTTTTCTATATTAAAAATGAATAATACATTGCGCTGCACAGTGTCCAATGAACTGATGGCAATTCACCCATCGCCAGTCCAGCATGCATTGGATCATATCACACCAGGATATGCACCGCAACACAAGCTTCCTCTATAGTGATGATCGTCACTTACTAGACTGCTCCCTGTTATGCCTACATTTCACATTACCTTGGCCATAAATCCATCATCTATTTTCCCAAACCTATGTCCCGCACTTGCTGTGGACACAACCAATGCATTGACTATGGTCAGTGAACCTGAATACAGAAATGATTCATTTATGCATGAGCTAATCATGTGTTTTAGGGACACACATTAGAGGATGCAGGACCAGGGATAATCTCCCATGTGCAGCCTCTACACACATCCTATGATTCCACTGCTGGGGCTGACTGGCAACTGACTGGGGAGAGAGAGGGGTGAGAGGAGAGAGAAAGAGAGGAGTGAGAGGGGTGAGAGGAGAGAGAGTGAGAGGGGGGAGGAGAGAGAGAGAGAGGGTGTGAAAGAGAGGGGGATGAGAGAGAGGGGGAGAGAAAGTGAGGGGGAGAGAGAGAAGGGGAAGAGGGGGAGATAGGGGAGGAGAGAAAGAGAGGGGTAAAAGAGGGGGGTGAGAGAGAGGGGGAGAGACAGAGGATGAAAGAGGAGAGAGAGACAGAGAAAGAGAGAAAGGGGTGGGAGAGAGAGGGGGGTAGAGGGGAGTGGGAGAAGGGTGGAAGAGAGAGGGAGCAGTGGGAGGGAGAGGGGAAGAGGGGAGAAAGAGAGCCGATAATTGGCTTCTGCAAAAGTGCTGCCAATCTGTGCTCACCACTGCTGCCAATCAGTGTCCACTACTGCTGCCAATCAGTGTCCTCTACTGCTGCCAATTAGTGCCCACCCCTGCTTCCAGTCTGTGCCCACCAGTGTCTCCTCATCAATGTCACATATCAGTGCCCATCAGTGCCGCCTACCAGTGCCCACCAGTGTCGCCTAACAGTGCCCATCAGTGCAGCCTCATCAGTGCCTCTACATCAGTGCCGCCACATTAGTGCCCACCAGTGCTGCCTCATCAGTACCCATCAGTACAGCCTATCAGTGCCCATCAGTGAAGCCTATCAGTCTCCATAAGTACAGAGGCCTCATCAGTGCACAGTGAAGGAGAAAGATTATCTGTTTGCAAAAAAGTTTTTTTATTTTTTCAAATTTTCTTTTTTTTTATTTATTCATTTATTTATGAAAAAATAAAAAACACAGCAGTGATTAAATGCCAAAATATTGCTCTATTTGTGTGAAACAATTGATAAAAATGTTGTTTGGGTACAGTGTTGCATTCAAAGTGTGTAAGCGCTGAAAGACGAAAACTGGCTTGGTCAGTGGTTAATTGTTGTTTTTTTCAGGGGTTTTTTTTTTTGCTACATTCCAACATAGTTTGCATGTGGCACTGCCTATCAAATTATTCATAACTATGCCCACACTAATTTACATTTACATGGTTTTCAGCAAAAGGAGGAAATACTCACAACTTCCATCTAATTATAACATTGGTTGCCTAACCACACAGATAAAAAACATTTATTATACTCATAAACCATGACAGTTCCCTTTTTATTATATTTACTGCAAGTTGTATGTTTTTTTTCTTTGTTTTTCTTGTTTTTGTATTACCACTGCAAATGTACAGAATAAAAAGTAACACAAATCTTAAAGTAGCAATCATAGAAGTCTTGCCAAAATCTCAATGTACACACAATCCTAACACATTATAGTATATATATAAACCCAACCACTAAAACAACCACATTTATTTAAAGCGGAGGTTCACCCAAATAACATCTATATCAGACCAACTTCTTTATACTATTAACATGTACAGTCCGCATTTTTTTTTTTTTAGGCTGTACATGCCTTATAATCTATATTTTCAATCTGGCTTCCGGGTACTTCTCCCCGCGGGAGTAGGCGTTTCTATGCTGAGGAGGCATGTCATCTGGGAGGTCGCCCAGATGATTGACGTCCTTTCAGAAAAAGTTCCCCCCGGCGGATAAGGCCCCACCCCCGTATTGCGTAGGCGCGTCACGAGTCACGGCGTTTCCGAAAGAAGCCGAACATGCATTGCTGCGAGTTGGCTCTATACGGCGCCTGCGCAGTCAGCTCTACAAGGCTCCTAGTTGGTGCGCAGGCACCGTATAGAGCCGACTCGCAGCTCTGCACGTTTGTGTTCTTTCAGAAACGCTGTGACTCGTGACGCGCCTACGCAATACGAGGGGGTGAGATACTTATCCGCCGGGGGGAACTTTTTCTGAAATGAAGTCAATCATCTGAGCGACCTCCCTGATGAGATTCCTCCTCAGCATAGAAACGCCTACTCCCGCGGGGAGAAGTACCCGGAAGCAGGATTGAAAATATAGGGCCAGATTCACAAAAGAGATACGACGGCGTATCTCCTGATACGCCGTCGTATCTCTGTGATCCGCCCGTCCTAACTATGCGGCTGATTCATAGAATCAGTTACGCATAGATAGCCCTAAGATCCGACAGGTGTAATTGACTTACACTGTCGGATCTTAAGGATGCAATTCTAGGCCGGCCGCTAGGTGGCGAGGCCATTGCGGTCAGCGTAGAATATGCAAATAACTAGTTACGGCGATCCACGAACGTCCGCGTTACCCGTCGCTCTAACTTTACGTCATTTTCGTCGAGATACGCGTCGTAAAATTAGGGCTGAGCCCTAGGTGTTCTAAGCAATGTTAAGTATGGCCGTCGTTCCCGCGTCGAAATTTAAAAAATCACGTCATTTGCGTAAGTCGTCCGTGAATGGCGCTGGACGCCATTTACGTTAACGTCTAAACAAATTACGTCCGTGCGACGTCATTTAGCGCAATGCACATCGGGTAATTTTCCCGAAGGAGCATGCGCAGTACGTTCAGCGCGGGAACACGCCTAATTTAAATGATGCCCGCCCCATTTGAATTAGGCGGGCTTGCGCCGAGCGGATTTACATTACACCGCCGCAAATTTACAGGTAAGAGCTTTGTGAATCAGGCACTTACGCTGTAAACCTGTGGCGGTGTAACGTAAATGGGATACGTTACGCTGCCGTGGAGCAAAGTAAATGTATCTGAATCTGGCCCATGGACTATAAGGTATGCACAGCCTAAAAAAAAAAAAAATGTGGATTGTACATGTTAGAAGTATAAAGAAGTTGGTCTGATATAGATGTTATTTGGGTGAACCTCCGCTTTAAGGACAAAACTTTTATTTTGGTATTTTGGTTAGTGTTGAGAAGGGTTATTTTTAACTTTTAATTTTATACATTTTCAGTTCCCCTGGGTAGATTTCTCTTCACTTCCTATAGACTTATGGACACAACAGAAAGTGAGAGGAAATCTCTCCAAAGGGATAAAAAGGCTCTACTTGTAAAAATAAAAAATTGTATTCAGACAGCACATCACCGACCAGGCTGCATTTGTGATATACAGCAGATAAATTGTTTTATAACATTCAATTATAATAATGGAGCACTTGCTATCCATCACTCACGCAGGTTGAATTTCTGGTATCCTGATGGGAAAGATTTATTCATAGATTTACTTATCTACGATCAGGTTTCGGACACAAGTGTGATGAAGTCTAAATTATTATTTTTTTATTTTGCTTTCTAAATACTTTTTGAAGGATTGAGGTTTTTTTATTTTTTTTATTTCACTACAGCTGCTGCATATATTACAGGAAACTTCTCCCTGCAGAATTATTATGTCAGCTCTTATTATACATTTGCTACAAAAGCAAATGTCCCCATTGGAGGCTTTCCACTCTATTGCTGTTCTTGTGAAAACTAAAAGTTTGGAGTTTTCCCATTACAACAGCTGCGAAGCAGACATACGCCAAATCATGGAGGACGCCGGTGCAGTGCGTAATTGCTACCAAGCAGTGACGATCCTGACCTCCCTGGGGCTCTAAGCAAAATGACATGTCACATTAAAGTTGAGAAGCGGGGGGGGCTGCCGAAAATGACATGTCACATTAAAGGTGAGAAGCGGGGGTGTTCTGCTGTCGGAAATTACATCTTACATTAAAGTGAGAAGCAGGGGGTGCTGACTTCTTACCTCTTCTCCCATGCAGCCAGCGAGTTGAGAAGTGGGATGAGGGGCCAAAAATGACTTCTCACTAGGCGGGGCCTCTAGTAATTTGGGGGGCCCTCCACAGCTTTGTGGGGCCCTAAGCGGCTTGCCTAGTGAGACTATAGGGCGGATCGGCCCTGCTACCAAGAAGATTCATTTAGGCAATGATAAATGCAAAGATTGAGACAACACTTCAAGATAGGGTGTGACAATATTCTAAAGTCTGGCAGCCCTGGATTGACAGATATTTGCCCCCGACTTTGGCGTGACCCTTTTTGGGCCCTAATCCATTTTCGAATTTTGCCATCAATTAGCACTCCCAGGATCTTTGCCAGAGCAGTTCCTGGCAGAACTACCCTTTTCTCCTTTCCTTCTCCTATTCCCTTCTATTCCTTTCTTCTCTTCTTCCAACCCCCCATCAGTTACTTTATAATCTCTTGACATTGCTTGTTTCCTTGCTATTTCCTGAGCTACGGCTGGGGTGGACCTTTAAATGTTGTCTCTTTATTTACATTTTTTACTGTGTTTAAACTGTTACTGATGCTGCAGCCTATTGGACCCCAATTGAACTTTCGGAACTGACCCCTTGCTGGGGAGCTTAAATCTGTGTCTGTATTCTTTACTGTACATCTTTACGCATATCTCCCCACATGGTATGTTTGCTACCTAATAAATTATTTGATCTACAAAAAAATTGGGGTTTCCATAACATTTTAGTCCTGGTGACAAAGGTTGCCAGAACAAATATGGAGAGTGAATCTTTCTAATGGGGACATGGACTGCTATAAAACCTGACATTTCTACCAATTCTATCCAAATTTAATAAAAAAAAGTAATTATATTTTTTTAAATCTCATTAAAATAATACCACCAGGCAAGTCTTTGTGAGAGCCCTTGTTGTTCGAGGGAGACAGCACGCTGTTCCTGTATCTTAATCTCCTCGGGGGCGTTGCTAGCATTGTGGAAGACATGGGCCATCCCTGGGTGTGCAGCTTTGAATAGTGGGTGTGGTGCTGACAGTCAGAGGAGCTTAAAGGAGCATATATAAACATAACCTAAACCTACTTACAGAATATACAGTCCTCCTACCCACAAAGCATACTTTACTCACTGCAAACAAAAGCTAGAGTCTCAGAGAAACATACAGTATGTAACTCAGCACAGTAATTTAAAAAAAATTTAAACTCTTCTGCCTCGTACACAGATCGGAATTTCCGATGAAAAAAGTCAGACGGAATTTGTTCATCGGATTTTCCGGCCGTGTGTGTGCCCCATCAGAGTTTTTCTTTCGGAAATTCTGACGGACTAAAGCCGCGTACACGCGATCGGTCCATCCGATGAGAACGGACCGATGGACCGTTGTCATCGGTTAACTGATGAAGCTGACTGATGGTCCGTCGCGCCTACACACCATCGGTTAAAAAAACGATCGTGTCAGAGCGCGGTGACGTAAAACACAACAACGTGCTGAAAAAAATGAAGTTCGATGCTTCCAAGCATGCGTCGACTTGATTCTGAGCATGCGTGGATTTTTAATCGATGGTCGTGCCTACTAACGATCGGTTTTGTCCTATCGGTTAGGAATCCATCGGTTAAATTTAAAGCAAGTTGGCTTTTTTTTAACCGATGGTTAAATAACCTATGGGGCCCACACACGATCGGTTTTGACCGATGAAAACTGTCCATCAGACCGTTGTCCTCTGGTTAACCTATCGTGTGTACGAGGCCTTAGAAAGAACATGCTCTCTTTTTTTCAAACTGAAAAAAGTTCTATCGGCAGTCAACAAAAGTAGTTGTATTTTGTATGGCACCCATCTGGAATGTGACAAAATGCATCAAAAGCGCACCGGAATGCAAATGTCCTCAATTGAGATGACGAAAAAAACGAGGAAAAAAATGCACCAGAATGCATAAAAAAACGACCTTGAACTTATGAAAAATATGCATGCAAAAAGCATAAAGTACGGGCGCTACACTAAAATTAGTGGGGAATGGGAGGTTTAATCACTCCCATTCACGAATTGTGGAAAGTTAGGCTGCTGCCGATTCCAGAATCTGTCCTGTGGGTCAGTCTGCGCGCCAGGGGTGAGTTGACACCCCTGGGCGGCAGTTGGCACTTGGGTTCTGGGGGATCCACTTCCTTTCAGCGGCCAATCAGGGTTTTTTTTCCCTCGTTGGGCATGCTGGGAGGGGGGATATATCTGTGGCGGCCGCTTTTGGCGGGTTGTTCTTGCAGGGCCCGAGTTCCAGGTGCGGTACCCACCTTCAGGGTACGCGCATCCATGGGCCCCGCCACCGCGTCCTGCCATGCCAAGGTCGTGCATCATGCACCTTGATTAGAGAGGGACCCCAGCGGCTTGCTGGGTCCCAAACTGTTGCTGAAAGGATCCCAAGCTAGAAGCTGTGCGGTGGGAATTGGCTCAGGAGAACCTGGAACCAGAGGTTGTCCGGAAAGGCCTAGACGAACCACCGGGGATCCAGTCACCGCACCGTATGATAGGTATGCTCAGGCTGTCAGTGGGTGACATTGATTGAACTAACTGGGAGGTATTTACTCAAACTGACTTTTCTAAATCCTAAATTGTCCATCTTGTGGCAGAGGTCCTGAGGCAGGCCTGTGGCAGAGGCCGGTATCCTCCCAGTGATTTTTTGCAAGTGACGCTCCGGTTGCCAGGCCGGAGATAAATGCCTGTCCGGGAGCATTTTACCCACCCTGATTGGGTGGCGACTAATTGATCTGCATCATTGCTGAGAGCAGGCTTGCTCTCTCCTTACATCCAGAGGCCTGATACTAAAGTTCCTCTACGCTCATCAGCCTTTTTTTCCTGTCGTGTGATGTTGGCCAGTTTGGGCCTTGGAATAAAGCTTTGAAACTGAATTTGTGTCTGGACACTTGCTCTTTATTCACACTCACAGAAGTCACCCCTAGACCAAGTCAAAAAGGTAACCTATAAAGCCGATCCTGAATCAAACAGCGGCTCCTGCGGGGGTAGCGCTACACAAAAATCTTCGAACTCCCACCCCATCCCTGAAAAAGCAAAATTCCCCAAAATTCCCCACCCCCACTATCAAGAAATTTCCCCCCCTCTACCAAGTAAAAAATCCCCCCAAACAAACGACAATCTCCCTCCTTCCACAAACAGAAATCTTCCCCGGTAAAAATCCCCCACAATAAGCAACTCTAGCCTCCCTCAAGCAAACCCCTCAGCAAATCTCTTGTTTTCTCCACAAGCAAATATCCCTGCCTTCCCACAAAGCAGAAATCTCCCCCAAAAAGCAATTTCCCCCAAAGCAACCAATATACCGTATTGCTCACCTGTGAACCTTCTTCTGCCACTCCCTCCTGCACCCAGTGCATTATTCATCCAAAGCACACCTCTGTACTGACTGCACCTCTAGTACACAGCTCACCTCTGCACCCCTCATTCACCACTGGTCACTTTTGCATCCCTCCTCTACTACATCCTACCTTTGCACCCCCTTTTTATCCATGCATCTCTTTACCACCACTGCTCACCTTGGCACCCCTCTTCTCTTTTGACACTGACCATCATTGAAGCCCCTGAACCGCTGTTTCATCACTGCTCACCTTGGCACCCCTTTTTCACCACTGTTCCATCACTGCTCACCTTGGCACCCCTCTTTCACCACTGTTCCATCACTGCTCACCTTGGCACCCCTCTTTCACCACTGTTCCATCGCCGCTCACCCCGCACCCCTCTTTCACCACTGTTCCATCACTGGTCACCTTGGCATCCCTCTTTCATCACTGTTTCATCACTGCTCACCAAGTTGGCACCAATGTTTCACATCTGTTTAACTCTTCCACCAAAATTCTATTCTACAGCCCTTGAACCCTTCTTCCACCATCACTCACCTTTGCATCCCTCTAATTCCATTGCTCACCTCACACAAGGGTTAGGACAATATAGGACTTGTGTTCCTGCTAGTGGTAATAAAAATGGCTGAGCTGCAGCTAGGGAATTGAAGTAAGGACAGAGATGCCTACAAGAAATATGATGTTCATGGTGGATGCAACACAGCAAAAGCCAGCTAACAAAACTGAAAAAAGAAAATGGTGGGGCAGCAAGAGATGCGAACCAAGTGGCCTGGGTGCCCGTCACTAATGAGCACTTGGAGCTCCTGTGTTCTGCACTGAGATACAAAAAGTAAGAACATTTTTTAAAGTATTTTATATATAAAAAAATATGTTATTTAGCAAACAAAAAACCTTTCCATTAGGGTTTACATTTACTTTAAGTGCAAAATATTAAGTGAGAGAAGGAAAAAAGTAGGAAATATCTTTATAGTTTTGTGCACAGCACACATCCACAGATAAATCCACAAATGTTTAAACTGACCTTATATTTATGAATATGCTGCTTTACCCGCATACTCATTGCTAAACCAACAAAACACATAATTCCGCACAAATTATGCCGTTTAGTCCACCTTTATTTTTGCCACCATAAATGTGTTTGTGGTCATTGTGGTCATCTTATTAGATCAAATATTTAGCAGTATGGTGTCATTTTCAGGGAAAGTGAAACCACCGAGCAGAGAATTCCCTGTTGAGCCAGCTGGCGGGGAAATATGAACTATTTTGCAATGAATTACCCTCTTGAACTGTGGCCCCCTAATTCCCAATTATTTTGTTAATCAGTCATCCTGTTTTAAATTCTTCCTAGAAGCAGAGACCCTTTGTGAGCCCTTAACCTGTGCAATAAACTAATATTTTCACTGAAAATATGGTGATATAAGGTGTAGCAGGGCTTACTGTAAAGTGTATGTCTAGATCAAATAAGTAATATATGAGAGTAATGCCACGTACACACGGTTGTAAAAAATGACATTTTTAATGGTCTAGAAAAAATGACGTTTGTTTTCAACCCGATCGTTAAAACGGCCTTGCCTACACACGATCGTGAAAAAAAAAAATGCTCTAGCAAAGCGCGGTGACGTACAACACGTACGACGGCACTATAAAGGGGAAGTTCCATTCGGATGGCGCCACCCTTTGGGCTGCTTTTGCTAATTTCGTGTTAGTAAAAGACGATTCGCTCTTTTCAGTCTGTTACAGAGTGATGAATGTGCTTACTCCATTACGAACGCTAGTTTTACCATAACTTGCTTCTGAGCATGCGCGTTTTTTTCACGTCGTTAAAGCCCACACACGACCATTTTTTACAACGTAAAAACGACAACGTTAAAAACTTTGTGAAAAATTAGAGCATGTTCTAAATTTTTAATGGCCATTTTTTACATCGTGAAAAATGCTCTGGAGCCCACACACAATCGTGTTTAACCACTTGCCGCCCGCCAATGACAGATTGATGGCGGCAAAGTGGTTGTAGAATCCTGACCGGACGTCATATGACGTCCTCAGGATTCTAAGCCGCTGCGCGCCCCCGGGGGCGCGCATCGCGGCGATCGTTGTTGCGGGGTGTCAGTCTGACACCCCGCAACACCGATCTCGGTAAAGAGTCTCTCACGGAGACTCTTTACCACGTGATCAGCCGTGTCGAATCACGGCTGATCACGATGTAAACAGGAAGAGCCGTTGACGGCTCTTCCTCACTCGCGTCTGACAGACGCGAGTAGAGGAGAGCCGAACGGCTGCTCTCCTGACAGAGGGGGCACACAAATGGGCACTGACTGGCAACATAGGTTAATCAGTGCCGCCCCAGTGTCCATCAGTGCCACCCTACAGTGTCCATCAGTGCCACCCCACAGTGCCCATCCATGCCCAGTGCCCACCTATCAGTGCCCATCTGTGCCACCCATAAGTAGCCATCAGTGCCACCCATGAGTGCTCATCTGTGCCGCCTATGAGTGCCCAGTGCCGCCTGTGTGTGCCCATCAGTGCCGCCTATGTGTGCCCATCAGTGCCGCCTATGTGTGCCCATCAGTGCCGCCTATGTGTGCCCATCAGTGCCACCTATGTGTGCCCATCAGTGCCGCATACAAGCGCCGCCAATCAGTGCCACCTCATCTGTGCCCGTCAGTACTACCTCATTGATGTCCATCAGTGCCATCTCATCGGTGCCCATCAGTGCCGCCATATCAGTGCCCGTAATTGAAAGAGAAAACTTACTTATTTACAAAAAATTTAACAGAAAAAAAAAAAACGTATTTTTTTTCTAAATTTTCAGTCTTTTTTTAGTTGTTGCGCAAAAAAAAAAAATCGCAGAGGTGATCAAATACCACCAAAAGAAAGCTCTATTTGTGGGAAAAAAGGACGCCAATTTTGTTTGGGTACAGTGTAGCATGACCGCGCAATTGTCATTCAAAGTGCGACAGTGCTGAAAGCTGAAAATTGGCTTGGGCAGGAAGGTGTATACGTGCCCTGTATGGAAGTGGTTAATGACATTAAAAAAAACGTCATTTTTTACAACCCGAAAAACGGTCGTGTGTACGCGGCATAAGGCTTTGCTCACATTTATGGTTATGGACAATAATACACATGTGCTAATGCAAAACATCCAGTAATGAGCCGTGCATGCGTACATACGGATAGACACTTGGCCTTCCAAGCTCTTAGCAGGACGCTGCCTTAATCCCAGGCTGCGGTCCATGGTCAGGGAGTAGGGATAGGCTTTTTGTGTCCTGCCCCCTCCCCTCCCTTCCTTTTATATTTCTGTTTATTTCTTGCTTGTTCCCATCTTTTACTTAGATGTTCTAGTTTCTTCTTTTTGCTCCTGGGAACTGTATACCCCCAGCTTGTTGGTAAGCACTTAGACGCAAGTTTCACAACTCGCATTCAGCGCTCTATAAGCATTTATTCCAATCCAATCCAATCCAATCCCATATGCATTGTAATGCCTTCCATTCTCATCTCCACAACACCTGTGTTCTACCTTGGCCTGATTTAGGGCCCATTCAAACCAGGTGCAGTGGGATGTGTTTTTGATCCCATTGCATGGACAGTCCAAAATCTATGATAGCTATGAGCATAGTTCACACCGTTGCATTGCGTTGACTTTTTTGATGTCCTCTTGTTCATTATGCTAAGAAAAAACACACCGCAAATGAGCAAACTCATGTAATAGTGTGTCAAATGCATATAAACTATGTTGAAATGCCTGAAAAACACAGTCTCCAGTGTAAATAGGCCCTTAAGCTGGGAGCAAAGGTATAATTGTGTCTTAAATAGATCACCTACTTACACACGGGAAGAATATAAACACTACAGGAGGTCCCCTACAAAAAGAAAATAGCATTGTAACATATATTCTGCAGAACATTATCATTTATTTGGCCAGATCTAAAGATAATAGAAAGCACTAATAACATAAAATACGGTAATAATAATGTCACCAATACTGATACTTGCTTTAACCACTTCCTGCCCAAACATGGTTTGAATCTTGGCCAGTCTCTACTGAACGGGCCAAAATTCAAACAGTCTATGGCCACCTTAATTATCTCCTTGAGACAACATAGGAAGTGTACAGAGGACCCAAAACAGATCTGAATCGATCAACAGATTTTTTGTGTGCATGTATCAAACAGATAAAACAAAATGTATTCAATGGTACAACTAAAGTTCTGCTATGATGCACTGGGAGGAGCAAGCAGGCATTTTATTGTAGAAGAGACATACAAGACAGTAAACTGACCCTTTGTTTAGAAAGTTTGGAGACCCCTGGTCTAGGGGAACATTAAATAGCATTTTTACTTACATTATGTCTCATCCCGCAGGCTTCCTCCTCTCTGTGTGTCTGGTCCCCAAAGCTCCAACTCTTCAGTGCTCCATCGGTTTCCGGCACTCTGAGGTCATCATTTACAATGCAGGACCAGCAGTGAGGATGTCACAGACCCATCCGCAACCTGAAGCATATGAGAGGAGAATTCCGGCTGCTAAAGAAGCAAAGGGTTAAAGTGATTGTAAACCCTCAATTTGCAAAACAACCCATTTGGTTTAAAATAGAAACATTTGTATATAGATATAAAAAATATAAATAGCTTTTCTTCCCTTTTTTATAAGTGATCACATTCTCTCTGTTCTCCGCTGCATAAGAGCTAGGGGAGGAGAAGCAGCAGCACTCTGAGCTAACCAGTGATTGGCTGTGCAGGGGGGTGGGTGTCAGGACAAGTCTGATAATTGGAGGAGAGCAGGCTGAGTTCCCAGCACAGCTAGACAACTCTTGCTCAGTGTGGTCAGTTTCTAATAGGAAAGCAGAGGGACAAGTAGGAATACCAGATATTTCACACAAAGAGAAAAGGGTACTTTTTATACAAGTACATTGTACAGCAGGCTCATATCAGGAATATGAAATGTTGGATTTAACCCCTTCCCGTCCGGTCAATAGGGAATTGATGCCCGGGAAGTGGTTTCATTATCCTGACTGGACGTCTATTGACGTCCTGCAGGATAACAGCCGCTGCGCGCCCGGGGGGGGGCCCGCTTCGCGGTGATCGGTTATGCGGTGTGTCAGTCTGACACACCGCTACACAGATCTCTTTACCACGTTATCAGCCGTATCCAATCACGGCTGATCACAATGTAAACAGGAAAAGCCGCAGATCGGCTTTTCCTCACTCGCGTCTGATAGACGCGAGTAGAGGAGAGCCGATCGGCTGCTATCCTGACAGGGGGTGTTTGTGCTGATAGTTTATCAGCGCAGCCCCCCCTCAGGTCACCGCACAGGACCACCAGCATGCCGCCCAGGACCACCAGGGATGGACATATACACTGGACCACCAGGTATGCCCCCTAGACCACCAGGGAATGCCAATCGGTGCCAAGGCAGCTACCAATCAATGCCCAGGCAGCTGCCAATCAGTGCCCATTCAAAATCCCTGCCAGTGCCACCTGGGATACCCATCAGTAATGAATATCAGTGCCTTATGTCAGTGCCCATTAGTGCCCATCAGTGCCATGTATCGATGCCCATTAGTGCCTATCAGTGCCGCCCATCAGTGCCCAACAGTGTCGCCTATCAGTGCCCATTAGTGCCACCTATCAATGCCCATCAGTGCTGCATATCAGTGCCACCCAACAGTGGCGCCTACCAGTGCCTATCAATGCCACATATCAGTGCCCATTGTCAGTGGCTGTCAGTGCCACCTCATTGGTGCCGCCTCATCGGTGCTGCCTTATCAGTGCCCGTCAGTGCCACCTTATCAGTGCCCATCAGTGAAGGAGAAAACTTACTTATTTACAAAATTTTATAACAGAAAGAAAATAATAATGTAATTTTTTTTCAAAATTTTCGGTCTTTTTTTATTTGTATAGCAAAAAATAAAAACCCCAGAGGCGATTAAATACCACCAAAAGAAAGCTCTATTTGTGGGAACAAAATGATAAAAATTCTGTTTGGGTACAGTGTAGCATGACCGCGCAATCGTCATTTAAACAGCGACAGCGCAGAAAGCTGAAAATTGGCTTGGGCAGGAAGGGGCGTAAGTGCCTGGTATGGAAGTGGTTAAAAACACTTAATGTATGCAAAACTGCTTTTAATGTTACCCTGGACAAAAATGAGCATGTAACCCTTGCAGTGCAGGGGTAGCCCCAATACAAGGGTAATTGTGTTACTTTGCCGGCGTTCAGCTTTAACCTTTCTCTGCTCTGATCTAAAACGAAAAAAATAATTAACAAAAACCAACTGTTTTCTCCATAAGACACTGAGCGTGACTCTCTCATGTACCTGACAATATTCATTACATTTTTCAACACAATAATAAAGAATTGTTTATTTTACTAAGCTTTACCTTATCTAATTTCAAAGCCTTCTCTTTTTTCTGTGGTGATAACTGATATTCTTACAACTCCTGCACTCCTGGACTCAGCATTATATGTAGACATTATTCATCACGATACTTGGCCGAGATCCTTCACTGATCATCAGTGAGACCTCTGGGGAGATACACTGGCTTGATTAAAAACACATTTCCCTTCCTGAAATAACAACAGCTAAAAAGTCCCTTATGGCATTCCGAAACGGGATACCAAAACTATGCCTAACGCTTATAAAAACGTTCATTATTTTTTGTTTAACTTTTTTTTAACATTTTTACTTTTTCTGCATTTCATTTTAAGACGAGGATGAGAAAGTAAGCTCCCTTGAGTGGTTTCTAATCCAAAACTGAAACATTGTTTTCCAGAATTGTGAGTAAGACATTAGAAGGATATTCCAGACCTATGAACAAACTTCGGTGAAGAACATCTGTATGTAATGTTAGGGCCACTACATAGAGAAGCTCACCCCATTAACTTCTTTTCATAATAGATTTTATTTACATTTAGGCTTTATTTCCATGGACGTTTTTACAGCCACTTTTCTGAGCGTTTTTTGCAGCTTAAAGCGGAGGTTCACCCGCACATGACACTTTTTCCCCTTAGATGGATGCTCGTTTTGTCTAGGGGAATCGGCTAGTTGTGTTAAAATATGAGCTGTACTTACCGTTTAGGAGATGCATCTTCTCCGCCGCTTCCGGGTATGGGCTGCGGGACTGGGCGTTCCTATTTTGATTGACAGTCTTCCGAGAGGCTTCCGACGGTCGCATCCATCGCGTCACGATTTTCCGAAAGAAGCCGAATGTCGGTGCGTAGGCGCAGTATAGAGCCGCACCGACGTTCGGCTTCTTTCGGCTACTAGTGACGCGATGGATGCGACCGTCGGAAGCCTCTCGGAAGACTGTCAATCAAGAAGGAACGCCCGCTCCCGAAGACCCATACCCGGAAGCGACGGAGAAGATGCATCTCGAAAACGGTAAGTACGGCTCATATTTTAAAACAACTAGCCGATTCCCTTAGACAAAATGAGCATCCATCTAAGGGGAAAAGATAAAAAAAAACATAATTGGGTGAACTCCCGCTTTAAAAACGGCTCTCCATGTTAGTCTATGGCCTCATGCCCACCATGAAGTTTTTGAGCTGTAGATGGCTGAGTCGTTTTTAAGCTGCAAAAAAAAACCAGGACCAGTGCGTTCTGAAGCTCCAACGTTAAAAAACGCTCAAAAACGCTCAAAAACACGCAAAAACGCTAAAAAACGCTACCGCAGCGTTTTTGAGCTCCGGCTCCAAAAAAAACATGGACAGGCGTTTTTAAGCTGTAAAAAAGGCTAAACAAAGTGGCTGAAAAACGTCCATGGAAATGAAGCCTTATAGTGCATAAAATAGCTAGGCTTGTCTACTGGCCTTTTCAGGGTGAAGTCTGCCTAGAATTCTTACCCTTTATATAGACCTAAAAGAGCTTGTAAATTTTTTAGATGCAACAACAAGCTGTAAGTTTCCCCACCTGCCCACCACATTTAGTGGAAATGTAACCCACTTTGTGGATGGACAGTGATATATGGATAGACATTTCTATTTGATTTATGTTATTCTTCAAGACCAAGAATGTTTGTGTAGGTAAATCTGGCACTCCAGGAGGCAATGCCCTTAGTTTGTAATAATGTACATTTGATTAGTTATGCCGCGTACACACAACCGTTTTTCGGGTTCTAAAAATTATGGGCCAGATTCACAGCTGAAATACGCCGGAGTATCTACTGATACGCTGGCGTATTTTCAAATTTGCCGCGTCGTATCTTTAGTTTGAATCCTCAAACCAAGATACGACGGCTTCTGGCTTCGATCCGACAGGTGTACGGCTTCGTACGCCTTCGGATCGAAGGTGTAATACTTCGGCGCCCGCTGGGTGGAGTTTGCGTCGTTTTCCGCGTCGGGTATGCTAATTAGCTGTTTACGGCGATCCACGAAGGTACGCGCGTTCGTCGTATTCTCTTACGTCGTCGCTAGTCGGCTTTTCCCGGCGTATAGTTACGGCTGCTATTTATTGGCTTATATTTAGACTTGCCATGTTAAAGTATGGCCGTCGTTCCCGCGTCGAATTTATTTTTTTTTTTTTTTTTCGTAAGTCGTCCGTGAATAGGAAAGGACGTAACGCACGTCGCCGTTCAAAAAATTACGTCAGTGCGACGTCATTTCGCACAAAGCACAGCGGGAAATTTCAAAACAGAGCATGCGCAGTACGTTCGGCACGGGAATGCGCCTAATTTAAATGATACACGCCCCATTTGAATTAGGCGGGCTTGCGCCGGACGGATTTACGCTACGCCGCCGCAAGTTTACAGGCAAGTGCTTTGTGAATTAAGCACTTGCCCATAAAACTTGCGGCGGTGTAACGTAAATGTGATACGTTACGCCGCCGCGGATTTACCCAATTCTACCTGAATCTGGCCCTAAGGGCCAGATTCAGATACATTTACGTTGCTCCACAGCAGCATAACGTATCCCATTTACGTTACACTGCCGCAGGTTTACAGCGTAAGTGCCGGATTCGCAAAGCTCTTACCTGTAAACTTGCGGCGGTGTAACGTAAATTCGCTCTGTGCAAGCCCGCCTTATTCAAATGGGGCGGGCACCATTTAAATTAGGCGCGTTCCCGCACCGAACGTACTGCGCATGCTCCATCGGGAAAATTACCCGACGTGCATTGCGATAAATGACGTCGCACGGACATCATTTGTTTAGACGTTAAAGACGGACGACTTACGCAAACGACGTGATTTTTTAAATTTCGACGTGGGAACGACGGCCATACTTAACCTTGCTTAGAACACCTAGGGCTCAGCCCTAATTTTACAACGCGTATCTCGACGGAAACTACGTAAAGTTAGAGCGACGGGTAACACGGATGTTCGTGGATCGCCGTAACTAGTCATTTGCATATTCTACGCCGACCGCAATGGCCTCGCCACCTAGCGTCCGGCATAGAATTGCATCCTAAGATCCGACAGTGTAAGTCAATTACACCTGTCGGATCTTAGGGCTATCTATGCGGAACTGATTCTATGAATCCGCCGCATAGTTAGGACGGGCGGATCACAGAGATATGACAGCGTATCAGGAGATACGCCATCGTATCTCTTTTGTGAATCTGGCCCTATGTTTTTAAGGGTCTAGAAAAAACAACGTTTCAACCCGATCATTAAAACTCCCTTACCTACACACGATCGTGAAAAAAAAATGCTCTAGCAAAGCGCGGTGACGTACAACACGTACGACGGCACTATAAAGGGAAAGTTCCATGCGGATGGCGCCACCCTTTGGGCTGCTTTAGCTGATTTCGTGTTAGTAAAAGACAATTCACGCTTTTCAGTCTGTTACTGCGTGATGAATGTGCTTACTCCATTACGAACGCTAGTTTTACTAGAACGAGCGCTCCCGTCTCATAACTTGCTTCTGAGCATGCACAGTTTTTTCACGTCGTTAAAGCCCACACACGACCATTTTTTACAACCTTAAAAACGACAACGTTAAAAATGTAGTGAAAAAAATAGAGCATGTTCGAAATTTTTAATGTCCATTTTTTAGAACATGAAAAATGCCCTGAAGCCCACACACGATCATTTTTAATGACATAAAAAAGAAACGTCATTTTTTAGAACCCGAAAAACGATTGTGTGTACGCGGCATAAGTCTTTTAGGTAAAAACAAAGTTGAACCACTGTAAGGGGGTGATTTAAAAAGAGGCAGCCATCCTTAGAGTGTGTCCAGCAACTCTGCAAAACATATAAAAGAAACAGGGGGGGGGGGGGGCGCCTCTCTAAGTGCCGGTTTACACAGAGACAACCCGACTTACAGCGCGACTTTGCAAGGCGACTTCAGCACGACTTGGAGCAACTTACAACACAACTTAAAGTTGCCTCCAGGACAGGCGACTTTGGCTGTGACCAATCACAGAATAATCAGCTCTGTGGGAGGGAGGGGTTTGCTTGAGTAAACTATTTTCTTTTCCTGTAAAGTTGCTTCAGTTAAGACTTTGGAGGCAACTTCCATTGAAATCTATGGGTACAAGTTGCCTAGAATCGCCTTGAAGTAGTACAGGAACCTTTTCTGAAGTTGGAGTGACTTCAGTAATGTACATTAAGACGACTCCCATTCACTTCAATGGAATTTCTCATGTCGCGCGACTTGGGGGCGACACAAGTTGGATCCCAAGTCGCTGTAGTGTGAACCCCTTAGTGTAGTATCAAAAAAGTATAATTTATTACACAAGATTAAAAACACCTACAAGATATAAGTGGAAGTCATGCTCGTCATAAGTATGTAGTCCTGGCAGTTGTAAGCAGTGTTGCCATCGACCAGATTTAAATTTACTGACACAACACCCAACATTTACTGGCACAGCCAAGTTTTTACTGGTATCTCCAAAAGTTACAAAATTACAGTTCTAAGTGCAAATTTCAGTATTTAGGCTATAAATAAGTACAATATGCAATTAGCAATGTGATTTAAAGTGGAAGTAAACCCTCCTATCATTTTCAGCCAAGGAAGCTGCCATCTTGGCCTCTGTTTAATCTTTAACTGGCGTGATGCTGCACATGTGATCAGTTCTGACACCAGCCATTGGATGGTTCGATAGTTTGGTTGAGAGTACAACCAATGTGACAGTTAGCATTTCTGGCATGCCGGGATTGTAACTGTTTTTTTTAAACTATTAAATTGATGGGTTTACTTCCGCTTTAAGGTAGATATTCAGGTATAAAGCATATTTCTTATTTTATTTTCAATATAGTAAGTTAGTGGCTCAGGGACAGGACTCAGGAAGGCAAGAAATTAGAATGGGCAGGCACGCACACATGAAATAGACTCTCACAGTGACATTGACAGCAGTTTGCAGCAGCACAGATCACCAACATGACATGTCCCCTCCTGAGTCACAGTGACAGTCTCTCTCCACACCAGATGGTCCCTTCAGTCCCCTCCAGTCCAAACAGCACTGGCAGTCCCGCTTCCGGCTTGCCTTGCTCCTGTCCCTCAGACCTGCACACAAGGCTCCGGACGCTCTGTCCGGCTCCCTTGCTCCATGACATCACACAACACGCCCAGGCACCGCCTCGGTCAGTGGGGGGATGTAGCAGGGAGTCGGATGGTCACTGCTGGCTCCAGACCCGAGCTGCGTATGCCCAGTTCTGAGGCATATTTTTTACTGGCAACCTTTTGCTCTTACTGCCATTTACTGTCAGGAGAAAAGTGCCAGTTTTTTACTGGCTGCCAGTAAAAATACTGACGGTTGGAAACACTGGTTCTAAGGTTCTGGTGTGGTGTTGTACTGAATAGCTGTACATTCAGGAAAACCAGGAGGTTGTTAGCTCCAGGGGCGTACCTAGAGCATTTGGCACCCAAGGCGGATCCAATATCTGGCACCCCCCCATGTTAAAATGTAAAAACACCCCACTGTGCCCCCTGCATACCTCTGCATCCTTCAATATCTTTTTGTTACTACTGTGAACCCCTCTCCACAACTGCACCTCTGGACCACTTTACATTGCACAGCACCCCGCACCTCTGGACCACTTTACATTGCACAGCACCCCGCACCTCTGGACCACTTTACATTGCACAGCACCCTGCACCTCTGGACCACTTTACATTGCACAGCACCCTGCACCTCTGGACCACTTTACATTGCACAGCACCCTGCACCTCTGGACCACTTTACATTGCACAGCACCCCGCACCTCTGGACCACTTTACATTGCACAGCACCCTGCATCACTGGACCCCTTTACATTACACAGCACCCTACATCACTGGACCCCTTTAAAATTACACAGTACCCTGCATCACTGGACCCCTTTAAAATTACACAGCACCCTGCATCACTGGACCCCTTTACATCTTACAGCCCCCTTCACCTCTGGACCCTTTTACATTACACAGCACCCAGCACCTCTGGGCCACTTTACATTACACAACACCCTGCACCTCTTTACATTACACAGCCCCTGCACCACTGGACCCCTTTACATCACATAGCCCCCTGCACCTCTGGACCCCTTTACATTACACAGCACCCTGCACCTCTGGACCCCTTTACATTACACAGCACCCTGCATCACTGGACCCCTTTACATTACACAGCACCCTGCATCACTGGCCCCCTTTACATTACACATCACCCTGCATCACTGGACCCCTTTACATTACACAGCACCCTGCATCACTGGACCCCTTTACATTACACAGCACCCTGCATCACTGGACCCCTTTACATCTCATAGCACCCTGCATCTCTGGACCCTTTTACATTGCACAGCACCATGCATCACTGCACCTCTTTTACATTACACAGCCGCCTGCACCTCTGCACCCCTTTACATCACATAGCCCCCTGCACCTCTGGACCCTTTTACACTACACAGCCCTCTGCACCCCTTTACATTACACAGCACCCTGCATCACTGGACCCCTTTACATCTCATAGCACCCTGCATCTCTGGACCCTTTTACATTGCACAGCACCCTGCATCACTGCACCCCTTTTACATTACACAGCCGCCTGCACCTCTGCACCCCTTTACATCACATAGCCCCCTGCACCTCTGGACCCTTTTACACTACACAGGCCTCTGCACCCCTTTACATTACACAGCACCCTGCATCACTGCACCCATTTTACATTACACAGCCACCTGCACCTCTGCCGCCCCCTACCCTACATGTCAGCAAAAAAAAAAAAAAATTCCCGACGGAGCATGCGCAGTGCGTTCGGCGGGGGAACGCGCCTAATTTAAATGATCCACGCCCCCTACAAGATCATTTAAATTACGCGCGCTTATGCCGGCCCCTTTTACGAAACGCCGCCGCAAATTACGAAGCAAATGCTTTGTGAATGCAGCGTAGCTCCAGTAATTTACGGAGGCGTAGCGTAAAAACGATACGCTGCGCCGCCGTATCAGTGCGCGCCCCTACCTGAATCTGGGCCATAGTCTTTTAGTAGCATTAAAAGAGCAGTCTTTGTTTTCCTGAGTTCCCCTGTAACATACAGTAGATTTATTACCTTTTAATCCTGACAGTAAGTCTATTATTTTTCAACTTCCTTTAAAGTGGAACTAAAAGCAATATTACAAGCTTATAAGCGGTCAGTCTAGCAAACATAAGCAGCACTACATGCAAGGTCCACTTTAATACAATTTGCATATTGGTCTGTTCCCTATTATACTGTATATTTGTCATGCTGGGATTCAGCACAAAACTGTGCACTAAAAAAATGGGAAAAAGAATCAAAGTGTATGTAAATGTAAAGAAAATGTATTTTCCATATGAAGCCAAGATCAAGAAAACGATGATATGACCTCAAGCTAGCAGTAGAAAAGTTCAAAACTGATCCAAGAAAGTATTATTTTACCACAGAGTACTTGATGCTTGATGTAGACTTCCACCAGAGGTAGTGAGTCAGTCAAAAGTAAGTGGATTCAAACATGCTTGGCATAAACATACACTATATTACCAAAAGTATTGGGACACCTGCCTTTACAGGCATATGAACTTTAATGGCACTCCAGTCTTAGTTCGTAGGGTTCAATATTGAGTTGGGCCATCCTTGCAGCTATAACAGCTTCAACTCTTCTGGGAAGGCTGTGCACAAGGTTCAGGAGTGTGTCTATGGGAATTCTTCCAGAAGCTTTGTGCACTGGTCCAAATCATTTGGTGTCGGGGGGGGATTATGGTGTGGGGTTGTTTTTCAGGGGTTGGGCTTGGCCCCTTAGTTCCAGTGAAGGGAAATCTTAAGGCGTCAGCATACCAAGACACTTTGGACAATTTCATGCTCCCAACTTTGTGGGAACAGTTTGGGGATGGTCTCTTTCTATTCCAACGTGACTGCGCACCAGTGCACAAAGCAAGGTCCATAAAGACATGGATGAGCGAGTTTGGGGTGGAGGAACTTAACTGGCCTGCACAGTCCTGACCTCAACCCGATAGAACACCTTTGGGATAAATTAGAGTGGAGACTGCGAGACAGACTTTCTTGTCCAGCATCAGAGCCTGACCTCACAAATGCGCTTCTGGAAGAATGGTCAAACATTCCCAAAGACACACTCCTAAACCTTGTGGACAGCCTTCCCAGAAGAGTTGAAGCTTTTGTAGCTGCAAAGGGTGAGCCAACTCAATATTGAACCCTACGGATTAAGACTGGGATGCCATTAAAGTTCATGTGCGTGTGAAGGCCGGCCAATAGATTTGGTAGATTTGAGCCCAATAGATTTGGTAATATAGTGTAGATCTATACTCAGACAAAAAAGTTAATTTGTTTTTTTAAATGGAGCAGACTTGAAGGACCACTTTTTTAATGGCATTAAAGTGGTTGTGAACCCTTACAATCCACTTTTTTACTAGAGGTTTGGGTTTACAACCACTTTAATGGCCCGTACACACGATCCGAATATCGTACGAAAAATGTCGTTCGAGGAAGAATCGTACGATAATCGGATCGTTAGTACAGAGCTTTCGAAAGCCGATCATGACAGTTCACCCGATATTATTTTATCGGACATGCACGAAAAACGTTCTCGTACGGTACCAGATCATACGATTTTCGTTTAGTCAGTACAGTTGTCGTCCGAAAATACAATACATATACATTACAACACATGACATCGCTCCCGATTTTTTTTTTTCTGTCGTACGAGAATTTTCGGGACTTAACCTATTTAATTTCTACTTGCGACCATTAAGCTAAAAAAGTTGTATGATCTGTCGTACGATATTCGGATCGTGTGTATGGGGCATTACTCTGTGTTGCTGTCCTCAACTCTTTCCACCCTATGCAGCTACTTACATGCCCCCATGCTTTTGGGGATTCTAGTCATCCGAAGATACCTGTTATTCGTATGCAGTGCGTAAAATAATTACAACAGCTTTGCTTTAAAATTGATATATGATGTAGGGTAGCACACCCTTAATTTTAAAGCCTAAACCTATGCTACAATAAACTGTAATACCAAAACATGAATAACTTTATAACACTACACATATTTTCTTCTGCAAACATAAATATACATAAAACAAAATCAAATAACACAAAATATAGTTCATAATGTGCCTAGAGTCTCTGTGGGAGTTATCACTCACATTTTTGTGAATTTATAAAAAAATTATGCTGTTCCAACCACCACCTTGCTGTGTATAAATACCATGTGAAGAAAATCCCACACACCAGTTTGGACAGATCACTTATCACAACAGATTGACCTTTTCCTTATGAAAGATCTGACAGCACTTGTCTGTAATAGAAATCCAAGCCACTCTCTATCACTTGTGTCTTTCACTCCAAGCCTTGTCAAACAGATAACAGACTCTAATAGTGTAAATCCATTTTTAAAACATTTATTGAAATATAAAACCAATACACTCACTGTGATAAATGTGCCTATAAACAGCACTGGACAGATGTACTATGCATGTAATAAATTCCCGCCAGGTGAGGCTCAATATTTTTCCCTCACAGTACACTAAGAGAGGGATCCAATGCCATGTGTGGTATACCCCTATCCTACTGACGCGTTTAGTTAGAGTGGGGCAGATTCACGTACCTCCGCGCATATTTCCGCCGGGCGCAGCGTATATAAGATACACTACACCGCCGTAACTTTTTTTTCCCCCGAATCCTCAAAGAATTTGCGCCATAAGTTATGGCGGCGTAGTGTATCTTTGGCGGCGTAAGGGCGCGGAATTCAAATGGATGTGATGGGGGCGTGTTTTATGAAAATACGTCGTGACCTGACGTAAACAACGTTTTTTTTTAACGGCGCATGCGCTGTCCGTGGGGGTATCCCAGTGCGCATGCTCGAAATTAAACCGGAACAAGCCAATGCTTACGACGGTGACGTCATTCTACGCAAATCCCTATTCGCGAACGACTTACGCAAACGACGTAAAAAATTCAAAAGGCGACGTGGGAACGACGCCCATACTTAACATTGAGTACGCCTCATAATAGCAGGGGTAACTATACGCCAGAAAAAGCCGAACGCAAACAACGTAAAAAAATGCGCTGGCCGAATGTACGTTTGTGGATCGCCGTAACAAGCTAATTTGCATACTCGACGCGGAATTCGACGGAAACGCCACCTGGCGGCCGCCGAAAAAATGCACCTAAGATCCGATGGCATACTAAGACGTACGCCTGTCGGATCGATCCGAGATGCAGTCGTATCTTGTTTTGTAGATACAAAACAAAGATACGACGCGCAAAATTTGAAATTACGCGGCGTATCAAGAGATACGCCGGTGTAATTCTTTCGTGGATCTGGCCCAATGACTTTATCAATCCATTTATCACCATTATTAATTTATTATTTATAAAGTCAAAATGTGTTGGTTGTTCCACATTCTGCAATGGGAAGTGACTCACCTGTGACACAAGGAATGGTAGAAATGTGTCTGGCTTGGGCCATGTTGAACAATATCACATCTCCCCAAGGAAGTCATGAGATAGAGAGGAAACTAGTAGGAGGGGCCAGAGGGGCTCACGTACAAGGAACGAGGAAATGTCCAGGCATAGGTTTCCAGTGTAAAGGATGGAGGGAATATGGCTAACCTGTGCTGCAGAGCCGGTTTTCAGGTGATACCATCGTCTCCGTGCAGTGGCGTAGCATGGGGGGTGCAAGGGGGGCCACCGCCCTGGGTGCAAAATTCAGAAGGAGCGCTGTCACGAGTGTGGAGAGGAGGGAGCGCCAACAACAGATGGGACATAGTAACATATGCATGATGTCACCACTCCAGGCTTTACCAGTCATTATCAAGCATGCTCTCCTCTTCCCTACAGCCACCGCTGTCTCACACAGTGGATCATATGACCAGACTGGAGCTAGCTGAAAATAGGTAAGTCCATGGGTCAGGGAATTACTTGCCTCGCCCCAGGTGCTGACAACCCACGATATGCCACTGTCTCCGTGTACATGGTTACATATACCAAGGCTCATTTTTATCATAAGAAATGTTAATGTATATATTGGGTTGTTTTTATTTGAATAAATATATATAAATGATAAAGCACTATTGCCAGCTTCTGTTGCTTTACATGTGGCGGGTGATATGAGAGTGGAGATCAGTGGCTAATATCAGGAAGGAGTACTCCTTATGCTGATCCAGCACCTTAAAGAACAGAGTTAAGAAAAGAGTTAAAGAACAGACCAAAGGAAGGAGGAACAACAGAAGGAATATCTCAGAGGATTAATCTGTATCATAAGTGCTTTTATTAAGCCTATAAGGTGAGGGCACAACTGGTGGAGGGTTGCACTAGGAGTATCTATGCACAAAGGTGGAGCAGTGTGAAAATACTACATTTTCACGAATTGCTTTTCAAAAAAGATAGAATAGACTGTAACGTTATGGGTTAGAGTGTATAAGGACACCTTGTGGAGTACCCAGCACATTGCACTTCATGTTTGGACATTCAATTGGATTTTTGCACTATAAGCAGATAAATATTGCACTTTGTAATGCCTTGTACAGACGATCGGAATTTCCGATGAAAAAAGTCAGACGGAATTTATTAATCGGATATTCCGACCGTGTGTGTGCCCCATCGGATTTTCCCCATCAGAAAGAGAACATGTTCTTTTTTTCTCTCACAAATTCTGATCGTCTGTATGGAACTCCGACGGAGAAAACACGCATGCTCAGAATCAAGTCGACACATGCTCGGAAGCATTGAACTTCATTTTTATTCTCAGCTCGTCGTAGTGTTGTACGTCACCGCGTTTTGGACGGTCGTAATTTGGTGTGACAGTGTGTATGCAAGATACCTTGAACGGAATTCCGTCAGAAAAATCTGTCAGATTTTATTCCGACGGAAATTCCGATCATGTGTACGGGCATAAGACACATTGCACTTTATTAGGTAGATTCACAAAGAGTTAGACCGGCTTATCAGTAGATAAGCCGACCTAACTCAGAATCTACGCCGACCTAAGTTTAAGCGTATGCTCAAACAGAGATACGCTTAAACCTATCTAAGATACGACGGCTTGCGCCGTCCAATCATAGTTTGCAATATTTTGGATGGCCGCTAGGTGGCGCTTCCATTGCAGTCGGCGTAGAATATGTAAATGAGGGGATACGCCGATTCACGAACGTACGCTAGGCCGACGCAGTACTTTTACGCCGTTTACGTAAGAGATAGGCCGCGTAAAGTTAGAGCTAGGCTCTAGTGGAATAGTAATGTCAAGTATGGCCGCGAAATTCGAAATGTTTACGTCGTTTACGTAAATCGTCCGTGAATCGGGATTTACGTCGTTTACGTCCACGTCAAAATCAATAGGCCCATACGGCGTACTTAGCCGCAATGCGCACTGGGAAATGTAGGCGCCCGGCGCATGCGCAGTAGCCATGAAACGTCAAAAACGTGAGGTCAAGCCTCATTACCATTAAACACGCCCCCCTCCAACCCATTTGAATTTACACTACGCCGCCCTAAGTAAGGAGGTAAGTGCCTTGAGAATCGTGTACTTGCCTCTCTTACTTAAGGCGGCGTAGTGTAAACACGCTAGGCTACGCCGTCTTAAAATTGCGTGCCCGTACCTGAATCTACCTATATGAGATCATGTATATCTAGTTTTTTATATATTTTTAAATTTTTTATTTTGTTTTGTTTTTTTATGATTGATTTAGCACCGCACTGATTGATTTTAATTCATGCTGAACGATATCAAGCAATGGAAAAGTGAAAGGAACATGCTAAAATAAAGGACAAAGCAGGAGATGCCTCAAAGAGAATCTATAATATTTTGGGTCCATTTTATTTTTTACATTTGTTTCAGTTCCAGGTTTATATATTTTTATACAGATTTTTTATTTTATTTTGTGTATGTGTATAATTATATATATATATATATATAAAATGATATGTGAAGCGCTCTGTAATTTAATCCTCTCCCTAAATTATACAATCTAAACAAAAGTGATACGTATCTTAAAAATGTAATCTGTGAAAAAATGTGCAATATAAAAAAAAAAATCAGAAAGCAAATAAACACTATGGCCCGGATTCACAAAGACTTATGCCGACGTATCTAATGATACGCCGCGTAAGTCCACGGATGCGCCGTCGTATCTATGCGCTTGATTCTGCAAAGGTATTCCTTCCTGATATATCCCAAAGGAAAAATGTGCAAATTGTCAAAAACGATAACAGTCCCATACAATATCCAATCCTAATTATATATATGTAGCACCCTCTTAGATTAGTGCAGGTTGTTAGGTAAATTTAGTCTGGGCAGCCTGAATATTTATGAGGAATCAAACCAATCCCTGTGGAGGTATGCCCACTAGGTGGCTGGAGCAGTGTTAATTTAATCAACGAAAATATTTTTGTACAGTAAATTAACACTATTTTTGTCAACTAAAATAGGACTTAAACTTAAACAATTCAGATGACTAAAATATGACTAAAACTAAAATGACATTTTAGTCAAAAGATTATGACTAAATCGAAAATCGACGTCAAAATTAACACTGCACTACCACATAAGAATATGTAGGGAGCATCTACTAAGCTGATGAAAGAAAAACAAAATTAAGAAAAATACTTTTCTTTTTTTTTTTTCTAATATTTAATGGGCTAGATTCAGGTACAATTGCGCTTTTTTTACGGAGGCGCAGGGCAAAGTTTTTGCCCTGCCCCCACGCAAATTTACTGCGCTGCCCTTGATTCACGGAGCAGTAGCTCCGTAAATTGCGTGGGCGCGCCGGAAAAATGCCCGGCGTAAGCGCGCGCAATTTAAATGATCCCGTAGGGGGCGGGAATCATTTAAATTAGGCGCGTTCCCGCGCCGATCGTAGAGTGCATGCTCCGTCGGGAAACTTTCCCGACGTGCATTGCGGCAAATGACGTCGCAAGGACGTCATTTGCTTCAAAGTGAACGTGAATGGCGTCCAGCGCCATTCACGAATCACTTACGCAAACTACGTAAATTTGAAATTTCGCGACGCGGGAACGACGGGTATACGTAACATTGGCTGCCCCTGCTAATAGCAGGGGCAGCCTTATGCGAAAAACGCTGTACGGAAACAACGTAAACTGCGTACGCAGGGCTCGCGCAACGTTGTGAATCGGCGTTAGTATGCAATTTGCATACTATACGCTGAGCACAACGGGAACGCCACCTAGCGGCCATCGCAAGAATGCAGCCTAAGATATGCGGGCATAAGAGCCTTATGCCACGCATATCTTAGGCTGCAGTCGGCGTAACGAGGTTCCTGAATCAGGAGCATTCGTTACGCCGGGGCAAGTAAGCAATTGCGCTGTGTAACTATGGTTACACAGGTGCAATTGCTTCTTGAATCCAAGCCACTGTTAGTAATGTATTCAGGTAATATGTGCAATGGCATTACAGCCAATAGAGTTTGCATTTGGGGGGGGGGGGGTTACATTGTACTTCTGTTTGTTTGCTTATGAAACTTGGTTATATATCAAAACAGGTAAATCTGTGTCTGTAGTGCATGCTCAAACCCTAAGACCCCTTTCACACTGGGGCATTTTTCAGGTGCTTTTGGGATAAAAATAGCGCCTGTAAAGAACCTGAAAAACAACTCCCCTACAGTCCCAGTGTGAAAGCCTGAGTGCTTTCACACTGGGGCGCTGCGTTGGCAGGATGTTAAAAAATGTCCTGCAAGCAGCATCCTTGTGGCAGTGATGGAGCGCTCCTCCACCGCTCCTGCCTATTAAAATGAATGGGCACCACTGCCGAAGCGCCTACAAAGCACCTCAGCAGCGGCGCTACACGGACGCATTTAACCATTTATTAGGCCGCTAGCAGGAGTTAGAAGCGCATAGCGCCGCTTAATTGACGGTAAAGTGCCGCTAAAACTAGCTGCGTTTAACCGTCAATGCCCACCTCAGTGTGAAAGGGCACTAAGAATCCGTTCACATGGGGCGGATCTGCTGGACTGACTCTGCTAGCTCAGTGGGGGATCGATTTGTTGATCCCCGCTGAGCTGGCGGATGACAGGTCCATCTCTGCTCACTGTGCAGGGATCGACCTGTCAGAGCCCCGCTCTCCTCTATGGGGAGATTGGATGAAAACGGAAAGCCTGTCCAATTTTACCTGATCCCTTCTTCTGGACGGATGGCGAATGTATTGCCATCCGTCTGTTTTGAGCGGATCGGATGGCAGGTGGGTGTCAGCGTCATAGGCATGCGCACAGGGTGTGCCAGGTGCCTGGGCACACCCTAATCACCATGTGTACCAGGGCTGCTAATAAGGTAGTACAGCCAGCCCTCCTGTACCAGGCCTGGGCCCCATCAGTTAAAAAGGGGGGCCTGGACCTTATTGTAGACACCGCTCCTCTTGTTTCTCCCCCTGCAGCACTGACAGTTTTTCCACTTTTCCCTTTCTCCGGATGAACTGCAGTTTGGTCAGTTCTAGCATCTGCACCCCCATTCATCTACTGTCTAGGCCCCCTGTGTGCCCCTTTCCCCTGCAGCACTGCTGGCTTCCCTCCTCTCCCACTGGGCACACTGGGATGTTTCAGGATGGAGAGAGCCCCCTTCCTTTCTTTGAATGAACACGGTGAATGATTGGTACCGATTGCTTCTGTGTCCATTCATCCCATCAGAATAGTAAACTGTTAATATGCTTCAGTTTGTGAACGAATAGGAAGTCTGTGAGCGCTTCCTTATTATTCATCTGTGCAGTTGAGGCTGCAAAGAAAGGGACTGATGAATCCAAGGAAAGGGGGGGGAGGGGGGTATGGAAACAAGCGGGGAAAAAAGGGGGGGGGAGTGAGAGAAGGGAGGGATGAAAGGAGGGGGGGGGTTGAGAAGGATAGGATCCTGGTCCCTTGCTGTTCCCTTGCCCCTTCCTTCCCTTCTCCGCCCCCCCTCCTTTCATCCCTCCCTTCTCTCACTCTTCCCCCCCCCCCTTTTTTCCATCCCCCCCCCTTTCCTTGTCCATCACTATGTCTTGGTTTGGTGTTTAAGTCCGAACTTTCCCCTGTTCCCCACTTTGGGGACTTTTGGGGCATAGCTTCACTATTTCTTACTTATATTTGGGTTATCGGCGGTAACCTTCACTCCAATTTTTCTACACCGTTATTTTCCCTTCTTTGCACTTCCATCACGGTGGTCCACTTAGTGTAGTTTATCTCCACTTTTCACCTAGATTGTACTAATTATTGCTCTATATGTAGTCAATACAGATCCTCACCTTGCTGGGGGCAACTGCATCACCATCTATAGCTTACGTGAGACCTTGTCTCTACGTGGGGCTTAGGCTCCTCCAAGGAGTGAATCTGTATTCACAGGTAAGCCGCACAGTTTTTGCATTGTCCCCTTGAATCCTATGTTGCATACCCCCCTTTAATGGCTGTATATGTTTGTTAATTGCTTGAGTGTTGTTGTGCATGTATACCTATATGCACACAGACTGTAATGTTAATAACAATATATTGTCGTCATTTTTTAGACCCAAAATCTCCTGACGAAGCTACCCTTGTAGTAGCGAAACTAGTTGAGAGCCTGATCTATATGACCCCCTCCGCCTGATCGTTGCCCGCAAACTATGGCCCGTTATACCATCTTCATTAGGTGTTGGCTGGTCGTATAATCAATTGTTTTACACCACCATCTCTGTAATTTTAAAATACTGTGTATTTCTCAAGTCATTTATGTTATGTTTATGTTTTAATAAATTGAACTTTTTTATTTCTACTATATTCTATTGATAACTGATTTACTTAAGTACCGACATAGTCCAATAGCCCTTGCCTATTTTCCCTGTTTTTTCTGGGTGTCTGGGGTCCCAGATAAATCTTACCTCTATTCAAATTATGATAGGATGATGGTACTTTTATGTTATGTATTTATTTCTCTACTGAGAGGTTTCCTTATAAATCAAAATGTAAGCAGAGCTATTCCATTCCTAGAGATTTCAGGGCCCCCTCCCCCCCTGCACCCGGGCCGTCTAGGTTCTGTGTCTGCTTCTCTGAGGACACTGTCCCTGGATCAAGACTGTCCTCGGTTTTGTCCCAGGCTGCCCTCTGCAGATCCCAGAGGAAAGAGAAGACGAGATGTGCCACCAGTTGCCCTGAAACCAGACCAACACCGAGCTCCTAGAACCCGGACTGAAGGAGATGATTGAACGCCCACACTGCACACCCAGCCAAGGAGCTGGTGCGCCCAGCCGGCGCCTTCTACTCCCTGGGCTGCTGTCAGAAGGAGGAGGAGGGGATCGTGCCTGCACACTGCAGTCCTGTGAAGAACGGATACCTCCACCAGGATCACTGCGCTTCCCAGTGCCCATGGCAAGGCACACCGTCCCCTGTGCTCCCCTCTGCAGCCACTCATAGGTGTGTGCACAAGGTTTGCCCTTTTCACCCAGAGAAAACTAGAATTGGCCAGCTTTAATGTCTGGTGTAAGTACAGAAGCACAGCTGTATAAGTGACAGCGCTCCTCTGCTGGCGGCTCCAACAATCCTCCCTGCCCTGCATATCCCTATGACATCAGATTTGAGGGGGGGGGGAAGAGCTATGTGTTAGAAAGCTGAATGTAATGGGAGGGAAGGTCCAGTCCAGCACTTTATGCGCTGCACAGTCCTGAACCATGCACTCTATGCACAACACACTCCTTAACCCTGCACTTTATGCTCATCACACTCCTTAACCCTGAACTTTGTGTGCAGCACACTCCTCAACCCTGCACTATATGCATAGAAAACTCCTCAACCCTGCACTGCACTGTATGTGCAGTGCACTCCTGAGCCCTGTACATTATGTGCAGCACACTCCTCAACCTTGCACTTTATGTGCAGCACACTCCTCAACCCTGCACTTTATGTGCAGCACACTTCTCAACCCTGCACTTTATGTGCAGCACACTCCTCAACCCTGCACTATATGCATAGCAAACTCCTCAACCCTGCACTGTATGCAGAGCACACTCCTTAACCCTGCACTGTATGTGCAGTGCACTCCTGAGCCCTGTACATTATGTGCAGCACACTCCTCAACCTTGCACTGTATGTGCAGCACACTCCTCAACCCTGCACTTTATGCGCAGCACACTCCTCAACCCTACACTGTATGTGCAGAGCACTCCTCAACCCTGCACAGTATGTGAAGCACACTCCTCAACCCTGCACTGTATGTGCAGAACACTCCTGAGCCCTGCACTGTATGCGCAGCACACGTCTCAACCCTGCACTGTATGCGCAGCACACGCCTCAACCCTGCACTGTATGTGCAGCACACTCCTCAACTTCCTGCTTGAAGCTTGCTGGGTGGGCTGTAATGGGATCTTCAGACATCCACAACTCCATAAAGTGTTATATGTGCACTTAAAGGGGTTGAGTCTGTAACACCATCCTTGCTGGGCATTTTTTTTCTGTGACTAGCTCAGCTACCTACATAGCCACCAGAGACGCCCCACAGCTACCAGAGACCCCGCATAGCCTATAATTTGAGGAAAATATGCTTATAAAATAGTTTACCATTTGGCAATAAAAAAAAATGTGGCCCCCGAATTTCATTTTAAAAATCTGGTCACCTTACTTTAACTTGGGAAAAGGAAATGAGTTCACCAGCGGCTCCTTAGGGGCTACACTACATATCTATTCTTAGGCCCCTTTCACATGTGTGGACCGTATGTCCGCATTTTCATCCATCCATTTGCGGATGAAAACGGGACATACATTGGTCCCTATGTGATTGCGGGTGTCAGCAGATGAACATCCATTGGCACCCGTAATCACCCGCCTCCGCAAAGATCCGCATTTGTGGACGGAAGAAAATCCTATTTTTTCTTCCGTCTGCGGATTGGATGAACACGGACACACGGTCCGTGTTCATCTGATCCCCCCATAGGGGAGAGCGGAGAAAAGACAGGGAGGTCCCTGCACAGTGTGCGGGGACCGCCCTGTCCGCCGACGGCTCAGCGGGGATTTTACGGAGGATCCCTGCTGAGCTGACGGACACACGGAGGCAGATCATTACTGATCCGCCCCGTGTGAAAGGGCCCTTAGTCTTGCAAATAAACATTTATTGCACGTCAAAGGATTTCTAGAGCACTAAGGGATAGCGTAAGATAGAGCACAGCAGACACTTCCTGGCTTAAGGCTCGCTCTGTCTGACTGAAACAGAACCCTCTGATAAATGATTGGTTAAGCCTTTCTTATTCACTGGCATATGTATATTATAAATAAAATTGCAAATTGCTTTTTACATTAAGGAGGTAAGGGGATAACTGCAAACATAAAGTTAAAACATGTAAAACAGGCCAAAACGCTACACCTGCTGGTTGGATTCAAGACTACCTAATGTGCAATATGTCTAATTTACTGAGTGGAAAAAATACGTAATAAAATATTTTAGCCCTGACTCGGCATTTGTGGAATATGAAGCACTGGACACCTTTTATTGAATTTTGTGAATATTGAAGCACTGGGCACTTTTCATCACTTTTATTGATTTTGCATAAAGTATACATTTTAGTATTAGTGGGCCATATTCTCCTAGATTTCCCGCGGGCGGCGCGTAAGCCATTTACACTCCGCCGCCCCAACCTACAGGAGCAAGTGCTGTATTCCCCAAACACTTGCTCCGTAGTTTGGGGCGGCGGAGTGTAATTGGCCCGGTGTAGCCACGCGTATCTCCAAGGGGGCGGCTTCTATTTAAATTAAGCGCGCCCCCGATTCTAACGAACTGCGCATGCGCCGGGCTTAAAATAGCCCAGTGCGCATGCTCCAGTTCTCGGCGTAAAACGTCAATGACGCCGACGTGTGCATCATTGACGTAAAGTCGTATTCAAGAACGACTTAGGGAAACGACGTAGCCGACGGAAAAACACACGCGGACCCGACGCCATACTTAACATGGCCTACGTGGGACTTGCGTAAACTTATCCCTCATATAGCAGGGGTAAGTTTACGCTTACGCAAACGACGTTAGCAACGGTTACGCGACGCAAATTCGTTCGGGAATCGGCGTATCAGGCTCATTTGCATAAACAAATGAGAACTGAACGTAAACGCCATCTAGCGGCGGGCGGAGTAATTACATTTAAGATCCGACAGTGTAAGTGACTTACACATGGCGGATCTTAAGTGTATCTATGCGAAAATTATTCTAAGAATCAGTCGCATAGATACACGGGCCAAAAAAGGGAGATACGATGGAGTATCCTGAGATACTCCATCGTAACTTCTATGAGAATATGGCCCACTGGCATCACATTGAATTTTTAAAATGGAGATACAGCCAACATGCAGGTAGATCTCTCAGCAACAAAGAGAGGAATTCACCTGCCTAGTCCTAGGCTGAGCAAACATTTAGGAAACACAACGAGGAGCAAGATAAGAACTGACCATGAAGGACATCTGTGCTTTTAATTAATATTGTGCCAATAGCCATAAAATAATAGTGACCCGTTTCTCACCTTTCTGAACACAGATATTTCATACCATAAAGAGGACTCATTACACGCACCAATAAATGTACTTGAGATTCATAATGAGTTTGATGATTTGTTCTCCAGGATCTGAACCCTTAAAATTAATCTATCACTTTAAACTTTTGCTGCCGTTCCAATTTGGATAAATGGAATATTTATAGTAAATGTGGCTGCGGCTGCTGGGAACTGACTACCCACAGGACATTTTTCAATACACATGAACATTTGGGTTCCTGTAAATGAAAGTTAGTAAGGAAGAACATATGTGTTCCTTTCAAGACGGGATGATTAAATGGTGACAGCCAAGTCCATTAGCTCATGAGAAAATGAGTACAGCTGTCTTAGCACCCATCCCTGTGTCCTTCCAATAATCGATGTTATCCATTTGTCTTCATGGCTTAAAAAATGATATAAAGATAACTGCATCTTCACTTTTCATCCTATGCTCTTATTTACTTACAGCAATGTCTCTCAAGGCGCCCCAACAGGTCATGTTTTCAGGCTTTCCATTATTTTACACAGGTGATTTAACCACTTGTCCACCGGGCCTATTTTGGCACTTCTCTCCTTCATGTAAAAATCACAATTTCTTTGCTAGAAAATTAATCAGAACCCCCAAACATTATATATATATATATATTTTTAGCAGACAGCCTAGGGAATAAAATGGTGGTCATTGCAACTTTTTTTCTCGCATGGTATTTGCGCAATAATTTTTCAAACTCCTTTTTTGGAAAAAAAAAAAACGGTTTCATTAATTGAAAAATAACAAAACAGTAAAGTTAGCCCAATTTTTCTGTATAATGTGAAAGATGATGTTACGTAGAGTAAATAGATACCTAACATGTCACGCTTTAAAATTGCGCACACTCATGGAATGGCGCCAAACTTCGGTACTTACAAATCTCCATAGGTGACGCTTTAACATTTTTTACAGGTTACTATTTTCGAGTTACAGAGGAGTGCTAGAATTGTTGCACACGCTCTAACGCACGCGACGATACCTCACATGTGGGGTTTGAACGGCATTTACATATGTGGGCCGGACTGGCATGCGTGTTCGCTTCTGCGCACGAGATAACGGGGACAGGGGCGTTTTGAAGTTTTTTTTTTTTTTACTTATTTTTTTTATTTTTACACTTTTTTTTACATTTTTTTTTTTGATCACTTTTATTCCTATTACAAGGAATGTAAACATCCCTTGTAATAGGAATCAGTGTGACAGGTCCTCTTTATGGAGAGATGTGGGGTCAATAAGACCCCACATCTCTCCTCCAGGCTTACAAGCATAAAATCGGTGAAAAAAAAGTCACAGATCACATGCCGACAGCCGCGATTGCGGCTTTGTTTACTTCCGGGTACCAGGCATGACGTCATCGTGCCCGGGCCTCCGATGGTCATAGAGATGACTGGTGACCATCTGGTCACCAGTCATCTCTATGCTTTCCAGGCAGCGCCGACCGATTCTCTCTCCGGGCCCCCGATGGCACGGGAGAGCCCGGAGAAGCACCGGATGGCGGCGGGTGGGGGGCCGCAGTGTACTGACTGTCATTTCAAAAGAACTGCGGTTCTCTTGAAAGGAAAGAACGCAGTGACGTCACTGCGTATGACGAGCATGCGCTCGTCACATTCGATGCCGTCGCCACCATCTTGCTTCACCCTACCTATCCCGTGGAAGCTTCCGCGCATGCGTCAAAGTCATTTCAAGCATGCGTGGGTTTCCACGGCGACAGGTAAGTATACACACGCTCGGGTTTCTCGTCGGGAAACAAGCCGACAAGAATCTCGACGAGAAAAAAGAGAGCAGGTTCTCTTTTTTTCTCGTCGAGATTCTGGCCAGATTTCCTGACGAGAAATCTGAATGCCTCGTACACACGAACGGGAATCTCGGCATGAATCTGTTTTCTTGCTGGTTTTTGCAGAGAAACCCGGTCATGTGTACAAGGCCTTATGCTGGCCATACACGGGTCAAATTTAGAAAGATCTTTATTTTCGAAAATCTTATCTAAGAATTTTCGTTCGTATTTTGCACCATTAGTGGGCTGCAGCAACAGCCGGTTTTCGGGCGACCATCGAATTTTAATAATCCAACATGTTGGATATTTTTGGAAAAAAATAACGATTTTCTAATCAATGATGGGAGAAGTGAGATTTGAAATTGAATTTTTTTATTTTTTTTTATACTCACCAGAAAGAGTTGTTGCTATGCGGAACTAGCTCTTCTGCCTCTTCCTCCACCGCGGTTGTCTTCTTCCTCCGTCGTGGTGTCTTCTGGTGAATGGGGTGCGCTGACTTCTGGGAACTGTGTGTATGCCAGGAGGCAGCCGCCCATTCACAAAGTGCCGTGCGAGTCGCGCATGCACAGTAGGAAACGGGCAGTGAAGCCGTAAGGCTTCACTGCCTGTTTCACTTAGTCAGGATGGAGGCGCCAGGACCGAGCGATCGTTGTCAGACCCATCATCGTGGGCGCCTAGGACAGGTAAGTGTCCATATTAAAAGTCAGCAGCTGTTAGTAGCTTTAAGATTAGAGGAAATGGAGCTGGATACGGTTGCAATATCTTCTCACAATTTCTTGACTGACTCAATACATACCAGTATATGAGTCCACTCTTTCCGGAAAGCATGCCTATTTTATTACCGTATATACTCGAGTATAAGCCGAGTTTTTCAGCCCTTTTTTTTAGGGTGAAAATGCCCCCCTCGGCTTATACTCCAGTCAGTTTACCTGAACGGTGCAACCCCCCTTGGCCTAGTCCCGGGCTCCAGCAACCATCTTGGTACTCCTGGCCTCTCCACCAGCGATGCATCCCTCCTTATACTCGAGCATATACGGTACATGGTGGTGGACCGCACAACTGGACTGGAGTATAAGCCGAGGGGGGCATTTTCACCCTAAAAAAAAAGGGAAAAGTTTTCATCTTACTGTGCCCCCACACGGGTGGCTTTTCTTCTACTCAAGGGACTCATCTTTCATGGTGGACTATGCCTCACTGAATGTTGATTAATTTATGAACTTTGAGTGTTATCAGTCATAGCACGTTTTTTTTTGCATAATTTGTATTTTTGCTTATAGATTTGATATTTTGATTATTAAACGATCACTTTGGATCATTTGTAATTGTAATGTTAACCCCATACTCGGTCATGGAGCATTAAGTGAATCACTATTAAGCATTGCATCCATTACATTGTGGCACACTGCTGGTGTCCTCCCTTTCCCAATTCCCCAACTTTCTAGAGATGTATATCACAAATGTTTTGGAGCAGGGTGATGCTGTGGACATTGCTTATCTTGATTTTATCATAACATGGGGTGTTTGTAACATGGAGTGTTTTCACTAATGGGGTTACAAGCCAGAGGAAGGAAATCCTATATCCCCATTACAAATCTTTAGTTATCAATTGAGGGATCAAAAGCAGGGGGAATATGTTTTGTTCAAAATTATTCAACCCCCCAATGCTGTAAAGGGTTTTAGGGAATTTAGTGTACATTTGTAATTGTATTCAGAATGAAATCCTACAAGGACTTCTTAAAGAACCATATGCAACTAAAATGACATCAATTGGTTTTGTAATACAGTAGTAAATGTTTATTTTGTGAATTCTTCATTCACACAATTATTCAACCCCTTAAAGACTACCACTCTGAAGAACAGAGGTTCATCAGGTATTGAAAACACCTGTGGATGTCAGGGAGCAGCAATAAAGCCTAATAAGCACCAATTAGGCAGCTTTAAAATGACTGTGATACTCAGCTCCTTCTAGACATTTACTGGTGTGGTTACAAACATGGTGAAGTCAAGAGAATGGTCCAGGAAGACAAGAGAAGAGGTGATTACTCTTCACAGGAAGGGCAATGGCTATAAGAAGATTGCAAAGATGTTAAACATACCAAGAGACACCATAGGAAGCATCATTCGCAAATTCAAGGCAAAGGGCACTGTTGAAACCCTACCTGGTCGTGGCAGAAAGAAGATGCTGACTTTGACTGCTGTGCGCTACCTGAAGCGTAGAGTGGAGAAAAGTCCCCGTGTGACTGTTGAGGAACTGAGAAAAGATTTGTCAGATGTGGGTACTGAAGTTTCTGCTCAGACAATACGGCGCACACTGCGTAATGAAGGCCTCCATGCCAGAACTCCCAGGCACACCCCCTTGCTGTCTCCAAAGAATAAGAAGAGTCGACTGCAGTATGCCAAAAGTTTGGGCCCATGGATCAACGCTATGTTTGGAGGAGGAAGAACAAGGCCTATGATGAAAAGAACACCTTGCCTACTGTGAAGCATGGTGGGGGTGAATCATGCTTTGGGGCTGTTTTGCTTCTGCAGGTACAGGGAAGCTTCAGCGTGTGCAAGGTACCATGAATACTCTTCAGTACCAGGAGATATTGGATGACAATGTGATGCAGTCCGTCACAAACCTGAGGCTTGGGAGACGTTGGACCTTTCAACAGGACAATGATCCCAAGCATACCTCCAAGTCCACTAGAGCATGGTTGCAGATTAAACGCTGGAACATTTTGGAGTGGCCATCGCAGTCACCAGACTTAAATCCGATTGAGAACCTCTGGTGGGACTTAAAGAAAGCAGTTGCAGTGCGCAAGCCTAAGAATGTGACTGAACTGGAGGCTTTTGCCCATGACGAATGGGCGAAGATACCCGTAGATCGCTTCAAGACACTTGTGTCAAGCTATGCTTCACGTTTAAAAGCTGTTATAACTGTAAAAGGATGTTGTACTAAGTACTAAGATTGAATGTCACTTGGGGGTTGAATAAAACTGATAATGATGTGATGTTATGTTATATGTTATGTTATGTTATATTTGTCTGACCTACACGTGCCTCTTTGATTTAATTGTAAGCAGGATGACTGAATGATCAAAATCAATGTCAAACTGGCCAAAACAATCAATTTCAGTGGGGGTTGAATAATTTTGAATACAACTGTAGATCTTTAGTTATCAATATAGAGATCACCAGCAGAAGGAAGGAGGTCCTGATTCCTCTGCATAGATCCTTAGTTATCAATAGTAGGATCACCAGCAGGAGTAAGGAGGCCTTGATACCCCTATAGGCATAGGGTCACTGATAAGCCAGTACAACCAGTCCTGTTTTACTGGGTCCGGTTTCCTCAGCTCAGCAGGGGGGCCTGGGCAGCCTCGCAGATGATCATTGCGTCGCTGGGGGGGGGGGGGGGGTTGGGGGGGAGGCTGTCAGCCGCATCATTGAAAGCCACACAGGGAGATTGGTGCTTGTAACTCCTCCCATGATCATCCCTGACTGTCCATCAAATGTCCCTTAATCTCTGGGCCCGTGCCCTCCTCTGGCTCCCTGGGTTCTCCTTCGGGTCCCAGTGTCCTCCTCTGGCTCCTGGTGTCCTTCTCCAGCTCCTGGTGTCCTCCTATGGCTCCCCGTGTTCTCTTTTTGCTCCTTCGGTTCCCCCCTCACACCGGATCTGTCAGGATGGAGAGTGGGGAAAGGAGTCACTAAATCTGTCATTTACCGGCTCCTTCCTTTTCTGAATGAAAATAGTCAGTGACCACTGACTCTGTCCATTCATAACTGAGCATAGTAAACTGTGTTTATAATGCTTCAGTTTATGAAGGGGGGGGGGGGCGGAGCGTCTGTCTCCTGTTCCTTCATCTTCAGTGCAGCTGATGCTGCTGAGAAAGGGACTGGGGAATATGTGTCCTCGGTTCCTTTTCCCTAATAGCGAGATCGGTTTAGACCTCCCTGATATCTCACCCAACAGGGCTGATTAAAAAAAATTGTGTAAACAAATATTTAAAAACAGGAGGAAAAAGTGTGTACAGGAGGAAAGCTGAAGAGGAGCTTGTATATAGGAAGTTGTCCCTGAAGTTTCTGTTAAAGTCAAGTGGGCATCCCTTAACCTCCAATGCCCACCCAAGTTGTTAACCCCCTAATAAACAACAAAAACAAAGCTATGGACTGTTTTCTGACTTTGTGTGCTTGTGAAGATTCAGTGTGGCTGGCTGTTTAGGAGTGGGGGGTCCCTGTTTATCTGCAGACCCTTCTTGGGGTGTGCTACATAGATCTTTTGTTTCCACCAGTGGGATCACCAGCAGGAGGAAGGAGGTCCTGATTCCTCTATGCAGTTCTTTAGTTATCCATAGAGGGTTCACCAGAAGGAAGAAGAAGGTCCTGATTTCCCTATACAGATGATTATGCCGCGTACACACGATCGGTTCGTCTGATGAAAATGGTCTGATGGACCAAAAACAATAGTGAAGGGTCTGGGGGATAAAATAATATTAGTAGAGAATGCAGGAACTTATATGTACAGTCCAGTGGCGGTGTGTTCATAAGGGGCGCACAGGCACCGCCCCCTCTCTCCTGCCACCTGTCTATCACCATAGATAGATTTATGCATTGCATGAATCTATCTATGGTCGCCGTTGCCACCCCTTATCCAGGTGCCTGGCCCCTTTTCGGGTTGCCGGGAGCCTGAATTACAGCATAGGCTCTAATAGGCTCCAAAAAGGTGAACAGCGGGTGTCATGCTGGGCACTCGCAGTTCACTCAGCATTGTGTTAAGAAAGCGAATGAATATTTGCTTTCCTAACACTGAACCACCTCTCAGCCAATCAGGTGCTCTGGTCTGTTACCTGTCACCTGATTGGCTAAAACGACATGCGCTGTGATTGGATGCCAGGTGTCCAATCATAGCAGAGGACTGGAGAAGACATCGAGGAGTGTGGAGGACATCACCGCCTTGACCCGCTGCCCCACCGAGACAGGTAAGTGCCGGGCAGACAGAGGATGCACACTGGCAGCATTTGATGGGCACAGTAGCGGCAATTGATGGGCACACTGGCAGCAATTGATGGGCACAGTGGCGGCAATTGATGAGCACACTGGCAGCAATTGATGGGCACAGTATCGGAAATTGATGAGCACACTGGCAGCAATTGATGGGCACAGTAGCGGCAATTGATGGGCACACTGGCAGGAATTGATGGGCACAGTAGCGGCACTTGATGAAAACACTGGCAGCAATTGGTGGGCACAGTGTTGGCAATTGATGGGCACAGTGTCAGCAATTGATGGGCACATGGGTAGCAATTGATGGGCACACTAGCAGCAATTGATGGGCACAGTGGTGGCAATTAATGGGCACACTGGCAGCAATTAATAGGCACACTGGCAGCAATTGATGGGTACAGTAGCTGCGTTTGATGGCACAGTGGCGGCAATTTATGGGCACAGTGGTGGCAATTGATGGCACGGTGGTTGCATTTGATGGGCACAGTGGCTGCGCTTAATGGGCACAGTGGTGGCAATTAATGGGCACACTGGCAGCAATTAATAGGCACACTGGCAGCAATTGATGGGTACAGTAGCTGCGTTTGATGGCACAGTGGCGGCAATTTATGGGCACAGTGGTGGCAATTGATGGCACAGTGGTGGCATTTGATGGCACAGTGGCGGCATTTGATGGCACAATGGTGGCAATTGATGGGCACAGTAGCTGCGTTTGATGGCACAGTGGCTGCATTTGATGGCACAGTGGCGGCAATTGATGAGCACAGTGGCTGCGTTTGATGGCACAGTGGCTGCATTTGATGCACAGTGGCGGCAATTGATGGGCACAGTAGCTGCGTTTGATGGGCACAGTGGCCGAAATTGATAGGGTTTTTTTTTTTCAGTTTGTTTGTTCTGCCCCGCCCCCCCCAAAAAAACAAAATTTGAGCACCAGCCGTCACTGGTACAGTTTTGAGGAAAGAAGGGTAAGGTTATCTACTTTAAGCATGTGGATAAGGTTTAGGAGGGCAATATTTTGAAAATGAAGTTAAGTTTAACCGCTTAACGACCGGCGCATGTATATGTACGTCCACAGAATGGCACATACAGGCAGATGGGCGTACATGTACATCCCCGCCTTTCCGCGGGTTGGGGGTCCGATCGGAACCCCCCCGGTACATGCGGCGGTCGCAAATCGTCGGGGAGCGATCCAGGATGAGGGCGCGGCTATTCGTTTCTAGCTGCCCCCTCGCGATCGCTCCCCGGAAGTGAAGAACGGGGAGGGCCGTATGTAAACACGGCTTCCCCGTGCTTCACTGTGGCGGCTGCATCGATCGTGTCATCCCTTTTATAGGGAGACTCGATCGATGATGTCAGTCCTACAGCCACACCCCCCTACAGTTGTAAACACACACTAGGTGAAACATAACTCCTTTAGCGCCCCCTGTGGTTAATTCCCAAACTGCAACTGTCATTTTCACAATAAATAATGCAATTTAAATGCATTTTTTGCTGTGAAAATGACAATGGTCCCAAATATGTGTCAAAATTGTCCGAAGAGTCCGCCATAATGTCGCAGTCACGAAAAAAATCGATGATCGCCGCCATTAGTAGTAAAAAAAAAAAAAATTAATAAAAATGCAATAAAACTATCCCCTATTTTGTAAACGCTATAAATTTTGCGCAAACCAACCGTTCCATTTTTGTTTATAGCGCAAAAAATAAAAACCGCAGAGGTGATCAAATACCACCAAAAGAAAGCTCTATTTGTGGGAAAAAAAGGACATCAATTTTGTTTGGGAGCCACGTCGCACGACCGCGCAATTGTCTGTTAAAGCGACGCAGTGCCGAATCGCAAAACCTGGCCTGGGCCTTTAGCTGCATTTTGGTCCGGGGCTTAAGTGGTTAAAAACAAGGACATGACATCAAACTACCAGGAGGAAAGTTCATAACAAACCTTAGAAAGTATTATTGTCCAAACGGGTTTCTGAATTCCAGGTTTGTCTTTTATATAGTTATATTGGCCCAGTTTTGACCAATGTAAGTATGTGCCACACCTTTGGAAGCTGTTAAACAATGCAGCTTCCGGGACCCTGAAGCTAGCAGCGATCTCTGTAATAGTGGAGATTACTACAGTGATTTCAAGGCAGCTTCGACAGGGATCAAACAGGTATGGCACATATGTACTTACATTCGACCAAGCTAGACCAATATGTACAAATGCTATACCTGGTATTTTACTTTATACATACTTGGAAAAAACATAAACCTACTTTATATGCAGACCAAGTCAAAAAAAGACTGACCACTTTTGCTTTTAATCCTTTATGTTTCTAGGAGAGCGCCATCTAGTGACTAATGAAAATATTTATTTAAAAAAATAAAAGCTATACAAATGTGAACAAAAGTGACATTAGAAATAACTATAAATTAAAAATCTGTGCTCAAAATACTTGACACATTCCCATTTAATAAAAAATGATCCAGATCCTTTGATTCTTCTGGAATATACTGTAAAAATCAGTACATGCATTTTGTAATAGATGTCCTTTCGCCACAAAATCGGAATAATGGAAATTTCCAACTCTTTGACCTTTCCCTCCATGAAAACACACGTTGCTTATCTTCTCTGACTAATCTAGAACACATTTTGGTTATGATACTCCTTTCTCTTAATTTTCTGTCATTATTCATTTACAAACTATACCATTAACATGAGCCAACAAAGGGTTAAGCATAGATATCTAGATTGTTTAAATAGTATATTTAAGATGTGTCAATCCACTCTGGGCAACTCCCCAAACATTCCAATGCATACTTCCTTTGAATGGTTTTGCAATCTTTTATTTATTTTTTATTTTTTAAAAAATCTTTATTTCCAAGAATCCTCATTGCAGTACATACCAGGGAGGTAATTTATGCGCGGTTGTCATTGTGTTGGACTTAATAAAAACTTACAGCGTTACATCAGATTACAATCCAGACAACAAGACATAGCAAAACAGTACAAACACCAATAGATGAAAATTGTTAAGTTAAAACAGCAGCTAAAAGGTAAAAAAAAAACATTCCCTGTAAAATAGTAAAAACAGTGCTGCTATCAAACACAACAATATATAAAATCAACAAAACTGTTACAAAAAATAAATATACCAAGTGAAGACTCCAAGTGGTTACTGTCTCTTTAAATGACATGGAACAATTCAATTCAATTCAATTCAAAAACAATTCAAAAACAAAACAAATAAATAATATCTGTCTCTTTAAATAAAATGAATTATTAGTGTGTAAATAATTAATTTAATCTATATATCACCTGACCAGTTTTTATCCACTTCACGACCGTCCAATGTACATATACGTCGGCAATTTAAAGATGGATATCTCGGTAACTGCAGCAGCTGCTGCCACAACCGAGGTATCCATCTTTTCAGTGGGCGGTTCTGTTTACGATAATGGTGGTCTCTGCGATGGATTCGCTGCGAGATCACCATTATTGGCGAAAGGAGAGGGCAACCCTCCCGCCACTCTCCCACGCCCTCCGCCGCTTACCGGAGATGTCGGTAGCGGCAGAGGCAATCGGGTCCTGTGTCCTGTTAGGTATGGATACGAGTGAAGGCAAGATGGCCCCCAAACCATCTCCATACCATAGCAGGGCGGAAGCGACATCAAAACATCACTTCCGCCCATACGTCTTAAAAGGGTCATTTTTTTTTTTTTTTTTATTGCATTTAAGTCCAAAAATGAGATCTGAGGTCTTTTTGACCCCAGATCTCATATTTAAGAGGACCTGTCCTGCTTTTTTCTATTACAAGGGATGTTTACATTCCTTGTAATAGGAATAAAAGTGACTCAATTAAAAACAAATAAAAGAGCGAGAGCAATAATTCTAGCCCTAGACCTCCTCTGTAACTCAAACATGGAACCTGTAGAATTTTTTAAACGTCGCCTACGAATGGGCGCAATTTTGAAGTGTGAGTATCTGCGTAGTAGTATCTAAGTCCCCTTTCCCAAATTTGTATGAAGAGGAGTTCTGAAGGGGCTTCCATTGCTATCAGTGAAGCATAGAAATGCGACAACAAATGACGCAATGGCTCTCCTGCCTAGCAGGTCTGTTCAAAGAAGGAAGGCTGTCTCACCCTATGGAATTCTACTGGTAAAAAGTGAAGGTATGCACCCAGTTGGGGATGTTGGAGAAAGTCAAGTGCATAGGAGAAGGGGTTATCAATTTCTTAACTCATCATGAGACGACTGGTTAGAGAGAAATGTATTAGGCCCCATACTCACGAGCAAACATGTCTGCTGAAACTGGTCCGCAGGCCAGTTTCAGCAGACATGTTTGGTCGTGTGTGGGCGCGAGCGGGCCGAATTCCAGCAAACATTTGCCCGCCGGGCCTTTTCCCAGCGGACAAATATTCCTGGACTTGTTTTAAAACAGTCCGCTGGAATCCTGCCCGCTCGGACATGTACGGTCGTCAGTACAGACCTACCGTACATGTCCAGGCGCCCGCCGTCCCTCGCATGCGTCGAATGACTTCGACGCATGCGTGGAAGCATTTTAAAGGCGGGCCGCCCACGTCGCCGCGTCATTGTCGCGGCGACACCGCGTCATCGACGCGGCGACACCGCGGACACGCCCCGCGTATTGTTTACGCGCGGACTTCTGTACGATGGTGTGTACAACCATCGTACAGAAGCCCTCTGGCAGACATGTATGGTGAAAACGGTCCGACGGACCGCTTTCACCATACATGTTTGGTCGTGAGTACCCGGCCTTAGAAGCAACCTTGTTGCAACAGTCTATCGAATTGGGGGTCTCATTTGCCTGATTGAAAATCGGGAGTGTTTAGTACAGATGTTAACCACTTCCCGTCCGGCCTATAGCCGATTTACGTCCGGGAAGTGGTTTTGAAATCCTGACTGGACGTCAGTCTGACACCCTGCATCTCCGATCCGAACCGGTGGAGGCTCTTTACTACGTGATCAGCCGTGTCCAGTCACGGCTGATCACATTGTAAACAAGAAGAGCCGTTGATGGCTCTTCCTCACTCGCGTCTGACAGACGCGAGTAGAGGAGAGGCGATCGGCGGCTCTCCTGACAGGGGGGGTTCGCGCTGATTGTTTATCAGCGCAGCCCCCCCTCGGATCGCCACACTGGACCACCAGGGAAGGGCAAAAAAAAAAAAAAAGTCTTGAAAAAAGAAAAAAGATGCCAATCAGTGCCCACAAATGGGCACTGACTGGCAACATGGGTAGATCAGTGCTACCCCACAGTGTCCATCAGTGCCACCCCACAGTGTCCATCAGTGCCACCCCACAGTGTCCATCAGTGCCACCCCACAGTGCCCATCCATGCCCAGTGCCCACCTGTGCCGCCTATGAGTGCCCAGTGCCGCCCATGAGTGCCCATCAGTGCCGCCCATGAGTGCCCATCAGTGCCGCCCATGTGTGCCCATCAGTGCCGCCTATGTGTGCCCATCAGTGCCGCCTATGTGTGCCCATCAGTGCCGCATACCAGCACTGCCAATCAGTGCCACCTCATCTCTGCCCGTCAGTACTACCTCATCAATGTCCATCAGTGCCATCTCATCGGTGCCCATCAGTGCCGCCATATGAGTGCCCGTAATTGAAAGAGAAAACATACTTATTTACAAAAAAATTAACAGAAAAAAATAAAAACGTAATTTTTTTTCAAAATTTTCAGTCTTTTTTTAGTTGTTGCGCAACAAAAAAAAATCGCAGAGGTGATCAAATACCACCAAAAGAAAGCTCTATTTGTGGGGGAAAAAGAACGCCAATTTTGTTTGGGAGCCACGTCGCACGACCGCGCAATTGCCATTCAAAGTGTGACAGTGCTGAAAGCTGAAAATTGGCTTGGGCGGGAAGGTGCGTAAGTGCCTGGTATGGAAGTGGTTAAACGACTAGGGTAGGGCGAGAGTGTTGTCTTCCAAAACATAGATTTGGTTACTTGAAGAGTAGCACCTACAAGAAAGTGCTGCTTTACGGAAGTGGAACAGAGCCCCCGGACCCATGGCAGAACAGACCCATGGCACTCCATGCAGAGGAATATCAATAATCATCTGTTCCAGGTGCACCCAGGTTTTTTTTATATTGGTGGACACACCAATCAACCACCCTGGACAAATGTAGGGCTTCCTAGTATTTAACCGAATTTGCGAACCCAATCCCTCCCATCAGTTTGGGCAAAGATAGTATAAACCTACATAATCTCGCTGGTTTACCAACCCAGATAAATTTCAAGCAGCCAGTATGTATGCCCTTCAGGAATTCCCTGTGGCAGTTTAATCGGGACTCCCTAAATCAAGTACAGGAGCCATGGTATCCCCTATTTAATTTTAGTAATGTTGCTACTACCAAACCATGTGAAGACTTTCTTATTCCATCGTTGGAAGTCTAACTTTAACGTGCGAGCAAGTGGGGAAAAATTGAGCTAAAAACCTTACGTAAATTCCTTTGTATATTAATTCCTGAATATTGGATAGGGGAGTCAGTTCACTTAAAATTTATTGGGTCCCGAATTATTGTTGCAGGACAAGGTTGACCTCTATAGCCCTGTACACACAATCAGTCCATCCGATGAGAATGGTCTGAAGGACCGTAGTCATCGGTTTACCGATGAAACTGACTGATGGTCTGATGTGCCTACACACCATCAGTTTAAAAAACGATCGAGTCCAACGGTGACGTAAAACACAACGACGTGCAGAGAAAAATGAAGTCCAATGCTTCCAAGCATGCGTCGACTTGATTCTGAGCATGCGCAGGTTTTTAACCGATGCTTTTGCGTACTAACCATCGGTTTTGACCTATTGGTTAGGCGTCCATCGGTTGAATTTTAAAGCAAGTTCTAAATTTTTGGACCAAAGGATAACTGACCGATGGGGCCCACACACGGTCGGTTTGGACCGATGAAAAGGTCCTTCAGTCCGTTTCCATCGGTTTTGACCGACCGTGTGTACGCGGCCTATGACCATCACATAAGATTTGGAAAAACTGACTTTTAAGTACAAAAGAGCTCCATATCAGTGCAGCTCTGTCAGTAAGGAAGCTAATTAGATCAATGGGGAGGTCACAAAAAAAGATCAAGTCAAAGCAGCTAATTTGTGTTCAATTCCCCTAGTGGAAATGCATTTAAAGGCTGGATGAGCTATGCTCATCTGTAGGAAGGGCTCCAACAAGAGTATAAAAATGATGTGTGAGAGAAGGCAACCCTGCCGTGTCCCATTCCAAAAAGACAAACAACAAACCCATGTGCACGTGGCTTATTTGGTGCTACATTTCTCAGATTCTTGTGTATATCTCAGCTTATGTGGTTCAATATATATATATTATATATATTATAATGCCCCAGGTGTTTCAGACACTTATTTTATCTGGGTTTGAAATTCTCAGGTTATAGCTCATCTACCTTCCCATAGATAATGAACAAGGGTATTTCTATGCTTTCAACAAAATTGGGACAACAAATACTTTATGTTCCTTACATTTTCCCATTCACGTAGCTTAACTTTTAAAAATTGTAGGTTACTTTTATAGCTGTTCTTTTCTAGAAATCAGGGATGGGCTAGATGTTCGAGTCAAATGTAAGTTCGACTCGAACATCAGCTGCGGAGCGCCCCATCGCAGTGCATAGACGGCTGCTGATTGGCCAAAGCATGCACCTGACCTTCATGCTTTAGCTAATCACAACACGATGTGCACTGAGAGCCATGATTGTCCAAAAGCCAAGGTGCCTTTGGCCAATCATGGCTCAGGGGCTAAGTCCACGCCCCACACTATATAAGGGTGCTTACACGGCAGCCGTATGTAGTGTGTTGGCAGGTCAGTTAGTAGATAGAGCGTGTGCGGTAGTCAGTGTAGTATATATAGAGTGCAGGCAGTGTAGAAAATATACTACCGTGCAGTCATTGTAGAACATATATTTCAGTGCAGTCAGTGTAGAATATATATCACAGTGCAGTCAGTGTAGTAGTATATATATATATATATATATATATATATATATATATATATATATATATTACAGTGCAGGCAGTGTATAATACATAATACAGTGAGGTCAGTGTAGCATATATAACGCAGTGCATAGTATATGCTACAGTTCAGTGCAGAATGTATATACTGCAGTTCAGAGTATATAGTGCAATGCATAGTATATACTACAGTGCAGTGCAGAGGGTATGTACTACAGTGCAGAGTATATTGTGCAGTGCAGAGTGTATATACTGCAGTGCAATGCAGAGAATATAGTGAAATGCATAGTATATACTACAGTGTAGAGTGTATATACTGCAGTGCATAGTATATCGTACAGTGCACAGTATATCGTGCAGTGCACGGTATATAGTGCAGTGCAGAGTATATAATACAGTGTACTGCTGTGTGAATAACACAGTATAGTGCAGTGTAAATAACGCAGGGTTATGGTGCTACAGAAGTGTTGGTGTGTCTGTTATTAAACTGTTTTCTTGTTTTTCTTTCAGCTTTTACATTTTTATTTTTATGTATTTATTTTTGCAGTATGAGGTCCTGTTGCTGCATTATTAGTACTCCCCCTTCTGTGTCGCAGGTGTTATTCCTTCTGCGTCAGCACAGCAGTGATATACCATCAGCAGCACTAAGAATATTTAGGGCATAATTGCTGTCCCCTCTTCTGCGTCACAGGTGTTTCTCTTTCTGCATCACCATATCCCACACTCTGTAATAAAGAGTTATACAAATCCCCCCCCCCCCCCAACAAAAAACAATAATCACATGGTTTATAGTGCACCAAGCACAAACAAATACAAAAAACAAATCCCCATCATGTCCAGAAGGCCACCAAGGAGGGGCAGATGCTAACAAGCCACTAAAATAGGGCAAGCAGCCTCTGTGTCTACAGTGGAAAGTGGTGGTCGCAGACACGGTGCATCCTCTTTTATAGCTGTAGACTCTATAATTTTCACACAGACAAAACAATATCCACAAATTTGGGTTCTTTTTACCAAAGATACGTAGCAATATAATTTTTGGCCGAAATTTATAAACAAAAATTACTTATTTGCAAAATGTTATAATAGAAAATAAAAAAAGTGTTTTTTTTTTTAAAAATGTTGACTCTTTTTTTACTTATATCGCAAAAAGGAAAAAACGCAGAGGTGATAAAATACCACCAAAAGAAAGCTCTATTTGTGTGAAAAAAATGATAACAAATTTGTTTGGGTATAGTGTTGCATGACTGAGTAATTGTCATTCAAAGTGTGAGAGCACCGAAAGATGAAAATTGGTCTGGGCAGGAAGGGGGTGAAAGTGCCCTGTATTGAAGTGAGTAAGGGGAACCCTATGAAATAATTAAGAAAAGAAAAACAGTGTGGGGTCCCCCCCCAAAGTCCATACCAGGCCCTTTGGGTTTGGTATAGATTTTAAGGGAAACTCCACGTCAAAAATAAAAAACACGAACTAAGACTGGGATGCCATTAAAGTTAATGTGCATGTAAAGGCAGGCGTCCCAATACTTTCGGTAATATAGTGTATATAAAATGTTGGTAAATAGGATAAAACTTCAGAAACACCGCTAAGGATTTTTTGCTAGCCCTAAGAGAAAGAAAAGGCCACCATGTTATGATAAGGCCAGTCCACCCAAAAGTGATATTTTAGCTGCAGTTTGAGTCAGCCCCAGCTTCTTATATGTCCTAGTCCCTGGACACTTGAACACTGATATCTCCCTTAATAGTGCTCTGTAAATTGATAGTGCTATATAGTACCTATAATAAATAAATAAATAAAATGCACTGTGCAGTACTGCTTAAGGCCATCCCCACTTATCAACTGCTTTCACCAGCCATGTTCCGGACAGCCTCAGGACCTGCCACCACTTCCTCCAAAGCCACTTTTCGATCAAATAGAAAACTATACAATCCACTTCAATTTGGTATAGGTTTAAACTTTATTAAGCTTCATTGCAAGTTGGTAATCAAAAAAACTGAAAGACATACACACTAGATTATAGATTGGTGCCTGTGTTTCCACTGACTTGTAAGGAAGCATGTTTAAACCAATGATGGATTGATATGGATGAGGACTGACATCTCCCTTCCCATAGGCGTGCGCACAGGGTGTGCCAGGTGTGCCTAGGCACACCCTAATCATCCTGTGCACTGCTGATACCCATGCTTCCTGGTGCCCTCTGTCTCCCCCCTGCAGTGCTGTCAGCTTCCCTAATGCCACGTACACACGATCAGTCCATCCGATGAGAACAGACCGATGGACCGTTTTCATCGGTTAACCGATGAAGCTGACTGATGGTCCGTCGCGTCTACCCCCTATCGGTTAAAAATCGATCGTGCTTCCAAGCATGCGTCAACTTGATTCTGAGTATGCGTGGATTTTTAACCGATGGTTGTGCCTAATAACGATCGTTTTTTTCCCATCGGTTAGGAATCCATAGGTTAAATTTAAAACAAGTTGGCTTTTTTTTAACCGATGGTTAAATAACCTATGGGGCCCACACACGATCGGTTTTGACCGATGAAAACGGTCCATCAGACCGTTGTCCTCTGTTTAACCTATCGTGTGTACGAGGCCTAATTCTCCTGCCAGCTGCTGTGGGGAATGTTTAATGATTGGGAATAGGGAAAGGGGCTGGAAAATATGTAATTTATCGGCACCTTCCTTTTCTAAATGAGCACAGTGAGTGATCTGTACTGGTCAAACCTGTTTACATTCTTAACTGTAGCATAGTACCTAGACACCTGCTGTTGTCATTGTGGGAGATCCTACTCTCCCAGTTGTATGTTTTACTTTATTTTATATTAAACTATGTTTACTATGCTTCAGTTTATGAACAGAAAGCTGCTCAGCACAGAGCACTTCCCATTAGTTCACTGTCCACTGCAGCTGAGGCTGCAGAGAAAGGGACTGGGGAAGCTCTGTCCTCAGTCCCTTTCTCTGTCTCAAACATCAGAGGTCTGTCTAATGTAAAATAAAAATATTGTAAAAAACAATAAAAAAAAATAATTGTAAAACAAAATGTAAAATAATATTGTAAAAAATTATTACAAAAATTATTTAAAAAATAAAAACTACTGACACTAATCTCTGCTCTACTGACTCCCTCCACTGATCTGCTGATATACATACATGTTTTTCTGTGCTCTGACCCTAATGTAATAGGCTGTGCACACCAATGTCCCTTCCATAAGTTATAAATCTGTTCAAGTCTACCTGGGAGTTTTTGCACGTTTCGGTTTCTCCTCTTATATTTTACGTAATATAAAATAAAGTAAAACATACAACTGGGAGAGTAGTATCTCCCACAATGACAACAGCAGGTGTCCCGGTACTTAAGCACAGATATCTAAGTCCCCTAAGAAATATAAGGAACTGTCAGCTGGTAATATTTGTTTTGGGTAGAGCTAGGGTGACCACATTTCCAAACTACCATTCAGGGACACCCCCCCCTTCCCAAAAATCAGCTTGTGCTGTAACGAATCACAGCACAGTGATTGGACACAAGAGGCGGGATTTATGATTTCTCCAATCACAAGCAGGGGGTGGGGATTGTGCTCCTCCAGGCATTCCTGGCCAGGGCAAGTACTGTCAGTGAGTAAAGGAGTGATGTGGCGGCCTTTTTTGGGGGCATCAGATTGGCCCGGGGGGTGGCTGTGTCAGTTTCATTCCGGGACACTGTATTGTCCTGGAATGAAGGTGCCCGGGACAGACCTGCAAAATGCGGGACTGTCCCGGGCAATCCGGGACACGTGGTCACGCTAGGTAGAGCAACCCTTTTAGCTTAGTGGCAACCATAGCTTTGAATGCAATTGGCATTACATGACTGCTATGTACAATACTTAAAGTGGAGTTCCACCCATAAATATAACATTACATCAGTAGTTTTAAAAAAAATGTCATTAATCCTTTACGAAAAAAAAAAACATTTTTTAGATGCCTTCAAAGTGTTGTTGCTAGGCAGAATAGTTAATCTTCCCACTTCCTGCACCTAGGTGCTTAATGCTTCCTAACCTACACCGCACAGACTCCTGGGAATGTAGTGGGTGTAACTTTCCAGGAGTCTGTGCACTCCCCAGTCTCAAAGAATCATGTGACTTGGACAGCACAGATGCTGAAACCTGATCTGACACTGCTTGTGCAGCACTGAGCATGTGCGAGATCTGCAAGGCTGAAATCCAGGAAGTCATACAGTCTGGCTTCATGATGCCCACACTTAAGATGGCCCCAGTCAATTTCTATTTTATAAAGTCTCTAAATGCTGTAACAACCTAACAAAACGGACCTTAGTTTACAGACTAACTTTACTAGAATACATTAAGCTTGTGTATTACAGGGGTATTTATATTTAAAAAGTGAAATTGTGGCCGGAACTCCGCTTTAATATAATTTCAAGTGTATGTATTGCCATATACTGTATATAATACCCCTGCTAGTGTATTTTTGCAGCTTGTGTACCATTGTGGAAATTTCCTTTCACTTACAGAGACACAACAGGAATTTTGATAAAATCTACCAAAGCTGGGAATTCCTGGGAAAGCTGGGACAGTATTCTCCAAATGGGGACACAGATAGAAATAAAAACTTGGCAAAGGTTGTAACACTTTCTCGCACCATCCAACATTTAAAAAAAGAAGATTTTGCTAAGAGATAAACTTTAAAACACATAAACAACAAACTGAGCCTTAGAAAGATTCGCAATCGGAGTAAATTCTTTTTCTAATAGTCATAAAAGCACGTTTACCAGAAAGAAGGATAGAAAAAAAAGATATTGGCCAGTTGATGCAAGATTACTTTTTTGTTACATTTAATTACTTTATGAGATTGCTGATGCTGCATTCTTGTCTATTGTGCAAGTGAAAAAGATCAAGTCTTTGCTTGAGTATTCCTGGTAAGAGAAGGAATGCTCTTTCCTGTAAAGTGTAATTCACCCGTAGACCAAGACTTGTTCACACTGGTATGTTTTCAAATCTAAATGCGGTGCATCTATAAAATACTATATTAATATTATCTATATTTTTTTACTATTGGTTGAACTAGATGGACTAATTTCCACCTAATTTTATTTTAACCTACCTGTTATTGAAAGGAAAAAAATATATAAATATATATACAGGTGCATCATATAAAATTTGAATATCATAAAAAAGTATATTTTTTTTTCAGTAAGGCCCCTTTCACACGGGGTAGGGGAGGTGCGGTGGCGGTATAGCGGCGCGATTTTTATCGCCGCTATACCGTCGTATTTACCGCGATATTCGGCCGCTAGTGGTGCGGTTTTAACCCCCGCTAGCGGCCAAAAAAGCAGAGGCGCATTGCCGGCGGTATTACCGCAGTTTCCTATTGATTTCAATGGGAAGGAGTGGTATAGGAGCGGTAAACACCCCGCTCCTATACCGCTCCAAAGATGCGGCTAGCAGGACCTTTGGAGCGGCCCTGCTACCGCACTGCTTCAGTGTGAAAGTCTTCGGTTTTTCACACTGAAGACTGTAGGGCACGATTTTTTCAGGTGGTATAGCAGTGCTATTTTTTGTGCTAAACCGCCTGAAAAAACGTTTCAGTGTGAAAGGGGCCTAATTCAACTCAAAAAGTGAAACGCGTATATTTTATAGATGCGTTACACACAGAGTGATATATTTCAAGCACTTTTTTCTTTTCATTTTGATGATTATGGCTTACAGCTAGTGAAAACCCCAAATTCTGCCCAGGTTGCTTTGATAGCGGCCTTCAGCTCGTCTGCATTGAGTCTGGTGTCTCTGATCTTCCTCTTGACAATACCCCACAGATTCTCTATGGGGTTTAGGTCAGATGAGTTTGCTGGTAAATCAAGCACAGTGATACCATGATCATTAAACCAGGTATTGGTAGTTTTGACAGCGTGGGCAGGTGCCAATTCCTGCTGGAAAATGAAATCAGCATCTCCATAAAGCTGTCAGCAGAGGGAAGCATGAAGTGCTCTGGAATTTCCTGGTCAAGGGCTGCGCTGACTTTGGACTTGATAAAACAGTTTGGACCAACACCAGAAGATGACATGGCTTCCCAAACCATGACTGACTGTGGAAACTTCACTCTGGATCTCATGCAACTTATGCCTTGTACACACGATCAGTCTAAACCGATGATAACGGACTGAAGTTCAGTTTCATCAGTCCAAACCGACCATGTGTGGGCCCCATCGGTCCGTTATCCTTCGGTCGAAAAATGTAGAACTTTAAAATTGAACCGATGGACGCCTAACCGATCGGTCAAAACCAACGGTTAGTACGCAAAAGCATCGGTTCAAAACCTGCGCATGCTCAGAATCAAGTCGACGCATGCTTGGAAGCATTGAACTTCATTTTTCTCAGCACGTTGTTGTGTTTTACGTCACCGCGTTGGACTCGATCGTTTTTTTAACTGATGGTGTGTAGGCACATCAGACCATCAGTCAGCTTCCTCGGTTAACCGATGAGAACGGTCCTTCAGTCCGTTTTCATCGGTTTTGACTGATCGTGTGTACAAGGCCTTAGATTATGTGCCTCTTCACTTTGCCGCCAGACTCTGGGACTTTCATTTCCTAATGAAATGCAGAATTTTCCACAGTGTGTGATGATTTGGGGAGTCATGTCATCTGGTGTTAGTCCACTGAGTTTTATCAAGTCCAAAGTCAGTGCAGCCGTCTACCAAGAAATTCTAGAGCACCTCTGCTAACCAGCTTTATGGAGATGCTGATTTTATTTTCCAGCAGGAATTGGCATTTGCCCACACTGCCAAAACTACCATTACCTGGTTTAATGATCATGGTATCACTGTGCTAGATTGGCCAGCAAACTCACCTGACTTAAACCCCATGGAGAATCTGTGGTGCATTGTCAAGAGGAAGATGAGAGACACCAGACCCAACAATGCAGATGAGCTGAAGGCCGCTATCAAAGTATCTATAACGCCTCAGAAGTGGCACAGACTAATCGCCTCAATGGCACGCCGCATTGATGCAGTAATTCATGCAAAAGGAGCTCCGACCAAAATATCCAACTGAGCAGTGGAATGGACCTACCATTGGACCTTAGTATGGGCAGGATTAGTATTCTTAAAATGATTTACTTACCTAAACTATTATATATTTTGGCCAATTCTCCCTGTAGAATACCTAAATCTATTTTTAAACAAATTGATACTATTAATACGGCATTTCTCTGGCACTGTAAAGTGCCTAGAATCGCATTGGAGGTTTTACGACTACCAACCCAATTTGCAGGACTTGCTTTTCCTAACCTTTACCTATACTACCTGGCATCCAAACTAATGCATATACATAACTGGTTACATCCCATTCCAGATAATGCTTGTACTACTACGGAAGTGGCTATTGCCTCCTCAATGGAAATCCTTCATAATATTATTTATAAAAGTTAGGTACCTTCTTGCCCGGGCATCGGGATGCTAAACATCTCACACTCCTTGTTTTGCATTATAGCAGGGGTCTTCAAACTATGGCCCTCCAGTTGTTCAGGAACTACAATTCCCATCATGCCTAGTCATGTCTGTGAATGTCAGAGTTTTGCAATGCCTCATGGGATGTGTAGTTCCGCAACAGCTGGAGGGTTGTAGTTTGAGAATCCTTGCATTATAGTGTCCCGCATTACTAAGGACTCTTGGTTGAAGTCACCTGATAACCCCCATTGGTATGAACCCGCTTTAGATGAGCTCTGCTCCCTACTAGACCCACAAAGGTGGTCATCACATGGGGTTAAATATCTTTGTCACCTTTTTACTACACAGGGCTTTAAATCCCTTTCTCATCTGAAAGATGAATTTAATTTACCCCAACTTTTATCTTTTCTATTGATACCAGTTAAGATATGCAATACAAACACAATTTGGTTACTGGATAATCCATCAAGTGTAACTCCTTTTGGAAAAATTGTTACATCGCTCTGACCCTACTAAGCTCATATCTGAGTATTACTCGGCTCTCGTAACTGGACTCAATCCTAGGTTCACTACTACTCAAGCTAGATGGGCTTTCTTGGACATATCTTTAAATGAATCTGACTGATCAGAATTTACTGACACCTTTAAGACCTCTGATATTTCATCAAAAAAAAAAATGAATCAACTTAAAAATGTTCACCACTCTCACCTCAGTCCTGCTAGATTACATTAAATGGGTTTACGCCCTATAGTAACCTGTTTTAGGTGTTGTGGTCAGATGGCTGATTTCCTACACTGTTTTTGGGCATGTCCACTAGTTCAAGGGTTTTGGACAGAAGTGAGTTCCTTTATCTCTTCTATGTTGGGCCTTCTTGATGTTCTCAATCCCTAAAAATTGTCTACAGGGAATCTTCAGGTGCTGGCCTGAGCGCCAGCACCTGAACCCTAAACATGGATGGGAAGGGAAGAAAGAAAAAGGAACACAGTATACATTATCATATTTGTAACAATCCACAAATTTACATCACCATCCCTGTTCTATCTATCTAACCCGCCCACTCTCCGGCAGTCTTGATAGAAGATCAGCTCACCTAAGAAAACAGAAAAGAGACAAACACACACAACAATCCTACTCCTAATATTATATACAGTTAAGGGAGAGTAAAGCTGCACATTCGTGAAGGTGAAACTTTCCTTCTTCCTTCTAAAGAACACAATAGCTAGGCTTAAAGAGTCTTTCCCTAGTCGTATTGACCACTGCCACCTGGTGGCAGAAATCACAATTCGCAGTTTGCACAAATCTTTGGCAAAAAAAAAAACAGGTTTTGATTTCGGAGTCCTCAGAGGCCCTGGTTCTAACTGACTAGTTCCTCCCCTCCCAAGTTTAAATATCTCAGCAACTGAAGAGGTAAAGCTCCTTCATGGAACTTCTTTTTGAAGAAAATAAAACTCTCCAAAACAGGTCCTGCCGGTTTTTCACAAATAAAACCGGGGATCCGGCAGGGTCAGGGATTTTCCCTCCTTGTCAAGGGTGGTGATAAAGTACACTCTGTCATCCTTGCCAGGCCTTTGGATGGCCACCCGATCGGAGTAAATGTGCCGACCATAACTCCAATGCAGCCGACATCCCTGGAAGCGGTGAGCCATTATAAAAGAATAGTCCAAGTTTCGGGACGGTTTAGGCACATTCAAATAGTCCCAAATGGCTTCCTTATACCACTTTTCACGGTTGGCTTCAATCTCCTCCATAGTTGCCTTTGGCACATATGGAAACTCCAGGCCAAGTTCAATAGCTACCCTTTTCATCAATACCCTTTGCAAGCGGGCGAGTCTGGGTAGTGTGTGGGAGCTCCCCAGTCCCGGCATTACACATGACTCCGGTGACCTTTTTAGAAAAGGTGTAATGGATGGAAGTGCATCTTTTCCACCAGAAACTGTTTCTACATCAACGACAATTTCTAAGTTAACACCTGGGGTTTCCGCCTAAGGGGTTGTCTCCCCAAAGTCCATAGATGAACATTCCCCCGAACTATGAGTGGGGCCAGGTCTCCATCTTTTGTTCCATGTTAACTCGGGGAACTCTGGTTCAAACCAGTGATCATCACCTGCATCTGACAAAGAGTCCAGATCAGAGTCCCCATACTCTTCCGCAGGTAAATTTGTGCGCACAGTTTTTGTCAGTATATCCCCAGCCTGCTTACCAGTTCCTGACGTGGACCTCACGAGGGCAACATCTTTCTCGGAGTGCCGTGCAAACATTTTCAGGAACAACATCTGCTGGTGGCTACGGAACATTTGCAATAGCGACATCTTTGTTGGTGTCACTCACCATAGCAGGCACGGCAGGTGTAGATCTGGACATAGGCCAGGAAGTAGCTTCTTCCAAAGTGACGGCGCCTGTGGTCCAATTCACTTGATAGACGCTCAAAAATGCTCAAAAAAAGAAAGAAAAAAAATGAAAAATGCTAATAAACGCTACAAAACGCTATTGCAAAAATGTTATAAAACGTTGAAAGACTCCCTGCTACTGGTGTTTTTATAACATTATTTTAGCGTCCAGTGTGCATGGAGCCTAACAGTGTATGTCTTTGGTAAAGTCTATTCATTCCAAAATCGATTGTTAGAAGCAAACAATGGGCCAGATTCAGAAAGAGATACGACGGCGTATCTCCTGATACACCGTCGTATCTCTGAGTTCGGCTGTTGTATCTGTGCGCCTGATTCATAGAATCAGGTTACGCATAGATATCCCTAAGATCCGACAGGTGTAAGTGACTTACACCGTCGGATCTTAGGCTGCAATCTCACGCTGGCCGCTAGGGGGGGCTTCCTTTTGTTTACGCAAGGAATATGCAAATGAGGAGTTACGCCGATTCAGAAACGAACGACCGCCCATCGCTTTTTTTTTACGTTGTTTGTGTTCGGCTTTTTCCGGCGTATAGTTACCCCTGCTATATGAGGGGTAGCTAATGTTAAGTATGGCCGTCGTTCCCGCGCCGAGTTTTGAAATTTTACGTCATTTGCGTAAGTCGTTCGCGAATACGGATGGACGTAATTTACGTTCACGTCGAAACCAATGACGTCCTTGCGACGTCATTTAGAGCAATGCACTCTGGGATTTTATTGGGACGGCGCATGCGCAGTTCTGTCGGCGCGCTTCATTTAAATGATACACGCCCCCTACCCGCCAAATTTGAATTCCGCCGGGGGATTTACGATACGCCGCCGCAACTTTACAGGCAAGTGCTTTGTGAATAAAGCACTTGCCTGAAAAACTTGCGGCGGCGTAACGTAAATGAGATAGGTGAGCGGATCTTTAGATCCGCGTAACCTATCTGAATCTAGCCCAATATCTTTACCTTCTTTAAAACGACATTTGAATGGACAAATAGAAAGGTGAATCTTCTCAGCAGGAACACTGAGAGTAATAGTGGTTTCAACCCTTCTACACTGCAAAGCTAAAAAACATTGCCTTTCATTATTTGCCATCATTTGCTCATCTCTACGGATCAACATGGAAGACAGATAACTAGAATGTTCAGAAGTAAATCAGCAGTGTCAGTGGAAATGATCCCTGATAGACTATTACAGGTCTGCAGGACATTTTGGAGCGTTGCTTGGTCAGGAGACCTGGATTGTATGCTGGCCGTGAAGACTGGATCCCGTATATTGGATGGTTGGGTTGAACAAGGATGATTCATACTTATTTGTTTCTTGCATGTTAATAAAGAGTGCAAAGTCAGGGCAGATAATAAATTCTACCTTGACAGGTCCTAGTAATGTGTTATCTAAAACTTTTTCACTCCTCTTTGGCAATGTCCTTTCTAACCTTTGCGGTAAATGATACAAAAGAAATGTTTAAAAAAATAGCTGAATAACTTTTACATTACTGAAGCAGCAGGAGGTTTTCAACTTTAACCAGTTCAGCCCCGGAAGAGGCCCAGAGGACGTCCAGTTTTAATGGGAGGAATAGTGCCCCATTGTTGGTGTCAGTAGAGGGAAAGGTGCCCCATCGTAGGCGTTGGTTGGTAGAATGGTGCCCCAAGGGCCAGATGAAGGCAAGCAAAGGGCCACATTTAGCTCCGTTTGGAGACCACTGATATAGAGGGATATGCTTTGTTCATGTCTGAGGTTTGCAATCACTTTAAGCAGTGGAAGAAGAATCTTTAGAATCCAACACACTCTGCTTCTACCTGTAATTAATACTAATCTTTTTCACATCTTATCCCTACTACCATGACTACATTGCAACCTTGCCTTTTTTGTAGAAATCCATGCCAGAGCTGCATTATCCAATGAACAGAGCAATACCAGGTTTTGCCATTAAAGGCTCCTGTTGAAATTTGTAGACCCGCACACACACATACTAGGGCCAAAGTAGACAGAAGCCAATTAACTGCTTAGCGACCGCCGCACGCAGTTATACGTCAACAGCATGGCACTCCTGGGCAAAAGGACGTACCTGTACATCCCCTTTAAGGAAGCGGCATTGTGGACGCGCACGCGCCCGCCGCAAGCTCCGCGAGCCCGATCGTTTCATGGTAAGGAAGAACGGGGAGATGCTGATGTAAACAAGCATCTCCCCGCTCTGCCCATCCCCCTACAGTAAGAAGCACTCACTAGGGCACACTTAACCCCTACAGCGCCACCTAGTGGTTAACCCCTTCACTGCCAGTGTCATTTTTCACAGTAATCAGTGCATTTTTATAGCACTGTCGCTGTAAAAATGACAATGGTCCCAAAAAATTTGCCAAAAGTGTCCGATGTGTCCGCCATAATGTCGCAGTCACGATAAAAATCACTGATCGCCGTAAAAAAAAATGATTAATAAAAATGCCATAAAACTATCCCCTATTTTGTAAACGCTATAACTTTTGTGCAAACCGATCAATAAACGCTTATTGCAATTTTTTTACCAAAAATATGTAGAAGAATACGTATCGGCTTAAACTGTGGACAACATTTTTTTTTTATATTTTTTTGGGGGGATGATTATTATAGCAAAAAGTAAAAAATATTGAATTTTTTTTCAAAATTGTCGCTCTATTTTTGTTTATAGCGCAACAAATAAAAACCACAGAGGTGATCAAATACCACCAAAAGAAAGCTCTATTTGTGGGAAAAAAAGGACGTAAATTTTGATTGGGAGCCACGTCGCCCGACCGCGCAATTGTCAGTTAAAGCGACGCAGTGCCGAATCGCAAAAAGTAACCCGGTCTTTAACCAGACGAATGGTCAGGGGCTTAAGTGGTTAACCTACCAACATGTCTTTGGAGATACTGTACTTCCCACTAATGTTTTCATCTTTCTTTTTTATTACTGGCAATATTAACAGTAAATGAGATCTAGTAACGTTACATGAATGGTGGTAAGACTTTTTTTTGAACTTGTAAAAAAATTAAACAGGAACAAATTCTGGGAAAAGGAGTTATATCCCTGGAAGCTTTAATCTTGGGCAGTAAATGGTTCGGAATTTAAATATAGTGACAGAGATAGTGTTTGGGACCATGTTCAAGATCCCCAAAGGAATCCCAGGCCTATCTCTTTCCAAGATATGCTCTATTCCTTAAATGAACATTAGCTAAAGAGAATACAAAACTGTCCTAACTATTAAAAGTTCAGTATTGTATTCTTATCTGTATTTTCAATTCCATAACCCCTCCCTGTGCACAGGCAGAAAGCATAGGAAGTTATCAGCTCGCAAGATTTCTGGTAAAATCAGCAGGTAGTCTGGGACTCATTGAGAAGATATAATAATACGCTTTCAATGATACATTTAGGAGACACGTAAGAGAAGTGCATTGTTAGGACTTGCATGCACTTTAAATAGGGAGGATTAACCAGGTAATTAAGACATTTATACATTTAAAGAGTTTAGACTTCATCAACTTTATGGTATCTTAGGATAATTACAGTCGCATATACAGGGCTTTTTTTCTCAGATAATGGGTGCAGGAACTCCCTCTTTCCGAGTCACCCCTTTTTTCTGCCCCTACCTACCTCCCAATACCATCCTTTTTACTCAATATAGAACCAAGTATCATTTTGTGGTGCTAAGTAATTTGTATGGAATTTGGTAATGATATCAAGAAAAGCAGTAAAATACCCTGCAGACAGCAATAATAGATCCCCCTAACAACAATGGACCACCCATAACAAAATTTCCCCCGTGTCGTGTGGATATTTCTCCTCGGCAGCCAATCAGGAGGGTTGATCGCCTCGCTGTGCATGCTGGGGAGGGGTATTTAGGGGGGCAGACGCCATTAGTTCGGGGTCGTCACCGCCCTGCCGCTTTCCACCTGGGCAGTCGTCCCACCACCCCCGTGTGTGGCCCTCCTGGCTGTGTGTGTGTGTGTTGCAGTGTTCCTGGCTCCGGGACTACGTTGGTCCAGAGCATTAATTTACCTCGTAGACTCGGTAAGCAGACTGAGTCTACAATTTGCAAGTGGTCCTGTGCTGTCCATCCAAAGTGGGAGGAAGCCGATCGATGGAGAACCTGTCTGGGGGACACCGAGCACGAGGCTGGTGTCACAGCAGAGGCCTATTTGCTCATCAAAGGACACTTCGTATCTGAGAGGCTGGGCGATGGGCGCCTATCGGTTTTCTAACGCAACTAAAGCTATTAGAAGGAAAACCGGGTGCTTAATCCAGTTGAGAAGGACTTTAGACCGAGATTATCTCCACCTTCAGGAGGGTCTGTGGCAGAGACTTTACCCTAAAGTTTCAGAGTGACACTCTGGCTGCTAGGCTGGTGAGAAAGGCTTATCCAGGTGCACTATACCCACTCTGGCTAGAGTGGTGAAGAAGTTTGTCTTTGGGAGCAGGACTGAATCCGCCATTTCCATTTATTCTATCCCTTCACCTATTTCTACTTCTACCGTTTTTACCCGGCTGGGTAATAAAGCACAGAAAAGACACCTGTCGTGTGGACATTGACTTTATTACAGCTCTCATCCAGTACCCTAGACGGCGGGGATACAGAGGTAACGTGCCACCCAAATCAAACCAGCAGCTCCTTCGGGGGTAGTGCTACAGTTGGAATAAAGTTTAAATGGCCCTTGAGGATTATGGATGCTCCTTTAAACTATCTTGGACATGCTTTTGTCAGAAAGCCAGCCTGCATGGCCAGATCACTGTGTGAGCACTTACACATTTTCCAGGATGTGTGCATGCACAGTCACCAAGTATAGTGGCACCAAGTGGGCGATTTAAAGTTGACACCTTCTGACACCAGTGATGAGAGATCCGAGACCTGTAATTCTGCATCCAATGCTGATCTTACATTACCACCCTGGCATGTTCCCCAACTCTTCTTAACTCTGACTCCTCCTGGTCTGCTGTCCAGCTCCTATATTGACCCTGGTTCATTTTTGTCCATGATTTATGCCAGTCACTTTAGTCTTTCACTGTCCACAAGTTGCTGGCCTGTCCCTGAATCCCTCTCTGTCTGCTGTATTGGTAATCTTTTGCCTGACTGTTGCTGACCTTGGCTCACACCTGGACTCTTCTCACTGATGTCCTGCATCTTCTGTCACCACCAGCCACACAACAACATTGCTCACGAGTTCCAGTACCATCCGTGGCTTCCTCCCTTGCACTCTCTATTTCACTACTCAGAGATGCTTGGACTGCAGAAAGTAAGAGCGGTCACTCCTGTCATCCCAGGCACCTAAGCAGAACTAAACTCTCAATCAACATGAACTATTTTTAATCCTCATGCTGCTAGCCTTAGTAAATAGATAGGAAGGTATGTAGGCAGGTATAGTCTACTTTCTCCACTGCAGGTGGCGCTCAACTGCATCGGTATTACAGGGGAGAGGAAGTCAAGAGGAACATGGTTTGGTTACTTTATGGTTTCCAGGGTCACTGGGGAAGCTATTCGGTTGGACGCTGACACACCCATGTGACTCTAACAGACATCTTGGGTCAGGCATAGCCTATTTAAAGCCCTGGTCCCCAGGTTTGTCATGCATTTCACGTATGGATAGTGTATGGACAGGTCACCCATCTGATAGGGACAGTAATTAGTGGCAGGAGAGGTTCCAGATGAGAAGGGAAAGAATAGGGACCCAACATCCTTCTGGAGAGCTCCCTGATTGGGTTCAGACCGGCCAGGCCACATTTCGCCCCTCAAGACAGATGCTGTCAACATATCTGAGACCTGCTCTGCCACATATTGCTGTAATATGCATTGAAGGTTCCTGATGCCTTCCTGCCGGGGTTGTTGTGAACTGGATTCAGCATTAATACAAGTTCTGTGTTCTGCAACCGGACTTTGTGTGTTTACTTCTGCCACAACACGCTGTACCTCCCCACAGGTATTTTATACTTTTTTTTACATTTCTTCAGTTGCTTCCTGGTTTCTGGCCTAGGCCAAAGTGATGTCATATGTCCCAGGAGTCATCATGGGCATTATTTATCTTTTATGTGGTGGAAGGAAAGCGAAGCAAACCCTTCTGCCTAAATGCCTGAGCTAAGACAGGTGGATCGCAGGATGTAAATACCAGGGGTCAAGTCCTGGGGAAAAAAGTGTGGGAACTCCCACCCAAGATCCACTCCCCAACGAAAAAAAAAAAATGATACGCGCATATGCATAATTACTAAACCGCATGTTTTTTTTGTTTGTTTTTTTCGATCCACTGTACCTTAGTAATCCTTTATGTTACTGTGCACTTCCTGTATATGGATTAATCGGGTAGTGTGCGGGTATTCCGTCACTTCCTCGATGCCGCAATGTCTCCTGGGAGCTTTTGTCGTTGTTCCCAGGAGACATTGCGGAGGTCTACTGCGAGTTATCGTGGGATTTAGAAAGAAGCAAGTTCTTACTAAATCCCGCGATAACTCGAGCTGGGCATCGCCGCTTAGTGAAGAATTGGCTCAGGTGGCTCGGCTGCTCTCGGCTGCTCTAGTCCTGCAAAGGGAACTGAGTTCCTACTGTGAAAAAAGAAACTCCGTTCCCTATGCGTTCCCGCAGGACTTGAGCCCTGGTAAATACTACATGAATCATGCCATTACGCAACATGGCTTCAGCTAGAAATGCTGGGGGGTTCTCAACAAACTAAAGCATAGAGCCATGGACGGATGGCTGACTTTGCTTTGAATATGAAATTATGAAAAGAGTGTTTTCAGTTTGTGGTGCTCAGATACAATTCAGTTCTGCTTTAAGGTACCTGACACCCCCCTATTCTTTGTAATTCTTCAACATAAACCTTACTGGTCTCACTTGTGTCATGTGTTTTAGTAGAATAGTACTTCTGACATGCCATCCAACTTTTTAAGATGGGAATGAGGGACACCTATTAGCAAATGTATGTAGACTAGGGACACACCCACTGCCGCACCCCTTAAATGAGAATTATACCATAACAAAAAAAAATTGGTAAACCCACAAGTGATTTTTTAACCATTACTATTCATTTATATTGGCTTTTGACATTTACAAATGCAGAAATTTAGAAATTTTATGAAATGTTTAGCACTGGGAAACACTTTTTGAAAGATACTGGGGCAGATCCACAAAAGCATTACGCCGGCGTATCTCTTGATATGCCGGCGTAATTTAAAATTTCCCGCGTCGTATCTTTGTTTTGTATCCACAAAACAAGATACAATGGCATCTGGGTTCGATCCGACAGGCGTACGTCTTAGTATGCCGTCGGGTCTTAGATGCAATTTTTCGTTTCCATCGAAATCCGTGTCGAGTATGCAAATTAGCTATTTACGGCGATCCACGAACGTACGTCCGGCCAGCGCATTTTTTTACATCGTTTTCGTTCGGCTTTTTCCGGCGTATAGTTAAAACTGCTGTTATGAGGCGTACTCAATGTTAAGTATGGCCGTCGTTGCCGCGTAGAATTTTGAAATTTGTACGTCGTTTGCGTAAGTCGTTCGCGAATAGGGATTTGCGTAGAATGACGTCACCGTCGGAAGCATTGGCTTGTTCCGGGTTAATTTCGAGCATGCGCACTGGGATACCCCCACGGACGGCGCATGTGCAGTTTAAAAAAAACGTTGTTTACGTCGGGTCACAACGTATTTACATAAAACACGCCCCCATTACATCCATTTGAATTAGGCGCCATTACGCCGGCAAAGATACACTACGCCGCGGTAACTTACGGCGCGGATTCTTTCAGGATTTGAAAAAAAAAAGTTACGGCGGCGTAGTGTATCTTAGATACGCTACGCCCGGCGCATAAATGCGCCGCTGTACGAGGATCTGCCCCAGTGTATTTTATATACAACTATATAGATCAGACCAAAATGAGTGACAAATGAGAAGGAAAGAGGGACAGAGGAACTTGGTTCCAAATCACAGGCCCTCTAAATCATAGACAGTTGGGAGCCATGCTTCCGATATATAGGAGAGCAGGATGGCATTAAAGAATGTTACCCCAACATTTCATATTTCTGATATGTGCCTGCTGTACTGTGTACTCAGGGCCGCTGTTAGAAATTATGGGGCCCCATACAGCCTACCCGACAGGGCCCACTTCAACCACACCCTTGATCCCACCCCTGGCCCCGCCCCTGACCCCAGCTTGAAACAAAATGCAGGTTTGTTACTATTTACATATGTGTGTGGAGCCAATGCACGCGATTGCAATTAATAAGCATGAAGGAGCAGGGCAGTTTAAATTTATTTTAACCGGTTAAGCCCCGGACCTTTAGGCAGCTAAATGCCCAAGCCAGGTTTTGCGATTCGGCACTGCGTCGCTTTAACAGACAATTGCGCGGTCGTGCGACGTGGCTCCCAAACAAAATTGGCGTCCTTTTTTCCCCACAAATAGAGCTTTCTTTTGGTGGTATTTGATCACCTCTGCGGTTTTTATTTTTTGCGCTATAAACAAAAATAGAGCGACAATTTTGAAAAAAATTCAATATTTTTTTCTTTTTGCTGTAATAAATATCCCCCAAAAACATATATACATTTTTTTTTCCTCAGTTTAGTTTGATACGTATTCTTCTACCTATTTTTGGTAAAAAAAAAATCGCAATAAGCATTTATCGATTGGTTTGCGCAAAATTTATAGCGTTTACAAAATAGGGGATATTTTTATTGCATTTTTATTCATTTTTTTTTTTTTACTACTAATGGCAGCGATCAGCGATTTTTTTCGTGACTGCGACATTATGGCGGACACTTCGGACAATTTTGACACATTTTTGGGACCATTGTCATTTTCACAGCAAAAAATGCATTTAAATTGCATTCTTTATTGTGAAAATGACAGTTGCAGTTTGGGAGTTAACCACAGGGGGCGCTGAAGGAGTTAGGCTTCACCTAGTGTGTGTTTACAACTGTAGGGGGGTGTGGCTGTAGGTCTGACATCATCGATCGAGTCTCCCTATAAAAGGGATCACTCGATCGATGACGCCGCCACAGTGAAGCATGGGGAAGCCGTGTTTACACACAGCTCTCCCCGTTCTTCAGCTCCGGGGAGCGATCGCGAGGGGGCGGCTAGAAACGAATAGCCGCGCCCTCGTCCTGGATCGCTCCCCGCGGGTTTTCCGCATGTACCGGGGGGGGGGGGGTCCCGATCGGACCCCCGACCCGCGGAAATAGGGTTGCCAACTCATCCCTTCAAACAGAACACATATTAATTACACAGGTTCTGAGACTAATTGAATGCAAATAAGGCACCAAGTGAGTTTAATTACCTCCTTAATCAGCCACAGAACCTGTGTAATTAATATGTGTTCTGTTTTAAAGGGATGAATTGGCAACCCTAGTTACAAAGCTGTCACTTGTAAACACATAAACCAGACTTCTGTGTTTACAAGTGATTGTGGTGAGCAGGCACCAAAGGGTCTGAGCCAAAGGTGGTGGAACTGAGTTCCCCCAAGTTCCCCCTGAAAAAAAGCCCTGGTTAGTGCAAATAAAAAATGTATCATAGACATTACTCAATTGTTTCTGGCACAAATGGAACAATACGGCTACAATCACCTCAACCACTTTAACAAAGGTATGAGTAAATAGATCTACGCCACAGGTGTGCACAGCCTATTGCATTAGGGTGCGCACACCAAAGCTCAAACACATATGCGTGTGTGTGCGCATGTATATACAGTATATTGATGGTGTCAGTAGGGCAGAGATTAGTGTCAGTAAGGCAGTGGACGGTGTCAGTAGTTTTTATGTTTACCATTTTATTTTGTATTATTTTTTTACAATTTTTTTAGGAGCCCAGCTTTGGTGAAATATCAGGGTGTCTAAAAGGGGGAGGGGCAGATCCACAAAAGAATTACGCCGGCGTATCTATTGATACGCCGCGTAATTTTAAATTTCCTGCGTCGTATCTTTGTTTTGTATCTGCAAAACAAGATACGACTGCATCTCGAATCGATCCAACAGACATACGTCCTAGTACGCCGTCGGATCGTAGATGCATTTTTTCCGCCGGCCGCTAGGTGGCGTTTCCGTCAAATTCCGCGTCGAGTATGCAAATTAGCTAGTTACGGCGATCCACGAACGTACGTCCGGCCGGCGCATTTTTTTACGCCGTTTGCGTTCGGCTTTTTCCGGCGTATAGTTACCCCTGCTATTATGAGGCGTACTCAATGTTAAGTATGGCCGTCGTTCCCGCGTCGAATTTTGAATTTTTTACGTCGTTTGCGTAAGTCATTCGCGCATAGGGATTTGCGTAGAATGACGTCACCGTCGTAAGCATTGGCTTGTTCCGGTTTAATTTCGAGCATGTGCACTGGGATACCCCCACGGACGGCGCATGCGCCGTTCACAAAAAACGTTGTTTACGTCGGGTCACAACGTATTTACATAAAACACGCCCCAATCACATCCATTTGAATTTCACGCCCTTACGCCGCCAAAGATACACTACGCCGCCGTAACTTACGGCGCAAATTCTATGAGGATTCGGAAAAAAATAATAAGTTACGGCGGCGTAGTGCATCTTAGATACGCTACGCCCGGCGGATATATGCGCCAATGTACGTGGATCTGCCCCGGAATCTGCATCACACAGGGTGATTAGGGTCTGCCCAGGCACACCCTGTGCGCACGCCTATGATCTATGCACTGACATCCAAGTTTTATTCAGTGTGGTGATAACAGCAGAGTTTTAAATGTTTCATGGTAGGTTCTCTTTTGAGGATCAGACACAAACCCATTTGTAAACCTTGACAGCTTATTTCCACAAGGTTAAGCTTACAGGAATCAGATTAGCAGTGCATACACCAAGCTGTGCAGCTGTATTCAAGAGTTCGGAGAAGTGACTACAGGACATAACCTGTTAACACAGACAAATGAGAGGAGCCTGTAAAAAAAAAAAAGAAAAAAAAATCATTTTTCCCTTTAAAATTCTACTTGTGTATGAAGCCAAGTGATTCAGCTCCCCTTCCTGTAAATCCTCCCACTCCTCCGTCGTTTTTTTTTTTTGGATATGGCAGTTCCTTAGTGAGGATGGAGACTTTAAAAGTCTGAAAACTAGTAAATGTTCGGTAGCTGTTAAGCCCAGAAGCCTCCCGATCCAGAACCCCCTTTTTACTTACGCCTCATTACGTTGGAATTTTCTGGAACTCAGCTAAAAGTAAGTAGAACAAATCCTACATTGTCTATAGACTGTGTGTACGACTTTGTGTAATTGCTAACAGCGGAATACCAACTCTTACTGATCACCATGATTAGCTGTTGCTTTGCTTTTAATAGCTGTGAACCTGCATGACTTGTGTTGTGTGAGAGACCTGGGCGCTGTTATTGGCTCTGGGAACCTGCAGATCCTTAGTGGGCCCCCCGTCTAATGAACATGGGAAAGCATTCTTCACTCTTCTAAACTATACAGGAAATAGTGAAAGTGAAAACAAAGGGCAGAAATGGAGAGAACTTCTTGAGTGTATTTTCCTGCTTACTTTGGTGTTCAATCTTTGGAGAGAAAAGATAATACAGTTTGATACGCTGAGCATAAATAAAAGTAGTTTATAATACTTTTGCATATTTTAGATTTTACATGTTACCTTTTTAGGACTTGCATGTGTGTACAGGTTGAGTGACTGACCATGTAAATATAATTCTTAAGCAGTAGCAAGAGGGTGAAATGGATGAGATTTTTTTTGTGCATAATATTACTTATACAGTTTACAGTTGAAACTTTATAGATTTTATTTACAAAATATGGTTAAAAACATTAAATGGATTAATACAACTTATTGGTGTCAAATGGGTAAGAAAAGTCTTCCATCATGCTTGTAATTCTACATGTTTTAGGGGGGATATGATCAACATGTACAAATATATAAGAGGTCCATACAGTGGACTTGGTGTTGAGTTATTCACTTTACGGTCAACACAGAGGACAAGGGGGCACTCTTTACGTCTAGAGGAAAAGAGATTTCACCTCCAAATACGGAAAGGTTTCTTCACAGTAAGAGGTGTGAAAATGTGGAACAGACTCCCTCCAGAGGTGGTTCTGGCCAGCTCAGTAGATTGCTTTAAGAAAGGCCTGGATTCTTTCCTAAATGTACAGAATATAACTGAGTACTAAGATTTGTAGGTAAAGTTGATCCAGGGTAAATCCGATTGCCTCTCGGGGGGTCAGGAAGGAATTTTTTCCCCTGCTGTAGCAAATTGGATCATGCTCTGCTGTTTTTTTTTGCCTTCCTCTGGATCAACTGTGGGTATGGAGTTGGGTGTATGGGATTGTACTGTGTTTTTTATTTTGTTTGTTTATTTTTTGTGGTTGAACTGGATGGACTTGTGTCTTTTTTCAACCTGACTAACTATGTAACTATGTAACTATGTTTCAGCATCCTAGCTTCTTCGGGACAAGCGTGATTAGGCATGTGCATTTCGTTTCGTTCCGAATCGAATTTCGGACAAATTTTTCATTATTCGGACATTCGGATGCATACAAATTCCCGAATTGTAATATTAACGAATTTACCAAATCCGAACGAATGTTTTCGAATCGAAAACCCGCGGACGATTCGAAAACAAATTCGAATGAAAATTGAAAGCAAATTTGAATCAAAATCTAAAAAATATAAATCGATTTCTAAAAAAGAATATGGTAAAATAGAATATAAAATAATAAAACAATAGAATGAAAATCAAAGAATAGTAAAGAACAGAATGGAATTTAATAGAATGTAATCAAATACAATAGAATATGACCTGGCTTCTTCTATCTATCTTCTATCTATCTTCCATTTTCTGAAATTCGAAATTCATATAGAATGAACTCAAATTTGAATAGAAAAATATTAGAAGAGTAGAATAATAAAATATATATATAAATGTTTTTTTTTCTGCTCTATTCTAATATTTTTCTATTCGAATTTGAGTTCATTCTATATGAATTTCGAATTTCAGAAAATGGAAGATAGATAGAAGATAGATAGATGGAAGAAGAAGCCAGGTCATATTCTATTGTATTTGATTACATTCTATTAAATTCCATTCTGTTCTTTACTATTCTTTGATTTTGATTCTATTGTTTTATTATTTTATATTCTATTTTATTGTATTCTTTTTTAGAAATCAATTTATATTTTTTAGATTTTTAATCAAATTTGCTTTTAATTTTCATTCGAATTTGTTTTCGAATCGTCCGCGGGTTTTCGATTCGAAAACATTCGTTCGGATTTGGTAAATTCGTTAATATTACAATTCGGGAATTGTTTTCGAATTCAATTCGAATAGAATTTGTTTTCGAATCCTCTTGAAATATTATCGAATCCGGTCGAAATATTTTCGAATTCGACCGGATTTTTCTAAATTCGGTCGAAAACGAACGAATTCCGAAAATGAATTTAACACATGTAACGAATCTAACTTAACACAATTAATTAAAAAAAGAATTGAAACGAAACGAAACACATTTTTCCCTTTTGCACATGCCTAAGCGTGATAAAAATACTAAATAAAGTAAAGAAAAAAAACAATACCAAGAATCAAAAACATCAGCACACAGAAAACTATGCAAATTATAATTTATACATTGTGAAAATAATTCTAAAGTATGCTGCACACATCCACTGCAAGAAAAAGATGTATTCAAATTATTTGTTGGCTAGAAACCAAAAATAGTTATGGATCGGAAATTCTGACAACAAATGTTCGATGTGAGCTTTTTGTGGGAAATTCCAACCGTGTGTAGGCTCCATCGAACATTTGCTGTCGGAATTTCCGACAAGAAAAATTTGGGAGCTGGTTCTCAATTTTTCCGACAGCAAAAGTTCTTGTTGGAAATTTCCGATCGTCTGTATGCAATTCGGACGCACAAGAATCCTACGCATGCTCGGAATCATTGAACTTAATTTTTCTCGGCTCGTCGTAGAGTTGTACATCACCGCGTTCTTGACGTTTGGATTTTCCGACAACATTTGTGTGACCGTGTGTATGCAACACAAGTTTGAGCCAAAATTCAGTCGGAAGAAAATCCACGGTTTTGTTGTCGGAATTTCCGATCGTGTGTATGCGGCATTAATCAGACTGTTAAATACATTCTTCAATTTACTTGATGGTGTTTAAAGGCGAGGGATTGTCTTATTGATTGAGACCCTGATGTCTGGACAGCCATAGCTGCTGGAGAAATATCAGCGGAACAGGAAAGTTAAAATTCTGGCAGAAAAAAAATAGAATTTTGAGAGAAAAAATATTTATTAATATTTAACCACTTCCCGGCCTCCTCATGTACATATACGTCAGCAGAATGGCACGGACAGGCACATGTACGTACCTGTACGTCCTCTGCTAGACGTGGGTGGGGGGTCCGATCGGGAAGCTACATGCGGCGGTCGGGTTCCCTCGGGGAGCGATCCGGGACGACGGCGCGGCTATTTGTTTATAGCCGCTCCGTCGCGATCGCTCCCGGAGCTGAAGAACGGGGAGAGCCGTGTGTAAACACAGCTTCCCCGTGCTTCACTGTGGCGGCGCATCGATCGGGTGATTCCCTTTATAGGGAAGACCCGATCGATGATGTCATTCCTACAGCCACACCCCCCTACACTAGTAAACACACACAAAGTGAACACTAAATGTTACAGCGCCCCCTGTGTTTAACTCCCAAACTGCAACTGTCATTTTCACAATAAACAATGCAATTTAAATGCATTTTTTGCTGTGAAAATGACAATGGTCCCAAAAATGTGTCAAAATTGTCCGAAGTGTCCGCCATAATGTCGCAGTCACGAAAAAAATCGCTGATCGCCGCCATTAGTAGTAAAAAAAAAAATAAAAAAAAAAAATGCAAAAAAACTATCCCCTATTTTGTAAACGCTATAAATTTTGCGCAAACCAACCGATAAACGATTATTGCGATTTTTTTTACCAAAAATAGGTAGAAGAATACGTATCGGCCTAAACTGAGGAAAAAAAAATTTATATATGTTTTTGGGGGATATTTATTACAGCAAAAAGTAAAAAATATTGAATTTTTTTCAAAATTGTCGCTCTATTTTTGTTTATAGCGCAAAAAATAAAAACCGCAGAGGTGATCAAATAGCACCAAAATAAAGCTCTATTTGTGGGGAAAAAGGGACGCCAATTTTGTTTGGGAGCCACGTCGCACAACCGCGCAATTGTCTGTTAAAGCAACGCAGTCCTGAACTGTAAAAACCCCTTGGGTCTTTAGGCAGCATATTGGTCCGGGGCTTAAGTGGTTAATTGAATATATTCATTTTAACATTAATTTAAATATATATCTAATGCTTCAAATTTTGGAAGAAATAAACAGCTTGTTCAGCACTTGTTTTCTAATAACAGTAAACTAAAAGCACTTTGAGATATGTATTTTTGTCTTATTATACAGCATGCCTCCCCACCGACTCCCAAATGCTCTCTAAAGCTCAAAGAGATAGCAAAGCACATTTGAACAAGTTCTTAATTATTATTTTTTTTATAATTTTTGTAGGGGGGTCCTTTGGTGAAATATCAGGGGTCTAACCAGACCCCTGATGTCTCACATTTGTGACAGAGAACAGGGATTCCCCAGTCCCTTTCTCTGCAGCCTCAGCTGCACTGAATAGTGAATGAATGGGAAATGCTCTGTGCTGAGCAGTTTCCTGTTCATTCAAAAACTGAAGTATAGTAAACACAGTTTAATGTGCTTTAGTGATGAATGGACACGGGAGCGATCAGTACCAATCACTCACTGTGTTCACTAAGGAAAAGAAGGGGCTGGTAAATATGACATTTTACTGCCCGTCCTTCCCACTCTCCATCCTGAAACAATGCCCCTGCGGAGGGGGCACACAAAGGGACACGGACAGAGGGGGGAACACAGATACCAATCCCACTGCAGCACATCTAGAGCGAGAAAAAAAGAGGTGAAGCTGGCAGTACTGCAGGGGGAGGCACAAGATTCCGCAATTAGGGAGTACAGCCAGCCTTTCTGCTTGGCAGGAGGTGGGCCCCCCTTTTAAATTGATGGGACCCAGGCCCGGTACAGGAGGGCCAGCTGTATTGCCTTATCAGCGGCCCTGTGTACTGTATTTAAAAAAAAAAATGTTATTTCACTTCTGATTGCAACAAAAACGATGCAAAATACATTCTCTTTAAATATGTGCCATATGGAATAGACTACTTATGTTTTCCCTTTGGAAATGCATACACATCATAGTCTATCAGCTAAAGTCCCCAGCATACATAGTAGGCTGTACTAAATATATTTTTACTGACATGACCAGAAGATTGATTGATAGTGGAATGGAAACTCCCCACTGCATAGCCAACATTGCAGCCAGAGAGTCGAAATTGATATACAAGTGGATGAAATAGGCTGTTTGTATTAATGTAACACTTGGTTAAAAACAATATTTGTAGTTCAACGACAACAATTAATATTTGCTATAAATTTTTACATAATGTATGCTGGGGTTCTTTCGAGGAAATGCAAGATTCTTAAAATGGTATTGAACACAAAAACATTATACCGCAGCTTACCAATTCCTAGGTGTGGTGGCTGCATTATTATTTTTTTCCTTTATTTTTTCACTTGGTGATCAGGCCATGGGTCTGTTATTTTCCAACTTCCTTTTACAGACCAAGCTGTCCAGCAAGAAGTGTCAGATGGTTAAAGTGGAGTTTCCATCCCAAATTTTGTTTTTATTATTGTGCTCATTAGACCTAAAAAAGTAAAAAAAAAAAAAAAAAAAATGTATTTTTTTACTCATCTGGAAATGCCTGCTATGCGGTCCCACAAAATCTAGTTTCTATCTATGGAACTGATCCACAGAATCAGTTTCACATAGATAGACAGAAGATCCGGCATGTGTAATTGAATTACACTGCCGGATCTTAGGATGCAGTACCGCATCCGCCGCTGGGGGCATTTCTCGTCGAAATGCCGCTTCGGGTATGCAAATTAGCACTTACGGAGATCCACAAAGCTTTTAAGCTTTGTTTTTTTCTCCGTAAGTATTAGTTTGCCGTCGCAATATTAGGGCTGCTTTTACAAGGCCTAAACTGTTTACACCTTGTAAAAGTAGACCCTTCTATCCCGCGTCGCTGTCATTTTATTTTATTTTTTTTGCCGCAATTAAATTAGGAACGCCTTGCGCCGGACGGATTTAAGTTACACCGCTCAAAATTTCTAGGTAAGTGCTTTGTGGATCGGGCACTTAGGTAGAGATTTTGCGGCGGTGTAACTTAAATGGCAAAAGTTACGTTGCGCCGGGTTTTTGTGGATTAGGCCCTAAGTGCTTGTAGGCTTCACAATGCCCACAAGCAAAATGACAACGATGTAGACATAGTTTTATAAACTATCTTTTTTGAATATCTATGCGGATCGGCGGCGGATTGTAAAATAGTAAGTGACCGGATTTATATTATAAAAACGCAGGATGAAAGGACATACATTTAAAAAATGCTAATTGTGGTTGGAACTCCGCTTTAAGACAAACTATTTACCATTGATAGGGGTGCATACAATGATCAGATTGTATTCATTTATGTAAAGCCTTCATCCCAAAAGAAGCAAACTTTGCTGTAACTCTTTAAAGTGGTTGTAAACCCACTTTTGTCATTTACACCTACAGGTAAGCCTACATTAAGGCCCCATACTCACGAGCAAACATGTCTGCTGAAACTGGCCCGCAGGCCAGTTTCAGCAGACATGTTTGGTCGTGTGTGGGCGCGAGCGGGCCGAATTCCAGCAAACATTTGCCCGCCGGGCCTTTTCCCAGCAGACAAATATTCCTGGACTTGTTTTAAAACAGCCCGCTGGAATTCAGCCCGCTCGGACATGTACGGTCGTCAGTACAGACCTACCGTACATGTCCAGCCGCCCGCCGTGCCTCGCATGCGTCGAATGACTTCGACGCATGCGTGGAAGCATTTTAAAGGCGGGCCGCCCACGTCGCCGCGTCATTGTCGCGGCGACACCGCGTCATCGACGCGGCGACACCGCGGACACGCCCCGCGTATTGTTTACGCGCGGACTTCTGTACGATGGTGTGTACAACCATCGTACAGAAGCCCTCTGGCAGACATGTATGGTGAAAACGGTCCGACGGACCGCTTTCACCATACATGTTTGTCCGTGTGTACCCGGCCTAAGACTTACCTGTTGGTGTTAGCAATATCTCCTAAACCTACACGGTTTAGAAGATATTCGCCAATGACAGGCACAGGCGCACTGAGAATAGCCGTCTTAAATTCAGCAATGCGGAATTTGACGGCTCCCTGCGTGCATGCGGAGTGACGCCATCGCCGCTCCGGCCAATCACAGCGGCGGAGGGGGACATGAGGGCTTTGTCTTGCAGCTTTTTTTGTTTTTTTTTAAATGTGTAACTGGGTTTACTTCCTCTTTAAAAAGTGTTAGTTGGAGTTTGGCTTTAATTTGTTAGTCAAATCCATGTAAATCTGCTAGCCTAACCTTCTCCCCAATGCTGCTCTCCAAAAGTGAGTCAGTTTCTCCTCCATCCAGACTGGAGACACCCTAAGACAAGAAGAGTTACTGGCTGTATCACCAAATAAAAATAAAGAAATAAAAGCTTAAAAAAAGGAAAAACATTTCAGCCACCACATGTAAGAATTGATATGCTGCAAAATACATTTTTGTTTTGGGGTTTAAAAGAGAAGTATGGCTTTCTGAAAAAAATAAAATAAATTATACTCACCAAGGTAGATGCAGGGAAGATCCGATGCTGCATCATGGTGTTCTGAAGTGAGAACTGAGCGATCAAACACCGCTGATCACTCAGTTTTCCTCATCCGCTCTGAGGCCTCGTACACACGACAGAGAAACTCGACGTGCAAAGCCCGTCGAGTTCCTCGACGAGTTCCTTGTTGAACTTGTCGAGAAGCTCGGCAGGCTTGCTTTGCGTACACACGTAACATACCAAAATCTGGTCGTTCTCCGGCGCGATGACGCTCACGACGTATGACGCGACTATAAAGGGGAGGTTTGATTTTGTTGGCGCCACCCTTGGGGCTCCTTTTGCTGATTCCGTGTTTACGCGTGTTAGTAAAAGTTTGGTGAGTGACGATTCGTGCTTTTCAGTCTTTGTGCTTTCAGATTGATCTCTGCCGTTCAGTTTGTACTTGTGTGGGTCGTATCTAGGCAATCGAGACGTGCGGTCAGGTCGTATTGTTTTACATTGCGGTCCTGTCCCCGCGTTTTTCATTGTCAGGGTCGTTCTTCATAGGTCTTGCTGTTCTTCACTGCGGTCTGTTTAGTGCAATTCTGATTTGTCGTTCGTAACTAGCCTTGTAGCCATGTTGCAGGCACCTAGTCGTCGCCGACTTCGTGCTAAGCATCTTCTGTCTATAGGTCTGTTTGTTTATGACCTAGACAATGAGGAGTTCATGAACAGGAGGAGGACACGTTCATGGACCAAGAATTGGTTGCTCCGTAGGAACCAATTCTCTCACATGCCTTTGCTGCGGGAGCTTCAGGAAAATAATCCTGTTGATTACAGGAATTTCCTGAGGATGTCTGATCCCGTCTTTCAGCACCTGTTGGCTTTGGTGTCCCCCTATATTACCAGGCAGGACACCGTTATGCGGGAAGCCATCAGTGCTGAGCAGAGGCTAGTTGCCACCCTCCGTTATCTGGCAACTGGGAGAAGCCTTCAGGACTTAAAGTTCTCCACGGGCATCTCCCCCCAGGCTCTGGGCCTCATCATTCCTGACACCTGCTCTGCCATCATCCAGGTTCTGCAGGAGGAATATATGAGGGTAAGTTTTCTCCTTTAATATCACATTTTATGTCTATAATGTATGCTAATGTCTTGTAGTTATCTCCTCCTTCCCTAATTACCATGTCTGGAATATGCTGTGAATGTCCCCTTTGCCCCCATGCATGATGTAAACTTTGATGCCCCTTTTTTGGCCTACATGCATATTTTCCATCACTTACCTCCCCAGCATGCTATCCTGGGCCCCAACCTACCTAGTCTAGTCACTTCCCAATGTATTGTGTTATATCCATTGTAATGTCCCCCCCCTCCCCTCCAAAATGTGTTGTAAAGTCTATGTTCACCAATATTTATTTATTTTTTTATTTTAATTTTAGGACTCCCAAACTCATCTAGCCCTCCCCTCCAAAATGTGTTGTAAAGTCTATGTTCACCAATATTTAATTTTATTTGATTTTAATTTTAGGACTCCCAAACTCATCTAGCCCTCCCCTCCAAAATGTGTTGTAAAGTCTATGTTCACCAATATTTAATTTTATTTGATTTTAATTTTAGGACTCCCAAACTCATCTAGCCCTCCCCTCCAAAATGTGTTGTAAAGTCTATGTTCACCAATAATCAAAATTAATTTTTTTTAGTACTCCCAAACTCATCTAGCCCTCCCCCAAACTTGGGCATTGGCCCATCAGAGGGGGTGTTTAATGTGTTAATTGGCTAAATATATTTAGATATAATATGCTAGTTCCCAGAAATGTTATAATGCTTATAATGTCTTTGTATAATCTGCTTGCAAGGTTATGTGGCTAATTTTTTCTTTTTTTCTTCCCCAGCTTCCGTCCACACCACAGGAGTGGCAGTCTGTGGCTTTGGACTTCCAGACCCGATGGAACTTCCCCAACTGCGGGGGAGCCATCGACGGGAAGCACGTCCGCATCGTGCCTCCACCCCGTTCAGGATCCCAGTTCTTTAATTATAAGGGGTTCAACAGTATTGTGCTGATGGCGGTGGTGTCAGCACAGTATGAATTCCTTTTTGTGGATGTCGGGATGAATGGACGGGTATCGGATGGGGGAGCCTTCAGGCAGACGGAGTTCGCGCTTCGCCTTCAGGATGATGATCTGTCATTGCCACCGGATGACCAGAATGTAGAAGGCCTGCCATTTGTTTTCCTGGCTGATGAAGCGTTTGCCCTGGGACCCCATCTTATGAGGCCATTCCCTCAGCGCACCCTCACCCCAGAGAGGAGTGTCTTTAATTTCCGGCTGGGCCGAGCACGTAGAGTGGTTGAGAACGCTTTCGGCATCATGGCCAGCCGGTTCCGCCTTTTCCTCACCTCTCTCCACATGGCGGAATATAAGTGGAATACAATTATTTTTGCCTGCTGCATTCTCCACAATTTTTTAAGGAGACAATCTCCAAATTATATGGCCCTGGTTGGGCCCGAGGCACAACATTTGACCCCTGCAGAAACTTTGGCGGGCCTTGAAGCTGGCCACACAGGACTGCCCCCCCAGAGTGCCCGTGAAGTCCGGGACAAATACATGGACTATTTCATGGGTAGGGGGGCAATACCATCTCAATCAAATTTGCCCTAATTGTAGCTTTCTTAAAAATAAATCATAATTTTTTTTCTAAACTTGTTATGTCTTGCTTGTGTTGTTTGGAGTTCTTTACTAAGTGTAACTAAGTGTATTTTCATTATCAACTAGCAAACATTTCCCAGGTGACCCCCAAACCAAACACATAGAAAATTTTACGTATTTTAGGAAAAACACCACACACTTTTTTGATGTTCAAAAGCTCTTTATTTTCTAAATTTTTTTATTTTTATTTATTCATAAATACCCTACAAAATTTTTTGTTATATTTTCTCATACAATATACAATCATTTTTGTGGGTGATTTTTCTCATACAATATACAATCATTTTTGTATTTTTGTGGGTGATTTTTCTCATACAATATACAATCATTTTTGTGGGTGATTTTTCTCATACAATATACAATCATTTTTGTATTTTTGTGGGTGATTTTTCTCATACAATATACAATCATTTTTGTATTTTTTTGGTTGATGTTTCTCATACAATATACAATCATTTTTGTATTTTTTTGGTTGATGTTTCTCATACAATATACAATCATTTTTGTGGGTGATTTTTCTCATACAATATACAATCATTTTTGTATTTTTGTGGGTGATTTTTCTCATACAATATACAATCATTTTTGTGGGTGATTTTTCTCATACAATATACAATCATTTTTGTGGGTGATTTTTCTCATACAATATACAATCATTTTTGTATTTTTGTGGGTGATTTTTCTCATACAATATACAATCATTTTTGTATTTTTTTGGTTGATGTTTCTCATACAATATACAATCATTTTTGTATTTTTTTGGTTGATGTTTCTCATACAATATACAATCATTTTTGTGGGTGATTTTTCTCATACAATATACAATCATTTTTGTATTTTTGTGGGTGATTTTTCTCATACAATATACAATCATTTTTGTGGGTGATTTTTCTCATACAATATACAATCATTTTTGTATTTTTGTGGGTGATTTTTCTCATACAATATACAATCATTTTTGTATTTTTGTGGGTGATTTTTCTCATACAATATACAATCATTTTTGGATTTTTTTTGGTTTTTTTTTAATTAAATAAAGTAGAAAATCTGGTTTTATTATTTTTTTGGTTTTTTTTTAATTAAATAAAGTAGAAAATCTGGTTTTATTTTTTTTTTGGTTTTTTTTTAATTAAATAAAGTAGAAAATCTGGTTTTATTATTTTTTTGGTTTTTTTTTAATTAAATAAAGTTGAAAATCTGGTTTTATTATTTTTTTGGTTTTTTTTTAATTAAATAAAGTTGAAAATCTGGTTTTATTATTTTTTTGGTTTTTTTTTAATTAAATAAACATTAAAATCTGGTATATAAAATTTTTTTTTGTATTTTTTTTAGATTCAGAGTCTCCCCAAAACATCAAGTAAATTTTTTAATTTATTTTCCACCCTCCTTGTTCTTTCTTTAATTTGTCGGTTGGCCAGATGAATCTCCTCCACCTCTTCTCTGCAGGCCCAGATTTCAGATATAACCATCTGTTTTGTATGCCTGTCCAAGCCACCACCTGATCCTGAAATGTGGGACAAAACCATTTTTTAAAATTAGGCAGGCCTACATCTACATTACCTGAAGCTGGGTTAGTTATATGTTACTTTACCTGATGTGGTGGCAGGCTGCGCATCATCACCATCCCTCGGGGGTGTGGCTTGCTGGACTTCTTGCTCCCGTGTCGAAGCTTCATGACGCCCTACGAGAATGAAGAAAATGGAAACAGGTTTTTTCTAGCTTATAGGCCTGAAAGAGGAATATGATTCACTTTAGACAATTTCTGGGACTATTGATGTTTTGAAAAACCCCTCAGGGCAAAACACAGGATTGAAGGCATTCACAAAGATCCTGACAAATCTTGTAGCTTTGGTCTACTTTTAAACATGTAAGCCAACAAAGTATACACTGGATCACCTCAGCTCTGTGTGAAGCCCAAAATGGGTTATTAAAGGGGACAACAATTATGCAAATGAGTCCACATGTGTCACCGACTGCTGAGCAGACTCTCCTTTTACTGTATATTTAATTAATACAAAAAGTTTGGTGGTTTTAATAGCACATCTACATTATTTTCACGATTGATCTCACCACAATTTGAAAAAAATGTCCTAATTTCTAGGATTTTAAAGACAATATTTAGTCGTTCCGAATGGACGTCCAGTTTGACGACAAATTATTGTGCCTAAAAAAATATTACAGTACAACCTGAAATCAAAAACACATGGCGCGGAACAAATCTTACAAAATATATAACAAACTTACTTCTTCTAATCACTCTCCTGATCCTCTTCATTTGTTCCGGCTCCCGTTTTTTAAGGTCACACCACCTTTTCCGGATCTGCTCCTTGGACCTTTTCACCCCAAATTTCTGATGGAGACTCCTCCTCACCTTCTCCATTATTTGGGCCTTGACCTTATTAGGGTACTTATATGGCCCATGCCTCCCATCGTAGTCCTCTGCTTTGAGGATGAGGACCATCTCCACCATTTCCTCAAAGGTCATGTTGGAGGCCTTACACCTGATTCGCCGTGCTGCCATCTTCTCCAACATGTGCTTCCAACCAAAAAAAGATGGAAAAGGGGCGGGGAAAATACGATACCATGAACGTCAGGGGCGGGGAGACGTGCGTAAAGTCCCACATGCGCGTGTATAAAGGGCTACCACGTGAGTAAAAGGGGCGTTCACAGTTTGTGGAAGACGGCGGAGATAACGATCGGGTCAAAGACCGGTATGTAACTACATTTTACATGTTTTTCTTGATTGAATGATTTTGTGGCCTACATCTTAGGTTCAGAAATTACAACATAGCCAGTTTTTAATTTGAAGGTAATGGTCCGCTATAGTGCCGTCGTACGTAAACAACGCTTTGATTATGCATTTTGATCCAACTACTGTTGTGTGGGCAATCTCGGTTCTCATCAGGATGTCTTCTAAAAACAAGTCGGTTTAAACATGATGCAAATGGTCGCTTTTATGTCTTGACCAAACTATATCGGAGTGCTTTTATCTAACTAACGTTTCATACACAAATGAGGATGAGATCTGGCTTATTAGTTCGACACAACTGGTCATCTGTTTCCTAGGAACTGACCCAACATGATCTCTTGCCAATTCCACCTTGTCGTTTTTGCGACGGAAGATAAGGGGCGGGGGGGAAACATCAATTTTTTTTTAAGCATGGGCGGATGTCGTGTGCGGAGTGTATATAAGGCTCGAACACATGTAGCGTCCATACGACCGGGTTGCGTAAGAAAGACGTTTGAACGACAAGCGTGTAGGTATGCTTCGAACTTGGGACAGCAGTGGCATATTCAGGAAAGACAGACATTTAAAGGAGCACTAAGCCAAAATTGTTTGGGGCAGAAATAACTAACTTTACATTATATCAGTATTGATTTCATGTCCTCATTGTCCCTTTTTGCTTTTAAGCAGCTGTAATCATTTGCATAAATCATCACTTCCTGGTTCTGCTCCCTCTCAAATTTATCAGGGGAGCTTGTCACTGTGGTCTAAGCTGTGTGTTTAAAAATCAACCAAAACAATGCTAATAATTTTTGACAATAAAAATATGCCCTGCTTTTTTTTTTTTTTGGTTCTGTGTGTCTCTTTACTTCACAGAAACAATAACTAAATTTAAAACCAAAAGTGAAACTAGAGGCACATTATATGTATGCACTTGTATGTCTCTAGACACTGTAAACAGTAATTTCGTCAAAAAATATAGTTATCCATTAGTGACCCTTTAAGGGCTAGCTTGTGAGAAAGAGTAATTGACTTTCTAGATTGTGTAGTGACATTATTTTTTTATCCTTGGTTTTGGACAGGAAAAGATGAATCGCTTTAACCAACCCGACTTCTTGGAGATCTTTATTGATAGGTGGCAAGAACTTCCTGTTCTGTGGGCCACCAAAGACCCCATCTCTCGAAATAGAGAATTGCGCAAAACTGCACTGGAGAGCCTGCTCCCACTTGTGCGGAGACAGGTGGGGTTTGATGTGACAACTGACCAGTTGGAGGTCAAAATTGGGACCTTGAGAGGCACCTACAGGAAGGCACGCAACAAGGTCTTGGCTTCGATGAGGTCTGGAGCTGGAGCAGGGCGGGTATTTCAACCCAAGTTGTGGTACTACAGCAAACTGAGCTTCCTGGATGAACACCTGGAGGTTAGGGAGTCACTTTCTAGCCTTCGCCCCAGAAGCCACAGAAGCTCCAGCCTTCCCTCCAGCCAACCTGCTGCTCCCTCTGCAGAAGAACCCTCTCAGCAGCCTTCCATCCTGGATGAAGATCCAGATTTGCCCAGCTGGAGCCAGGTATATAGTACTTTCAATGTGCAAATATGTGGTGTTCAAATGTTGTTAAAGAGATGTAAATTAAGATATTAAAGCTAAAAAAAATTTAAATCTAAAAGTGTTATTCCTAAAATTTGTCAGTATTGGCCATGAATTTTTGTGGTGTGATTGACCATAAAACATGGGTCAGAATGATTGGCTTAGCTAAGTCGTGACCAAAAAAAATGCTACAGTCAGGAGCTTAAATAAATAAACCAAAAATTTTAAAAAATAGTAAAACTTTACTTTTTTTCCATACACAGGACGAGACCAGGCAGCAGGAGGATCAGGAAAATGCCAGGCAGGAGGAGGACAGGGTGAGTGGCTTGGAGGAGGCTGCAGGCCCAAGTATCTTGGACGTGTTGGCAGGCCCAAGTAGCAGTAACGTGGTGGCAGGCCCAAGTGGAGCGGATGAGGTGGCAGGCCCAAGTGGGTTGCAGGAGGTTGCTGGGCCAAGCACGAGATGCCAGGTGTCTCCTCTTCATCTGCGTCCGAGAAGGCAGGTGAGGGATACAAGGGTGCGTGACGCCTCACTAGCCCTCATTCGGGATGCCCATGCAACCCTGCAACAGCCTCCCACTGCTCAGGAGGGATTTGTCACAGTTGTTTTGGCCAAAATGTCAGAAATGACATTAGACCAACGCCTCCTCTTTGAGGGCCTCCTCATCACCCTGGCAAATCAGGGGGTGAGGGGTCTTCTCACAGAGGACACTGTGATTTGCCGCCATCCCCATCCTCACACACCACATAACTCACAACCTCCCCCACCTTCTTCTTCTTCTCATGCTCCTTCTCAAGCTCCCCCACCTTCTTCTTCTTCTTCTTCTTCTTTTTCTCATGCTCCTTCTCAAGCTCCCCCACCTTCTTCTTCTTCTCATGCTCCTTCTCAAGCTCCCCCACCTTCTTCTTCTTCTTCTCCTGCTCCTTCTCAAGCTCCCCCACCTTCTTCTTCTTCTTCTCCTGCTCCTTCTGAACATTCTTCTTCCTCTTCTTCTCCTGCTCCATCTGAACATTCTTCTTCCTCTTCTTCTCCTGCTCCATCTGAACATTCTGCTTCCTCTTCTTCTTCTACTACTCCTCCTCCTTCTACTGCTCCTCCTCCTTCTACTCCTCCTCCTTCTACTGCTCCTCCTCCTTCTACTGCTCCTCCTCCTTCTACTGCTCCTCCTTCTACTGCTCCTCCTCCTTCTACTCCTCCTCCTTCTACTCCTCCTCCTTCTACTGCTCCTCCTCCTTCTACTGCTCCTCCTCCTTCTACTGCTCCTCCTTCTACTGCTCCTCCTCCTTCTACTCCTCCTCCTTCTACTGCTCCTCCTCCTTCTACTGCTCCTCCTCCTTCTACTGCTCCTCCTCCTTCTACTGCTCCTCCTCCTTCTACTCCTCCTTCTACTGCTCCTCCTCCTTCTACTGCTCCTCCTTCTCCTCCACCTCCTCCTCCACCACCGTCGGCTACTCATCCTCCACCACCTTCGTCTACTCCTCCTCCTGGCATGAGTACTACCCCTGTGGCACCACCTCCAGCCAGGCATAAGAGGAAGGCTGCTGAGAAGGCTGCAGAGAAGGTGAAAGAGCAGGCTGCAGGGAAGCCACCAAGGAAGGCCTTGAAGAAATCAAGAAAGTGACTCCCTTACTTCCATGTGGTGTACCAGAGTTCAGGCTGCTGTAGTACCACAACCTGGTGACATCTGCCTGCCCTGCTCCAGTTTCTGACCTCGGGGAGTCCAAGACCTTGATGCGTGACTTCCTGAATGAACCTCTCAAGTCCCCATTTTGGCCTCCAACTGATCACCAGTCACATCAGGCCACACCTGGCTGTGCACAAATGGCAGCAAGCTCTCCAGTGCTGACTTTTGCATATCAAATTTTTTTTTATTACCAAAATAAATGGTACATTTTTTTTTTACAGTTCATACTTGTCCTTGTATTTTTTTACATTTCAATTTTGCAAGTGAGAAGGCAGGTTCTTATTTTGTAAAAATTGGATATAAGGTGTAATTTGAAAGGGACACATGAGATAAGACAAAGCAATAAGGTTTCTATGGGGGGAACTTGACATTACAAAAAATAAAAGGATTAGCATTTTCTAAAAATTTAAAAATAAGGTGATTAAAAGCAGGATTTAAAACACACGACCAAAATAAGGTGACAATAAAAAAAAAAAAAAATATTGAGTCCAGTAAGAAAAAGGTTCCACCTAATTTTAAGGAACTCTGTGTGAATATCGTAAAAAAAAAATTAATATATTGCAGTTTTGTGCCCTTAGGAAAAATTGTGTAAAGCGCTGCAAATAAACGATTAAATAATGTTGGAAGCGACACGAATGTGCTATCTCCAATCCAAACGCTAGTTTTACCTATGTTGGTCTCCAGTGTCAAGTTTTTGACAAGTTTCTTAGCATACACACGACCGAGTTTCTCGTTTAAAAAACAGCCCGATGAAGAACTCGTCGAGCCAAAATCCACTGCCATCGAGAAAATAGAGAACCTGCTCTCTATTTGCTCGACGAGTTCCTCGGCGGCTCCATCGGGCCAAAAATGTACACACGACCGAGTTTCTCGACAGAATCCGGCTCTTCACCGAGATTCTCGACGAATTCTGCCGAGAAACTCTGTCGTGTGTACGAGGCCTGAGAAGAGACACGGGACTGTCAGTCTTCGGCTTTCTGCTCTGCCCCTCCGGGACTCATTGGAGCGCTGGGCTGTGGAGTTGACAGGAGCGGCTGGCTCAGGGTCACTGAGAGACTGAGCCAGGTGCTTATCCAGGCTTCTGGGTGGATTTCACCCATATGGTCAGGATCTTTCCAGAGCCTGGACTGACTCTGTGGCTGAACTTCACTGCTGTGATCCATAGAAGTATAGCCAAATAAAAGCTTTGGCTATACTTCTCCTTTAAAGGGGTTGTAAAGGTTCGTTTTTTTATTTTCTAAATGGGTTCCTTTAAGCTAGTGCATTGTTGGTTCACTTACCTTTTCCTTCCATTTCCCTTCTAAATGTTTTTTTTTCTTTGTCTGAATTTCTCACTTCCTGTTTCTCCTCAGTAAGCTTGCCCCCCCATCATCCGAGCCAGTCTGGCTGGGGGTTAGTGAGCGTGCTCGCCACCCCCCTCCCTTGGGACTACATCCCTGTGTAAAAACAGCGTCTCCCCGCAGGGATGTGGTCCCAAGGGAGGGGCCGAGCATGCTGGCTAACCCCAAGCCAGAACTGACTGTCCTCATCATGCCAGTTTTATTGCACCTTTATAAAAAAAAAATTAAATTGTATATTTGAGGACATTCCATTATAGGAATGGACAATGTTATTTCTCAGGATGGCTTTCCTCATGGTGACAACAGTGGATCGTGCATGGTGCGTTGAAACTGGCTCTTAGGTTCTATCAGATTCCTGTGTGACAGGGTGACAACAAAAGGTAGAGCCTGCACACTGTGGATCTTTGAAATGGTGTCCAGGGCCCGGATTCAGAAAGAAGATACGACGGCGTATCTCCTGATACGCCGTCGTATCTATGCGCCTGATTCATAGAATCAGGTTATGCATAGATCTCCCTAAGATCCGACAGGTGTAAGTGACTTACACCGTCGGATCTTAGGCTGCAATCTCACGCTGGCCGCTAGGTGGCACTTCCGTTTGTATACGCGAGGAATATGCAAATGAGGAGTTACGCCGATTCAGAAACGAACGACCGCCCGGCGCTTTTTTTTTACGTCGTTTGCGTTCGGCTTTTTCCGGCGTATAGTTACCCCTGCTATATGCGGCGTATCCTATGTTAAGTATGGCCGTCGTTCCCGGGTCGAATTTTTTATTTTTTACGTCGTTTGCGTAAGTCGTTCGCGAATACGGATGGACGTAATTTACGTTCACGTCGAAACCATGTGCTAGCGACGTCATTTAGAGCAATGCACGCTGGAAAATTTTACGGACGGCGCATGCGCAGTTCGTTCGGCGCGGGGACGCGCCTGATTTAAATTTTACACGCCCCCTAGCCGCGGAATTTGAATTCCTCGGGGGATTTACGATTACGCCGCCGCAAGTTTACAGGCAAGTGCTTTCTGAATAAAGCACTTGCCTCAAAAACTTGCGGCGGCGTAACGTAAATCAGATAGGTTACGCGGATCTAAAGATCCGCTAACCTATCTGAATCTACCCCCAGAAGTTTATTAAATCAATCACAGCAAAGAATTGTGATGTTTTGGGGGCCCCGCAGAACCCATTCATCAGGCATATGAAAACACAGGAGCACAATTGGGATACAGGGACAGAGTGTTGTCACCCAATAACAGGAAGTGTCTGAACAAGGAACTCATGGTATTATTTTAATAAAAGCTGCTGTTCTCCTAAAAATGGCTAGAGAGCTACACATATGCTACGGCTTTTTCATAGGGGGTGGGGCTGTGTTGCTCTGAGCAGGGCTGCACGGTGAAGATCACTGGATTGGGACTAAAGTCTAGTACACACAATCAGCCAGATTCAGAAAGACTTACGCTGACGTATCTACAGATACGCAGCGTAAGTGTACAGATGCGCCGTCGTATCTATGCGCCTTATTCTCCATACTAGATACGCCTGAATTCTGGCTTAATACGACCGACGTAAGTCTCCTACTCCGTCGTATCTTGGGTGCATATTTACGCTGGCCGCTAGGGGCGCTTCCATTGATGTACACGTCGAATATGTAAATGAGCGAGATATGCCAATTCACGAACGTACTTGCGCCCGTCGTAATAAGCTACGCCGTTTACGTAAGGCGTACGTCCGGCGTAAAGATAAAACACCTCTATAGGTGGTGCAGCCAATGCAAAGGTATGGATGATGGAACAGCCGTCGGATTTACGTCGTTTGCGTAAGTCGTACGTGAATGGGGCTGGGCGTAGGTTACGTTCACGTCGTTGCCACTGAGCCGTCGTACCTTAGGGCGTAAATTCGACGTGATTCTGAGCATGCGTGCGCCGTTCGTTCGGGAATTCATTTACATGGGGTCACGGCTAATTTTAATACAACACGCCCACTACCTTTCTAATTTGAATTAGGCGGGCTTACGCCGGGCCATTTACGCTACGCCGCCGTAACTTAGGGAGCAAGTGCTTTGTGAATACTGTACTTGCCTCTCTATGTTACGTCGGCGTAGCGCATATGAGATGCGCTACGCCCGCACAGAGATACGCCGCTCTCTGTGAATCTGGCTCAATGGGTTTATCAGACGAATGATCGTTCGTTGTTTTTTTTTTGGATGCTAATCTCCATATCGAAAACTAATAGGTTAGTAAAGCATGAAAATTCTCGTACAAGTGATGTAATGTGTTGTAGTGTATTTGTATTGTATTTTCTGATGAAAACTGTACTGATTAAATGAAAATTGTAGGATCTGGTATCGTGTGAGAAATATTTCGTGTTTATCCCTTTGCAAAATTTTGGACAACAGCTGTTTACTAACAAGCAGATTATTGTACGATCACTTCAAAAGCGATATTTTTTGTACGATATTCTGATTGTGTGTACAGGGCTTAAAGGAGTTGTAAAGTCTCAAGGTTTTTCACCTTAATGCATTCTTGGTGTAGCTGCCCCCCAGAGCCCTCTTTTTTCTTACCTGAACCTGATCGTTCCATTGACAGGGGCGAGCACAGCGGCTCCAGCCACTGCCTCGGGTCCTCATTGGATAAATTGAAAGCTGCAGGCACCATTGGCTCCTGCTGTTGTCAATCAAATCCAGTGACACAGAAGGCAGGGGCGAGTCCTGCTGCCTGTCAATGGACGCAGCAGCAGGACTCATGAGCGCGCCTGCACAAGTGCCCCCATGAAATGTGGCTCTCCGTGGGGGCACTCGAGGAGGAGGAGGAGCCAGGAGCGCCGCCGGGGGACCCCAGAAAAGGAGGTTCGGGGCTGCTCTGTGCAAAACCAACTGCACAGAGCAGGTTAGTATGACATGTTTGTTTTTTGTTTTATTTAAAAAAATACAAACCTTTACAATGACTTTAAGGCAGGCAGGAGGTAAGTGGAAAAGGTAAGAGTTTTTCCTAGTGGAAGGCACTCGGGGTGGGGATAATTATACAAAGGTACAGGTGTCCATTAACATGTGAAAACTTATTTGAGATTTTAGTGGTTTAACATACCGTATATACTTGAGTATAAGCCGACCTGAATATAAGCCGAGGCACCTAATTTTACCACAAAAAAATGGGAAAACATATTGACTCGAGTATAAGCCTAGGGTGTCCATCTGCATGCCTCACTGTGCCCATGCCTCACTGTGCCCATGCCTCACTGTGCCCATGCCTCACTATGCCCATGCCTCACTGAGTCCATGACTAGACTGGCGTTTAACATGAGAGTCTATGGAAGGGGTTCCCGGCCTTGAAAAATCAATGCCCCAGACAACAAACGTTGCACTCTTGTAGAGGAGAAATGGGGCTACACGTGTGCCAAGTTCCGGGTCCAGGGAACCTACAACGGGTCAGTACCGGGTCCTCAAATTCACTAGAGAAATTACTATTTAACATGGGAGTCTATGGAAGGGGTGCCGGCTTTAAAAAATTGGTGCTCCCCGGCCGTAGGTCCCCCAGACAACAAACTTGTAGAGGAAGAGTGGGGCTACATGTGTGCCAAGTTTGGAGTCCAGGGGACCTATGACCGGCTGGTACCGGGTCCCCAAAGTCCGGGAGATCAGGCGCAAAAAGATGAAAAAATGTGCTGAAAAACTCGGCTTATACTCGAGTATATACGGTACATGATACTTCCCATTAACACAAATGAACACAAATGAAATAAAAAATATAACTAAAACTAATTAGGAAAGTTACTTTTTCAGTGACCTGCGCTTAGAGGCCAGTTCTCTGCATTGTGTCATTGCTATGTTTGTTTCCTTGTCTAATCCAACAAGTGCCCTCTAAATCTGTCCATTGCCTAATCATATGCTTTTTTTCCATTGTTTGCTTATTGCATAACTTTGGATAGTTTTATATGGGAGGGGCAATAGCAACTTTTTAATCCACTATTTAAAGCCTAATTCTAGGAAAGAAATGGAATAAAAATGTGCATCAATGTACTTACTCCTCAGTCTTTATTCTAAACACCTCTTCCCAAGACATCTCACAATGTGACAGTTCCTTCTATCAGCAAAGCTAATATCCTGCCCTGCGAACCAGGTATTATCCTTGTTCATTATATTCTTGGGAATTGGTCACCTAGCGAGGAGTTCCCAATTGCCCCCAGGAGTTCTAGTGCATCTGCAGCCTATGAGAGATAGGAGGTGTGCAGATCATACCGTGATGTGGAGGACCCAAATGCGCGCTGATAATCGTCCGAAAGCAATCGGTTCTGTAGGAACCATCGTACTTTTGGCCCATGTGTATAGCCCTTCATCCGACAGAAGCAGGTTTCAGCATGCTGAGTGTTGTATGCTGAAAATCCAGCATCCAATCAGCGCAGTCCCCCTGTCAGAACACAATAGCTCAGTGTGGGAGATCACCATAATAACATTGCATAGTTAGCACAGCGACCTCTAAGGATAGCGAGCTGAACAAAACAAAATTAACACGTGTACCAGGCTTAAAGCAGAAATAAACCCATCGATCCAACAGTTTCAAAAAGCAGTTACATTTCCGGCATGCCGGGATTGCTAACTGTCACATTGGTTGGGCTCTCAACCAAACTGTCAAACCATCCAATGGCTGGTGTCATAACTGAGCACATGTGCAGCATCATGGCAGTTGAAGATTAAATATAGGCCAAGATGGCAGCTTCCTTGCCTGAAAATGATAGGTGGGTTTACTTACACTTTAAGAAGCAAACAGAAAAATGGAAAAGGATCAATGTGTGAAGCCCCGTACACACGCTCGGTTTACTCGGCAAGAACCAGCAAGAAAACTGCTGGCAGAGCTTTCTTGCCGAGTAAACCGAGCGTGTGTACGAGACTTTCAGGTTTCTCGTCAAGAAAGAGAACCTGCTCTCTATTTTCTTGTTGTGATTCTCGGCAGTGTTTTCCTCCCGAGAAACCCGAGAGTGTGTTTACTTACCTGTCGCCGTGGAAACCCGCGCATGCTCGAAATGACTTTGACGCAGTCGCAGTAGCTTCCTAGGCATAGGTAGGGTGCAGCAAGATGGCGGCCACGGCATCGAATGTAACGAGCGCATGCTTGTCGTACGCGATGAGGTCACCGCGTTCTTTCCTTTCAAAAGAACCGTGGTTCTTTTGAAAGGAGTGACTGTACAATCGGGCGGCAAGAGATTCTTGCCAAGAATCTCGTCAGGAAAAACAACGTTTTTTTCCTGAAGAGATTCTGGCCCGTGTGTACAGGGCTTAACTATTGCCGCGTACACACCATCACTTTATGTGATGAAAAAAAACAACGTTTTTAAAAACGTCACTTTAAATGACCGTGTGTGGGGGAAAACGTCGTTTTATGTCTTGTAAAAAACGACCAAAAAAAATTGAAGCATGCTTCAATTTTATGTGTCGTTTTTCAAAACGTCGTTTTTTACTTCACAGAAATTGACCGTGTGTAGCAAAAAACGTCTTTCAAAACGACGTTTTTACACCCGCGCAGGCCCAGAAGCTAGTTATGAAGCGAGCTTCAATGGAAAAAGTGGTGAGAACGTAACCTCACTTTGCAAGAACATTGTGAGAAAAACGATGGTGTGTAGGCAACTTCGTCTTTGAAAATTGAAGTTTCAAAAACTTTGTTTTTTACTTCATAGAAAATGTCGTTTTTTTTCATCACATAAAGTGAGGTTGTGTACGCGGCATTAGGCTTCAATTAAAGTGGTTGTAAACCTGAAAAAATGTAAATAATTAAAGTGTTACTAAACTGAGTAAAATCAGTGGGCCAGATTCATGTACAATGGCGCATCTTTGGACCGGCGTAGTGCATCTTTTTTACACTACGCCGGACCAGCGTGGAGAGGCAGGTAGGGTATTCACAAAGCACTTGTGCCTAACTTTGCACCGGCCTAACTTAATTTCCTCGGCGTAAGTGGAAGTGGGTGTGACCTTATGCAAATGATGTTCTGAACGTGGAGCAGTGATTTACGCCCGGCGTATCTTGAACGGAGCATGCTCAGTACGTTCGTTCCCTTCTGAGCATGCTCACAACTATGCCGGCCCAACTTACAGAGATACGCCGGCCCAACTTACGCCCAGCCGATGCAAATGTACATCCAGTTTTATTCCCCCCCCCAGGGAAGGTACATTTGCTGTGAGATGGCTACTCCCGTTCCCCACAGGCAGAGGAGGAAAAAAAACTTTAATACCCAGGAGATGTCAGCCCTCATAACAGCAATGGAGACTTATGACCAGGGCCGCCATCAGGGGGGTACAGGCAGTACACCTGTAAGGGGCCCGGGGGTCCCCAGGGGCCCAGATAGGAACCCCCCTTTTTTTAAAAAAAAAATATATATTTTTTTTAATATATTTGTAATTATATTTTTTTGATGGACAAGAAGGCCTGGCTTGCAGTCTCTGCTCTAATTAATTTCAAAGGTGTTCTATCGAGTTGAGGTAAGGACTCTGTGCAGGCCAGTCAAGTTCCTCCACCCCAAACTTGCTCATCCATGTCTTTATGGACCTTGCTTTGTGCACTGGTGAGCAGTCATGTTGGAACAGGAAGGGGCCCTCCCCAAACTGTTCCCACAAAGTTGGGAGCATGAAATTGTCCAAAATGTCTTGGTATGCTGACGCCTTAAGAGTTCCCTTCAATGGAACTAAGGGGCCAACCCAACCCCTGAAAAACAACCCCCCACCATAATCCCCCCTTTCATCAAATGATTTGGACCAGTCCACAAAGCAAGGACCATAAAGACATAAATGAGTGAGTTTGGGGTGGAGGAACTGGACTGGCCTGCACAGAGTCCTGACCTCAACACCTTTGGGATCGAATATTCCGATGGACGTGTTTTGTCGTATAATCAAACTGTCTGTACGCTCCATCGGACAAAAGAGCAGAAAAACTACGTAGTTTCGTGAATGTTGGCTGAAAAAGTTCTGCCGTCTGTATGCAGAACAAGTTCACGGCCAGTGCCTTTCGGACAAAAATATATATATATAATTATTATTATCATTATTATTATTATTATTATTAAAGGGCCCAGAGGTCCCGGATGGAAAGCCCCCTTTATTTGGTAATTTATTTTTATAAAAAAAAGGGGGGTTGCCATCTGGGGCCCTGGTGGCCTCCGGACCTTTAAGGGGGTTCCCATCCGGGCCATCCGGGCACTCTCCAGCTGACTTGAGCAAGTCTGGTGCAAAGTTACCCCTGCTTTATAAAGGGTAACTTTCCGCTGCAAACCAGAGTTACACGCACCGGGAGTAGCCTGCGCCGGCAATTCGTAATTTGCTGAATCGGACCAACTCCCTCATTTGCATATTTAAAATAGAAAAACCAGGGCCGCGCTAGTTCAGACCAGCGTAAATGGGCGCCCACGCCGCACCGGCGTGGAAAGGTCCAAACGAAAAAAAAAAATCTACGTTACGGCGTAATATTGTTTGCTGAATACGGCGCGGAGATACGCCGGCGCAAATTGGCATTTACGCCGCGCATCTCAGTCTACACCGGCGGAAATTGTTCCTGAATCTACCCCACTGTGTATATGCAGTAAATCATGCTGGTTATACTCGCTGTGAAACATAAGAGGTTAATCCTTTGCATTGTTTAAAAAGGCTGTTTAACCACTTCAGCTCTGGACCATTTGGCTGGCCAAAGACCAGGGCACTTTTTGCGATTCGGCACTTTGTCGCGTTAACTGACAATTGCGCGGTCGTGTGACGTGGCTTCCAAAGAAAATTTATGCCCTTTTTTTCCCACAAATAGAGCTTTGTTTTGGTGGTATTTGATCACCTCTGTGTTTTTATATTTTTGCGCTATAAACAAAAAAAAGAGCGTCAATTTTGAAAAAAAAGCAATTTTTATTTTTTAACTTTTTGCTATAATAAATATCCCCCAAAAATATATAAAAACACATTTTTTTCCTCGATTTAGGCCGATACGTATTCTTCTACATATTTTTGGTAAATAAAAATCACAATAAGCGTTTATTGATTAGTTTGCGCAAAAGTTATAACGTCTACAAAATAGGGGATCGTTTTATAGCATTTTTATTGATAATTTATTTTTATTTTTTTTACTAGTAATGGTGGCGATCAGTGATTTATATCGTATTTTGGGACCATTCACATTTACACAGGGATCAGTGCTATAAATATGCACTTATTACTGTGTAAATGTGACTGGCAGTGAAGTGGTTACCCAGGAGGCGGCACTGAATGGGTTAAGTGTGTCCTAGGGATGTGTTTTAACTGGAGAGGGGGGTGGGCTATGTGTGACACGACACTGATCACCGTATATCGGCGTGAGCCGGACGTTAACTGGTTAATCCTGGCTTCTCTGATCCTCTCCTCCTTCCACTGCCCCCTGATAATTTCCTAATAACACAGAGTCTATGGAGCCAGGCTGCACATGCTCAGCTTGGTGTGTATTGCTAAAGGTTTTTTTTTCTTAGGAGAGTGCTTGTGATCAGCGCAGGGCTATTCAGCACTGTCCAGACAGAGGTTCAGGGGTCTTGCATTCTCATAGGACAATCATGGGAGAATAAAAACTCCTCCTACAAGCTTTAAGGAGGCACTGATAAAAGTCACAAGACTGCTGTAACTGCTGATAAAAAAAGGTATTCAGCAGTTTATATTTAGTTATTTCTTTCATGCACGAGCATGAGAGCGGGGGAAGTGTGTCCAACATTCCAGCAGGATATCACCTCCTACACACAGGCGCCAGGTAGCTTTGACATGCGCACATTGAGGGGGTCACACTGCGCATGCGCAAGCCGCGATGCGCGCTGTGATTGGCCGGGTAATCTTCTGGGACCCGTGGCATGTCCCAGAAGATTGCAGGAGGAAGGGGGAGAGGTGATCTTCCTTCCGGCGCCACGGTGCCAGGGAGGAAGTGGAAGCTGGGTGCCCTTAAAAAACAGTTTACCCGCTACTCCCCCCCAAAAAAAATACATGTCAAATATGGCATGTCAGGGAGTCACCTACACTTAAAGTGGAAGTTACATTTTTGGGTGGAACTCTACTTTAAGTTTATTTTTCAAAATTAAGCAAGGAATCTGATTGGTTGATCAGGAATTACTCTAGTTTTGTTTTGTTTTTTGCTGTTGCTTCTATTTTTTTTTTTAGATCAGTCCTTGTTACATCTCAGTTCTTTTGCTTTACTGTAATTCTATATAATTATTTCACTTTTAATATTAAAAATAATGCGTCTCTTCCTACCGGCGCTGTAAATATAGACTTAGATACTATCATTACACCCTGTCCCTTCAGAGGTATGGGTAGATATAGGTGCTATGTTAGATATAGTGAACGGTATATTTGGCAGGATACAACAGTGCCATATATTGTTCCTCTCTAGTCTAAGGACTTTGTGGCAGCCTAAGAAAGATCTTTACAGGCTTCAAAATAAAACAGAAATTACAGGTTTCACTGCAGATTTCCAGATGTGTCTTTAGAAGGTATTATTTAGGGAAGGGTAAGCTTTATATAACATGTCATTTATTTAATCCGAGTTTAAAAAAACTTGCATCTTCATGGAGGCAGAGGACAAAGGTTCAAACATTTAACTTATTCCGATTTTTCATTTTTTTGGAAACTTGTCTAATTTGTTTGTTTCTTCCAAAAAAAGCATCACATGAAATATTCTGTTTATAATTTATAATCAGTAAACACTTTTATAAAGATAAACCTGTTCGGATTCCTATCAATTTCTGATTGTCCTAAACTTACACAGCACGGGCTAGATTCAGGTAGGGGGACGTAAGTTTGTGCGGGCGTAGCATATGTTATAGGCATGTGCATTTCGTTTCGTTCCGAATCGAAATTCGGACAAATTTTTCATTATTCGGGCATTCGGATGCATACGAATTCCTGAATTGCAATATTAATGAATTTACCGAATCCGAACAAACATTTTCGATTCCGAATCGAAAACCCACGGACGAAATTCGATCGGAATTTGAAAAAAATAAAATTTCGAATCGAATTCGAAAACAAATTCTATTCGAAAAGAGACTATTTGTTTTAGAATCCGGTCGAAATATTTTCGAATTCGACCGGATTTTTCGAAATTCGGTCAAAAACGAACGAATTACGAAAACGGTCGAAATATTTTCGAATTCGACCGGATTTTTCGAAATTCGGTCGAAAACGAACGAATTCCGAAAACGAATTTAACACATGTAACGAATCTAACTTAACGAAATTAATTAAATAACGAATTAAAACGAAACAAAACAAATTTTTCCCTTTTGCACATGCCTAATATGTTATTTACGCTACGCCGCCACAATTTAGAGAGGCAATATTCACAAAGCACTTTCTCCATTAATTGCGGCGGCGTAGCGTAAATCTGCCGGAGTAAGAGGTGGGTGTGTTTTATGTAAATAAAACATGACCCCACGTAAATGACGTTTCTCATGAACGGCGCATGCGCCGGCCGTGAACGTATCCCAGTGCGCATGCTCCTAATCACGTCGCAAATAGTCAATGCTTTCGACGTGAACGTAATTTACGCAAAGCCCTATTCGCGAACGACTTACGCAAACAACGTAAAATTTTCAAAATTCGACGCGGGACCTAACATTGGCTATGCCTCATATAGCAGGAGTAACGTTACGCCGGAAAAAGCCTTACACAAACGACGTAAAAAAATCCACCGGGCGCACGTATGTTTCTGAATCGGCGTATCCATCTGATTTGCATATTCTACGCTGAAATCGACGGCAGCGCCACCTAGTGGCCAGCATAAATATGCACCCTAAGATACGACTGCGTAGGACACTTACGCTGGTCGTATCTTAGCAACATTTAAGCGTACCTCAGTTTGAGCATACGCTTAAAGTTGCGACGGCGCGGATTCAGACTTACGACAGCGTATCTACTGATACGCCCGTCGTAAGTGTTACTGAATCTAGCCCCACATGTGTTCCTCAGCTCATGTGTTAAAGTGTAGCTAAAGCCAAGAACAAAAATAAAATATATTGCAGTCCTATGGGCTCTTTCACACGGGGCGGATCTGTGATGATCTGCCCCCGTGAACCTCCGCTTGCTCCGCTGAGCCGGCGGATGACAGGGTGGTCTCCGAACAATGTGCAGGGACCGCCCTGTCTTTTCTCCGCTCTCCTCTATGGGGGGGATCGAATGAACACGGACCGTCTGTCCGTGTTCACCCGATCTGATCCGCAGACGGAGAAGAAAAATAGGCTTTTCCTCCGTCTGCAGAATCGGAGGATTGCGGAACCGGGTGAGATCGGGTGTCAGCGGATGTTCATCTGCTGACACTCACAATCTCATAGGGACCAATGTATGTCCCTTTTTCATCCGTACACAAATGGATGAAAAAGCAGACATATGGTCCAACCGTGTGAAAGAGCCCTTAGATGTAGTTCTGGGGGATTTACAGAACTGCACCACAGTGTTTTCAAAACAACACTAATTAAAAATAATAATACTAAAAAAGAACATTAGAGCACAGATGCTATCTTGTTGGGATATAAAGTATTTGAGCACAGATCCTGCATGTGTGACGAGGTCACATCCAAGCCCACCCTACGCGTTTCATCAATTGACGTGCTACAGGGACAGTAGGACATCTATTTTTAAATTCCTGTTATATACTGTTTATAGCTAATAAATGAGAAGTACATTTGCACATGGCACTTTTATATACTGTATGTCATACATTCATTCTGGAATTATGCATTATGCATATGTTTATTGGGATAGATTGCGATATACCTATAGGATTTACACATTTATGTGACCTATTGCACTGAGATTAGAATAGCGTGCACATTTTTTTGCACAGCACTGTCTTTTTAGAACCAAATCCTTATATGAAGTGTCTGCATTCGTTTTGGGTTCTTCTTTTCTCCTGTATTTTTGTTGGGCTATTCTGCCAGTTTGCACTTCCTGTGCTAGGGTGACACCATGTTGCATCTCAGTTTCAAAGTCTTGGCAATCTTCGTATAGCCTAGGCCAGTGATGGCGAACCTTGGCACCCCAGATGTTTTGGAACTACATTTCCCATGATGCTCATGGGAAATGTAGTTTCAAAACATCTCGGGTGCCAAGGTTCGCCATCACTGGCCTAGGCCATCTTTATGTAGAGCAAAAAAAAAAATTTCTGATCCTTAGGCCCTGCACACACGATAGGTTAACCAGAGGACCGTTATTCTAGGTTAACCTATGAAGCTGACTGATGGTCTGTCGTGCGTACACACAGTTCAATTAAAAAACAGATTGTGTCAGAACGCAGTGACGTAAAACTTAACGACGTGCTGAAAAAAACGAAGTTCAATGCTTCCAAGCATGCGTCGAATTGATTCTGAGCATGAGCATTCTGAGCGGTTAAATTTTAAAGCAAGTTCTCATTTTTTTAACCCAAGGTTAAATAACCTATGGGGCCTACACACGATCGGTTTGGGAAAATGGCTAATTGGGCCCAATTTGTATATTTTCACTTAGGGGTGTACTCACTTTTGTTGCCAGTGGTTTAGACATTAATGGCTGTGTGTTGCATTATTTTGAGGGGACAGCAAATTTACACTGTTATACAAGCTGTACACTCACTACTTTACATTGTAGCAGTGTGTCATTTCTTCAGTGTTGTCACATGAAAAGATAGAATATAATATTTACAAAAATGTGAGGGGTGTACTCACTTTTGTGAGATACTGTACTTCTCTATGATGCTACTCCTACTTTCTCCCTTACCAGCAAGGGTTTTGTCTCTATCCTAACCCCACATTTGGAACACACCAAATAATGCAGAATTCCACTATTTAGGGAAATCTCAGTCAAAATGGTTGCCCTAAATCTCTTGGTATTTTCCATAGGATTTATGTCCTCCCCAAGATGGCTGCCTGGAGCCCACAGCATTAAATAATTTGTCCTCAATGGGCTCCTGCCAGTCTGATGAAATGGCACAGTGCTACCTTCAGGTTGGAGTATATACTGCAGCTTTCACCTGCCTACCAGTGTGACAAGGGACTACAGAACATTCCCTCTCCTCGTTTCATAAGGGGGTTGGTATTCTGTAGTTCACAGAGAAGAAACAGGTAGGGCTAATAACATTTTATGAGAGCTTAGGGCAGGTTAGTCAGATCACTACAGGATTATTATTTTTGCACTTATTGAGCAGATATAAGATAGCGTAACACTTTCAATTGTTTATTTGACAGACAAAATATGAGAAGTTTATTTAAAAGTTTTAGGGTCTTGATACACTTTAAAGACCCTCATTAATGGCCTGAATTTCATCTGATTCCTACTGACGAGAGCTTCAAGTGATTGTAAGGGTTAATTTTTTATTTTAATAAAATAACAAACATGTTATCCTTACCTGTTCTGTGCAGTGGTTTTGCACACAGCAGCTTTGATCCTCCTCTTTTTGGGTCCCCCACTAGTGCTCCTGGCTCCATCTCCAAGCCGAGTGCCCCATAGCAAGCCACTTACTATGGGGGCACATGTGTGTGCTCACTCCTGAGCCCTGATCTGTGAGTCCATAAGTCATACAGATTGGGGCTTGGCCCGGGTCCCTTGTTACAAGCCCTGATTGAGTGTATCTGAGCAAATGAGGCTTGAGAGAGCTTCGGCTCTCGTGCACATCGCTAGATCGAGATTGAGGTCCGGTATATATTTAGGGGGGGGCTGCAAGCAGAAGTTTTTTTTTACCTTACTGCATAGAATGTAGTAAGGTAAATAAAATTCTGCCTTTACAACCACTTTAAGGTGATTGTAGCCATATGAGTACACTTGCAAAAAACACAGTTGATACTTTTTGTACTTGCAGTAACAGTGAAACAATAAAAGTGAAATATTCTTTTAAATTTTGTACCTGGGGGGTGTCTATACTATGCCTGTAAAGTGGTTCATTTTTCCTGTGTTTAGAAAAGTCCCTGCAGCAAAATGACATTTCTAAAGGAAAAAAAATATTTAAACTGCTCGAGGCTGTAATAAATTGTCGGGTTTTGCAATACAGATAAGTCATCGAAAAAAAACCCGAACCAAAATGTAAAATAAAAATTGCGTGGGGGTCCCCCCAAATTTCATACCAAGCCCTTTGGGTCTGGTATTGATATTAAGGGCAACCCTGTGCCAATTTTTCTTTTAAAAAATGGTGTAGGGTCCCCCTTAAAATCCATACCAGACCCTTCAGGTCTGGTATGGATTTTAAGGGGAACCCCGCACCAAAATTGAAAAAAAAATGGTTGGGGGGTTCCCCCCCAAAATCCATACCGGACCCTTATCTGAGCACACAACCAGGTAGGCCACAAGAAAAGAGGGGGGACGAGAGAGCACCCCCGCTCCTGAACCATACCAGGCCACATGCCCTCAACATGGGGAGGATGCTTTGGGGTCCAAAGCGCCATGTCCCTATGTTGATAGGTACAAGGGCCTCATCCCCACAACCCTTGCCCGGTGGTTGTGGGGGTCTGCGTGTGGGGGACTTATTGGAATCTGGAAGCCCCAGATCCCGGCCCCCCTATGTAAATTGGTAACGGGGTACATTGTAAAAAAGTGAAAAAAAAATTAAAAACACAACACACAGCTGGGAAAAGTATTTTATTAAAAAAAATTTAATAAATTACAGCGAATTCCAGGGGAGTGTCAGAACGGAATATATTTAAAGTGTATTAGAGCTGAATCAGGATCGCACCAGCTGCCATTCAATAATGTGCCTCCATCCAGTGAGACCCACTCCACACTGTGGTGTCCCCTCCACTTCTCTCTCCATAGAGCCTAACAGCACTGCTGTGGTCCTCCCTGCAACATACAGATTAGCCATTAGACTGTACCCTTGCACTATCTGCATCCTCCGTGGCCCAGATGCCTAGCCCTCCAATGCACAGTGTTCCCAAAACTCCAGAGGAGCTCCAGTTCCAGGGAATCCATTGGCACAGGCCATACCCCAAACTGGCCAAAAAGATAACACTGGACACATCACTGGACATGGTACACCCCAAAAAGCCCCTCCCAGTTTTCTCCTCCCACTCACATTGGCATTTTTTTCTCACTGTAAGCCCCTTTAACTGCTAGCACAATTTTGCAAAACCATCATTAGGTGTAGTGTGATAATTGTGCAGTTGCTAACCCTACCCCCTACTCCAAGTTGTGCCCCACCTCCATTGAGGGGCACAGTTTATGGAGCTGCCAAGGGGTACTCAAGTGAAAGAAAAAGATTGGAAACTACTAATCTATCGTATTCACTTTCCCTCTTCCTCCAACAGATACATAAAAGGTTGTGTGATGCCTCGTACACACGACCAGTTTTCCCGACAGGAAAACTGCCGTGAACCCCGGCGGGAAAAATTAGAACATGTTCTCTTTTTTTCCTGCCGCGATTCCCGGTGGTCTTTTTCCCAGCAGTTTTCCTATAGGAAAAGACTGCGGTGAAGCATACACATGGCTGGGTTTCCCGGCCAAAGCTCTCATGGCAGTTTTCCTGCCAGGAAACCCGGCCGTGTTTGGGGGAGAAAGCTGCCGAGCCGGTTCTTGGCTTTCCCCTCGGTTTTCCCGGCAAACTTTTTACCTCCGGGAAAACCGATCGTGTGTACAAGCCATTAGAGGATGAGGTGAGCGGTGGAAGAGTTGGGATAGTGCAGACAATGATTTGACACTCCCAGAAGAGGGCTATAATGTGAAAGGAAAGAGGGGGTACACTAGGGAATAGACTCTCCTAGAGTAGTCAAACTTTCTAGCAGATTCAGACACACGATAAGTGAATAAAATTAAGTAAACCTTGTAAAAAGAAAAAAAATCTGTGCTTGTTTTTTTCTAAGTTGGTGACAGGGTATCTTTAGTGGTCATTTGTTATGACAATGGTAGAAAATAAAGGGGGCTACCCAGCCGAGAAGCCAAGTGCACCTAATTAATAGTGGGATGAGCTTCATAAATCGGCTTTTTCTCCTAGTAATGACTATCTATTAAAGTGTTACTAAACCCAGGAGCCTGCATTCACTATATCTGGTCTCCCACAGTACACAGAACATGGAAATACAATTATTTTAGTAAATACAAACTAGTAAATACTTTTTCTCATCAGCAGTATATAGAAGTCTTGTGACTTCTATCAGTGTCCAGCCAAGCACTGGTTAAAGCTTGTAGGAGGAGTTTTAATTCTCCTATGAGGCTGCATGCCCCCTGACCCTCTGTCTGGACAGTGCTGATTGGCCCAGTGCTGATCACATGCCCCTTCTAAGAAAATACAATTCTCTAGTAATACACATCAAACTGAGCATGTGCAGAGTGCCCCCAAGGCATTGTACTATCAGCTGATGGACTGGGGACAGTAAAAGAAGGGGAGGATCAGAGAAGACAGGGTCAAACAGCCTTTTTACACAATGTGGATAATTAACCCCTTAGGATCCACAGTGAGTATAACAAGCATGCTTTACTGTATATACAGGAAGATTTTACTGTTGTGGGTTTAGTAACACTTTAAGGTCACTCTTAAATGAAGGATTTGCTAGTTACATATTGTGCATTTATCTGCTAAGGAAGTTGGTATTTTTCTAGTGTCAGCTATTCTACAGCTGTAAATGCAATGGCCACAAGTGCAGCTGTTCTTCTCCACGCAAATCTGTTAATTACAATACATGAATTCTATTGCTCTGAGCAATGGGCACAGTGCCCTTTACCAAATCTCACCCTGCAGCGTGTACTAGCCTGGTATTAGCTCAGTATTCCTAATAAAGATGGGGAAAATGTACATAGTTTATACACTGTGGGCTAGATTCAGATAGATTTCGGCGGGCGTAGCAGATCTCAGATACACTACGCCGCCGTAAGTTAGAGCAGCAGGTCATGTATTCATAAAGAAGTTGCACTGTAACTTGCGGCGGCGCAGTGTAACTGGGCCGGCGTAAGCCCGCCTAATTCAAAATAGGCTGGTTGGGGGCGTGTTCTATGCAAAATACTAGTGACCCCACGTATTTGACGTTTTTAACGAACGGCGCATGCGCCGTCCGTGGACGTATCCCAGTGTGCATTGCTCCAAAGTACGCCGCAAGGACTTATTGGTTTTGACGTGAACGTAAATTACGTCCAGCCCCATTCACGGACGAGTTACGCAAACAACGTAAAATTTGAAAAATTTGATGCGGTTCCGACGTCCATACTTAACATTGGCTGCGCCATCTTTTTGGTGGTTTATCTTCACCCCTGAAAACCCCTTACGTAAACGGCGTATCTTACATGCAACGGGCGAGCGTACGTTCGTGAATAGGCGTATCTACGTCATTTACATATTCTCGGCGTAAATCAACATACACGCCCCTAGCGGCCAGCGTAAATATGCAGTTAAGATACGAAGGCGTAGGAGACTTACGCCGGTCGTATCTTAGCAACATTTAAGCGTATCTCAGTTTGAGCATACACTTAAAGTTGCGACGGCGCGGATTCGGACTTACGACGGCGTATCTACTGATACGCCCGTCGTAAGTCTTTATGAATCTGGCCCTGTTTCTTTAAAATGTTGGCACAAAAAACAACAATTGCAAAAAAAAATTGTTCTGGAGTCTCAAGTCAATTAATATTTATCACTCTTCACAAATGTTCCTATTTACCACTTCAAACAACATGTAGTGCGCTCTAGCCTGCTCTTCACCAGTTCTGATATGCTTTTACTACTGTGCTTATTGTTACTGCCAGTGTCATTTACACAGTAATCAGTGCATTTTTATAGCACTGATCGCTGTATAAATGACAATGGTCCTAAAATAGCATCAAAAGTGTCCGATCTGTCACCGGCAAAATGGCTGTCATGATAAAAATCGCAGATCGCTGCCATAACTAGTAAAAAAAAATAATAATGATAAAAAAATGCCATAAAACTATCCCCTATTTTGTAGATGCTATAACTTTTGCACAAACCAATCAATATACGTCTTTTGCGTTTTTTTTGTTTTTTTACCAAACATAGGTATAAAAATTGTAGCGCTAAATAATATAAGAATAAAAAGACACTAATTGTCTGTGTGGAAACACCAAGTGACAAGTGTTTAAAACTATATTCAGTAAATAAAAAGTCCAAATATTATATTGATTAGTGGAAACTTGATGGATGAATAGGACTGGGTGAGTATTCCAGATCAACAATGATTCCTATTGGACGTGATGTACAATTGTGAGATGCCCACCACCAACGTGAAAGAGGCTTACCAGATCGATTGAACCCTAATGAGCCTACGCCCAAAGGGTCAATAAAGCTGAAAATGTATATGAAAGATGTAACGGGCATGGGACCGAGTATCCAATCAGCAAGGTGCAGCGAAGCCGTCAAACAAGCGTTAGTATATAGTACTTAGAGATGATGACTCCCAGAACCATGGCCCGATCTCCTTGCTCTCACAGATCAACACCCTCTGTGTTTCCCAGTCAGAGCAAACATAGGTAGAAGAATACGTATCGGCCTAAACTGGGGGATATTTATTATAGCAAAAGTATTGTTTTTTTTTATTCAAAATTGTCGCTCTTTTTTTGTTTATAGCGCAAAAAATAAAAACCGCAGAGGTGATCAAATACCACCAAAATAAAGCTCTATTTGTGGCAAAAAAAATACATAAATTTTGTTTGGGTGCAACATCGCACGACTGCGCAAAAAATGGCCCAGTCATTGGGCAGCCAATTCTTCCGGGGGTGAAGTGGTCAAGAAGCCAGCCGCCGTGTCCTTAACAACCGATGAGTCATCAGCTGTTAGCCGGCTTCCCCACTGACAGCTGAAATGTAAACAAACCAATGCCGGTAATAGAAAAATTCCAGAAAAAAATGGGGGGGCTCTCGGGCACAGCGATGGATCGAGAACGGGCTCAGGTAAGTATTGGTGGGTAGGGTGCTGCATCTAAAAGTGGTTGTAAACCCTTTACAACCACGTTTTACTACAGGTAAGCCTATAATAAGGTTTACCTGTAGGTACCATGGATATCTCCTAAACCCAGGGCTCAAGTCCTGCGGGAACGGAGTTCCTGCACTTTTTTTTACAGCAGGAACTCAGTTCCCTTTGCAGGACTAGAGCAGCCGAGCCGCCCGAGCCAATCCTTCACTAAGCGGCGATGCCCAGCTCGAGTCACTGTCAGGGGCAGGCGAACCTTAGTAATCCTTTATGTTACTGGCCGCTTCCTGTATATGTATTCATCGGGTAGTGTGCGGGTATTCCGTCACTTCCTCAATGCCGCAATGTCTCCTGGGAACAATGAAAAAAGCTCCCAGGAGACATTGCGGCATCGAGGAAGTGACGGAATACCCGCACACTACCTGATGAATCCATATACAGGAAGCGGCCAGTAACATAAAGGATTACTAAGGTACAGTGGATCAAAAAACAAAACAAACATGCGGTTTAGTAATTATGCATATGAGCGTATCAATTTTTTTTTTTTGGTGGGGGAGTGGATCTTGGGTGGGAGTTCCCACACTTTTTTCCCCAGGACTTGACCCCTGCCTAAACCTACACATTTAGGAGATATCCCATGTATTAGCATGTATCAATGTCATCGGCACATGTGCACTGAAGCAATGTCTCGTATGTGCCGTGGCTTCAGCTGACGTGCTGTTACCGGCAGCTCCCACGCACATACGCAGGAGTGACATCATCTCGGCTCCTGCCAATCACTGCGCCAGAACCCGCGATACCCGGAAGTAACTCCAGGGGTCATGTCGCGTGGCAAAACAGTGTGCTGGGACCGCTGCGGGGGCTTTGATCTAAGGTAAGTATTTCATAATGAGCTGGTATGCTATCCATACTAGCTCATTACCTTTGTCTTTTTTTGTGTGTTTACAACCACTTTAATGCAGAGAATGCATGATGGTAAAAATCCTTCAGCCTTTACATCCACTTTAAATAGGACTTGTGCTTTGTCTGCAGATTAGCAAAAAAAAACTTTTTTTTTCAAGTTTTTATTACTCTCAATTAGCTAGATTCAGAGAGACTTATGCCTCGTACAGACGGTCGTTTTTTGTGATGAAAAAAACCCGACGTTTTAAATCATGAAATAAAATGACGTTGCCTACACACCATCATTTTTTCAAAATGCTCTAGCAAAGCGCAGTTACGTTCAGCACTTTTTTCCACTGAAACTAGCTTCATAACTTGCTTCTGAGCATGCGCGGGTTTAAAAACGTCGTTTTGCCCACACACTATCATTTTAATTGACACAAAAAACAACGTTTTGAAAAACGACACAAAAAATTCGAGCATGTTCGAATTTTTTTTTTGTCGTTTTTCAGAAGACACAAAACGACGTTTTCCCCACACACGGTCATTTTAAATGACGTTTTCAAAAACGTCGTTATTTTTCATCACAAAAAACGACCGTCTGTAAGCGGCATTAGGCTGGCGTATCAGTAGATACGCCAGCCTAAGTCAGAATTTGCGTCCGCGCTAATTTAGGCGTATTCTGGTAACCAGATACGCTTAAATTAGGCTCAGATACGAGCGGCGTAAGTGTCTTACACCCTCGTATCCTAAAGTGTAATTTTTAGGCTGACCGCTAGGTGGTGCTTCCATTGCGGTCGGCGTAGAATATGTAAATCACTAGATACGCCTATTCATGAACGTACGCCCGGCCGACGCAGTACAGATACGCTGTTTACGTAACGCATTAGCAGGCCTAAAGTTATTCCATCAAATAGCTGGAATAGTAATGTTAAGTATGGCCGCCGTTCCCGCGTCGAAATTTGAAAATTTTACGTCGTTTGCGTAAGTCGTCCGTGAATAGGGTTTTACGTCATTTACGTCCACGTCGAAATCAATAGGACCGTGCGGCGTACTTAGCCACAATGCACACTGGGATATGTAGGCGGACGGCGCATGCGCCGTTCGTAAAATACGTCAATCACGTCAGGTCAAGCCCCATTAACATAAAACACGCCCCCTCAGCCGAATTTGAATTAGCCGCCCTTACGCCCGCCCGATTTACGCTACGCCGCCGTAACTTAGCAGGCAAGTACTTTGTGAATCGTGTACTTGCCTCGCTAAATTACGGCGGCGTAGTGTAAATGCCATACGCTACGCCGCCGCAACTATGCGCTTGCCATCCTGAATCTAGCTAAATGTCTTATCTGTCCTGGTGACTATTGTGTTTGGGACTTGTGTTTTTTTTTCCGTCATCAGAACATGAATAAAGGGAAATCTTGCATTGGAAATATTTGTTGTAGAGCAAACGATCTAATAGGGATTTCCCTTCACGTTGAAGAGATTTCCTCTTACCTTCTGTTGTGTCTACAGAACAGGAATTCTAAATGGCAAGATGGCAAAAACATCTTTCAAGAGATTTATCCTACTTTATACAAAATTAAAAAAAAAATTTGACTTTAGATTTACTTTAATAAATATCTGTAGGGCTCCGTGAATACTAGCAGATGGAAAAATGCTGGATAATAAACGTTGTTAATAGATATTTGTGGTAGCGTGTTAGGAGCATTTAGGAGCATTTAGGAGTGTTTAAAAGCGTTTAAGAGCGTTAGAATTTTATTAGCATTTTTGCAGTTCTTTTTTTTTTTTTTTTAAAAAGGGGGGAAAAAAGGTCAAAAAACCCTATTAGCAGCGCTTAGGAATGTTTCTGATGGAAAATCTCAGCAAAATACTCTACAATAACTATTTTTTTTCTACTCCTAGATGCTGAAGCTCAAAAAATGCTAATAGCCTAAAGTAGTGTTCATGGACACATAGGATAACGCTATTTAGATTCTAGGAGCAGAAAAAAAAAGTTAATAACCGCTTCTAGGAGCTTAAAATTACGCTAGTGGGCATGGAGCCTAAAGCTTGTCGGATTTTCCGACAACAAATGTGTGATGACAGGGTTTTGTCGGATAATCCGACCGTTTGTATGCTCTGTCGGACAATTGTTGTCGGAAATTCCGACAACAAATGTTTTATAGCGCCTCTCAAATTTTTTAGACAACAAATGTGTTTCGTCGGATTATCCGATCGTCTGTACACAAGTCCGTCAGAATAAAATCCAAAGTACAAACACGCATGCTCCGAACCAATGCTAACCATCAAACAACATTAGCAGAAGTTGCCCAAAGGGTGGCGCTAAAGAGCTGAAAAACAATGTAGTTTTATGTACGTTGGCTAACAAAGTTCTGCTGTCTGTATGCAGAACAAGTTCACGGTCAAACGCCCTTCGCACAAAATTCCACGGATTTGTCCGATGGAAATACGATCGTGTGTACGAGGCTTAAAGCGGGGGTTCACCCTATCGACGGTAAAAAAAAAAAAAATTTTTCTTTTACCTTTAAATCAGGCATTGTAGCGCGAGCTACAGTATGCCTGTCCCGAATTTTTTCCCCCCATACTCACCTTGTAGTCGTCCATCGAAGATACCGGGGAATGGGCGTGCCTCTGGAGACGGAGGATGATTGACGGCCGGCTCTGGCGCGTCACGCTTCTCCGGAAATAGCCGAAATAGGCTTGGTCTTCACGACGCGTGCGCATAGCCTGTGCGCACGCGCCGTGAAGAGCCGAGACCTACTCCGGCTGTCTTCGGGGAGAGTGACGTGCCAGGGCCGGCCGTCAATCATCCTCCCTCTCCATAGGCACGCCCATTCCCCGCAGGAGCCGAAATCTACGATGGACGACTACGAGGTGAGTACGGGGTTAAAAAAATCGGGACAGGCATACTGTAGCTCGCGCTACAATGCCTGTCTCGATGGTAACATCAAGTACGAGAGGGTGAACTACCGCTTTAAGCGTGTTACTGTCAGTTAGAAACCACAAAATTTTATTTTTTACAATTCTATATCTTTTATTATTTTCTTCTCTTTTGTTTTTGCAATTTTTTTTAGGAGCCCCATTAGCGAAATTTGGTGAAATAATGGGGATCTAAACAGGGGAAATCTGTGCCACGCAGGATGATTAGGAAATTAATCATTCTTCCTCATGTACCTTTTACCACAAAAGGTACATGAAGCCTCGTACACACGACCGAGAAACTCGACGGGCAAAACACATCGTTTTGCTTGTCGAGTTCCTTGTGAAGCCGTCGAGAAACTCGGCGAGCCAAATTTCTCCATTCCTGTCAAGGAAATAGAGAACTTGCTCTCTTTTTGGCTCGTTGAGTTTCTCGACAGTTTCCTAGACGAAAATGTACACACGACCGGTTTCCTCATCAAAAAAATATCTCCCAGCAAGTTTCTTGCTGGTTTTTGCCGAGAAACTCGGTCGTGTGTACGAGGCCTCAGTGTTCTGACTCAACTACAAGGCCATAAACGTTATCTCCAGCTTCATGTAGGGCTTACACGACCTGGTGTTCTATTTATCCCTTGTGTAGCACTACCCCCGAAGGAGCTGCTGGTTTGTTTTGGGTGGCGTGTTACCTCATGGCTCCTCCGCCGTCTAAGGGTGTATGGTGAATGTAGCAGTAACGGAATGTCCACGACAGCTGTCTTTTCTGTGCTCTTTATTACTCAGCCGGGTAAAAACAGTATAACTTGTGGTGAAAGGTAGAGTTGAAAGCAGAAGGAGAACAGCAGATTCAGGCGTAATAATAGGGAAACAGTCCTGCTCCCACGTGTAACACTTCTTGCGCCACTCCTGCCTGAGTGGACTTAGTGTACCCAGACAGGCCTCTCTCACTGACCTGGCAGCCAGAGTATCACTCAGGACTTGAAGGAAAAAGTCTCTGCCACAGACCCTCCTTAGAATTGAAATAACGAAAGGGGGTTCTCCTTAATAGAATTAGCCTGGATCTCCTTCCAATAGTTTACAGGTTCCCAACTGATAGGTGACTAACGTCCATCCTCTCAGTAACTGGTTACCTTGATCCCCGGTGGATTGTCGAGACCCTATTGGATCGCTAGCCTCTCTTGGCTCTCCTCAGATGGACTCCCCACCGAACAGCTTCCTCAAGGGAACAATGCTTGGGATCTTCTCAATGTTAGGGACCCAGTCGATTACTGGGGCCCAGCCACAGCTCAAATGCTCAGGACCAATGTTGTCCCAGGAACACCACGTGGCACGGGCACCCCGGCCCGGAAGGCCATTTCACCGGGGCGCCGTGATGCAGTCACCCTGAAGGTGGGTGCCGCACTCGAAGAAGAACCCAGACCAATGGTGTCTGTCCAATAAATACCCCTCCCAGCATGCACTGCGAAAATCCTCCTGATTGGCTGCTAGGAAAAAGCACCCAAACCTCGAATCCACTGCTGCCACCCATCATCCTGGGGTGGGAACAGCGCCCCAGGAACAACAGAATAAGCCCACAGCACAGTCAAGCTGAGGCAGAGACCCAATTTGAACAGATTAATTTGATCAGAGCCAACTACATCTCTGATCCCCCTCTAAATTTGAGCTAGCACCGGTACCTTGAAGTAACCAGGCGCTACACTTGCATCAATTCAGACAGCTTAACTCAATGAATAACTCACTTTTAGAGAGACAGACGATGAATCCTTTTGAATGTTCCGTTTAATGATGGATATTCGTAGGTAGAAAAACATTGCAGTTGTAAGCCACGTGGAAAGATGTTTAGCATGGAAAGTATACTGAGCTAATGAGAGAGAGAGACAGGAAGTGGAGGGGAATATAAGGAACTACGGTGAGAGAGTTCAGCTAGACAGAAGGGAGTAGAGCTTAAAGTGGAGTTCCACCCAAAAGTGGAACTTCCGCTTAATCCACTCCTCGCCCCCTTACATGCCACATTTGGCATGTAATTTTTTTTTGGGGGTGGGGGGACTTCCTGTCCCACTTCCTCCTTCCGCCGAGGGGCTGCTAAGGCAAATAGTCTAATCGCCTTTCTGCAGCCCCTTCCTGTAGGCGATCGCTTGGGACACGTGACAGGTCCCAGGCGATCGCCTGTCCAATTGGATGGAGCAGCGCCGCTCGTGCATGCGCAGTGATGCTTGCGCATGCGCAGTGGGTGCCCGGCCATAAAGCCGAAAGCTGTCACGGCCGGGTGCCCACACTTGGAATGAAGACGCCTGCCGGAGAGGTGGGGAGAGGAGCGGAGCCCCGGCCGGCGCATCACTGGAACGTGGAGCAGGTGAGTGTATGTTTATTAAAAGCCAGCAGCTACACTTTTTGTAAATGCTGACTTTTAATAAACATAAAAAATGACTGGAACACCCCTTTAAAAACACAGAGCAATAATAAATCACATAGTGTAACACAACAATGAGGAAGAATGATTAATTTCCAAAAATTGTTCCATACAGTAGATTTGGAAATCAACTTTTCTAGAATCACTTACCATATTTTCCGGCGTATAAGACGACTGGGCGTATAAGACGACCCCCTAATTTTCCAGGAACATTTTTGGTTTTGGGATATACTCACTGTATAAGACTACCCCCTTCTTACTAGTCTTTCTGGAAGCTGAGGGGGAGCCAGAACCGCTGACAGAAACAGGCTTTTTCAAATCTCACTGTGCCATTACATTACATTCCTCACTCCGCCATTACATTACATGCCCCCACTGTGCCATCACTTGCCCCCACTGTGCCATCACTTGCCCCTCACTGTGCCATCACTTGCCCCTCACTGTCCCATCACTTGCCCCTCACTGTGCCATCACTTGCCCCTCACTGTGCCATCACTTGCCCCTCACTGTACCATCACTTGCCCCTCACTGTACCATCACTTGCCCCCTCTCTGTGCCATCACTTGCCCCTCACTGTGCCATCACTTGCCCCTCACTGTGCCATCACTTGCCCCTCACTGTGCCATCACTTGCCCCTCACTGTACCATCACTTGCCCCTCACTGTGCCATAACTTGCCCCTCACTGTGCCATCACTTGCCTCTCACTGTGCCATCACTTGCCCCTCACTGTACCATCACTTGCCCCTCACTGTGCCATCACTTGCCCCTCTCTGTGCCATCACTTTCCCCCACTGTGCCTGAACTTGCCCCCCAGTGCAATCACTGCAAACACTCACTTTTTTGCAGGCGGTGACAGTCTCCGTGCTGCGAGCGCGAGCGTCAATGATTTGAAAGCCGCGCCTTCTCCTCAGACTGTCCTGTGTTAGGCGGAACACAAATCTTCCCAGCAGCGCCTCTGTTCTGTGTGCCGCCTATCACGGATGTCTTCTCATCTCGTCCGAGGATGAGAAGGCATCTGTGATAGGAGGAACACAGAACAGAGGCGCTGCTGGGAAGATTTGTGTTCCGCCTATCACAGAACACTCTGAGAAGAAGGAGCGTCTTTTAAATCATTGACGCTGGCAGCACGGAGACCGTCCCCGGCGTATAAGACGACCCCCGACTTTGGATGCATGTTTTTGCATCCAGAAAGTTGGCTTATACGCCGGAAAATACGGTAATAAAAAAACAATGATATAATGAATTTTTATACAGTTTAATAAAAGAAGAGGAAATCTTGGCTCAATAAATGTGTGACCATAGGTGTGAGCACAAGTTGTGCTTAGTCACCCGGCATGGCATACATTCCCCCTGTTTAGATCCCTCATATATTCACCAAAGCCCAATAACAGGGCTCCTAAAAAATTGCAAAAAAAATAAAAATAAAATAATAAAAGACATAAAATTGTAAAAAATTCTAAAAAAATAAAATACAAACTGACACCAGCCACTGCCTTACTGACACCATCCATTGCTCTACTGACATTGTCAGTATATATACTGTACATATACACACACGCATGTGTGTTTGAGAAAACATGCAGCAGATGAATTGGTTATACCCAAATGTGTATCCTAAGCAATGAAGGAGTTAACTTCAGCAACCATCTGTCCAGCATTCAGTAAGCAGTAATAAGTTCAGTTGCCGAGTGTGTTGGAGTGGGCACGTCAAACTATAACAATGAGTTCTTTATTGACAAATGACAGTGTGACGAAGCAGGGGGAGAAATGTTATAGGACATGATTAAGAAACTATCTCAACCTTAATGTGTATTTCAACTTTTTGCATCCAGATTAGAATAACACCTTCTTTATACAGTACAGTATTTGTTATATCTCCCAGTCACATAGCATAACTTAAAAAAGAGGAAAAAATTGCAGCTTTCATTTTTAAAGCGGAGTTCCAGGCAAAAAGACAACTCTGCCTCAAACAATTTGGATATTTTTGTTTTGCTTTTTGGTATCTTTTCTGCATTTTTTTTTCATCACTACCGCTATTGCATCCGACCCTCCTCCTACCCCTCGCTGCATTCTGGGACCTCTGTGAGTCCCAGAAGACAAAAGGACCATTCAGAAAGTGCAGCGTGACTCGCGCATGGGCAGTAGGAAACTGGTTGTGAAGCCTGAAGGCTTCACTGCTGGTTTTCCTTACTTGCAATGCCGGTGTTCTATCGATATGTGCCCTCTGTCGGAAAGTGCCCACGCATGCGTACAACGGAAGGGCACTCCAGATAAGTTGCCAATCAGCTGGAGTGACGTCACCATAGTGCATATCGTAGGAGGGTTTTTTTGATGGGCGACACCATTTCACAGGCACAATTGAAAGCTATCCAAAGAGCAGAGGGACACCGTAGACCAGGGGTGTCAAACTCAATTTCATTGTGGGCCGCATCAGCAGTATGATTGTCCTCAAAGGGGCTGGTTGTATCTGTAAGATTAGATGTCCAGCCCATTCCCTCCCCTTACATTAGATGTCAAGAGCCACCCCACCATCATAAGTTGAGTCCCCCACTCTCCCTTACATCACAGTGCACCCCCCTTTCCCTATGCTGCTGCTGGGAAGAAGCTGGATGCATTGCTTGAAAGCAGAAAGTAGGGGTCTGGAGGAGGACTGGAGCTGTCCTGCAGCTGTAGGAGAGGTGCGAGGGCCACATGAAATGGCCTGGAGGGCCAGATTCGGCCCGCGGGCCTTGTATTTGACACCTGTGCCATAGATGTCAGATTGTGCCTCACTGTAAACCTACGGCGCAACAGCAAGGCACAATATGACAAATACAGTGTCCCTCCTCTGTTTGCATAGCATTAAATTCTGGCTGAGAAAAGGTATCGCCCATGGAAAAAAGGCTCCTACGATGTGCAGCAAATTATTCGGTGGGTTGGCCAAATACTTTCGGCAATATATACGTGGATTCAGATAGGTTTACGCCGTCGTAACTCTGAATCTACGCCGTCGCAAATTTAAGCGTATTCTGGAAACCAGATACGCTTAAATTAGGCTAAGATACGAGCGGAGTAAGTCTCCTACGCCGTCGTATCTTAGGGTGCATATTTACGCTGGCCGCTAGGTGGCGCTTCCATTGAGTTCGGCGTAGAATATGCAAATGACTAGATACGTCGATTCACGAACGTACGCGCGCCCGCCGCAATTAGTTACGCCGTTTACGTTAGAGATACATCGGCGTAAAGATAAAGCTGCTCCCTAGGTGGCGCATTCCATGCAAGGTATGGACGTCGGAACAGGCCTATCTTTTTACGTTGTTTGCGTAAGTCGTACGCGAATCGGGCTTGACGTAATTTACGTTCACGTCGAAACGGCGTACTTTGGAGCAATGCACACTGGGATATGTCCACGGACGGTTAGCCTAGTCCTTGGGCATGCGGTGGCTTACAGTATTATCTTGAAAAGTTTTTATGCCTGTTTTTGATATTTTTGTATTTTTTGATATAATGATGTATTGTAATAAATATAACTTTTTATGACCTTAGTTGTCACATACATTTTGTTGCCCTAAAAATCCCACCCATATTGAGGTATTCAGTTGTTCAATTGATACAAGGGATGATGGCAACCACATGCCACTATACATGAGCTACCTTTTCCATAATGTGGGCCCTTTGGCCCAGATTCTCATACATTCGCGCTGCTCCTGGGCAGCGTAATGTATGAGCTCTACGTTACACCGCCGCAGGTCTACAGGTTTAAATCCTGATTCTCAGAACACTTACCTGTAAACTTGCGGCGGTGTATCGTTAGATTGCTCGGCGCAAGCCCGCCCAATTCAAATGGGGCGGGCACCATTTAAATTAGGCGCGCTCCCGCGCCGAGCGTACTGCGCATGCTCCGTCGGGTAAATTACCCGACGTGCATTGCGCTAAATGACGTCGCCCCGACGTCATTTGCCTAGATGTATACGTAAATGGCGTCCAGCGCCATTCACGGACGTCTTACGCAAACAACGTAATTTTGATTCAATTCGACGCGGGAACGACGGCCATGGTTAACATTGGTTGCCCCTGCTAATAGCAGGGGCAACCTTACGCGTCGGGTACGCTACGCAAACGACGTTAATTCGCTGTGTCGACTTCGCGTATGTTCGGGAATCGCCGTACTTACCTCATTTGCATAGACGACGGGGAAAAGCGACGATGCGACACCTAGCGGCGGGAAAAAAAATTACTTTTAAGATCTGACAGCGTAACAGCCTTACGCATGTCAGATCTAATGGGTATCTATGCGCAACTGATTCTAAGAATCAGTCGCATAGATACCCGGGGCCAGATGAGGAGTTACGACGGCGCTAATGGTGTTGCGCCGTCGTAACGCCTTCGAGAATCTGGCCCTTAATCTTTTCCTTCAGCTTTAAATGAAGAAGGTTGAAAAGAATAAGTACACATGCAACAGCAGACATATGAAAAAAACAATTATAACAATAACACAATACTACTAGAACAGCTACTACTACTACTAATAAAAATAACAATAAATCAAGTTGTCATTCCTTTGATGATTTCCCCTAAAGTTAACAATTTTTTCTTTATTCCAGACCACTTCTACTCAATCAATGGACCATTTTGCTGGGCTTCATGGCAATATCTTTGTACTTCTCATAATTCTTCAGCTGCCAATAAGGAGCTACCAAGGTATAATTTACCAGAGCCATATAAGCACCTCTGGGCTGGTCATATACACTATATTGTCTAAAGTATTGGGACGCCTGCCTTTACACACATAGGGCCAGATTCTCAAAAAAGCGCCTATCTATAGGCGGGCGTAGCGTTTTTGTGTCCGCTCCGTGTGTCCGTCGGCTCAGCGGGGATCATCCGTAATCCCCGCTGAGCTGTCGGCGGACAGGGCGGTCCCCGCACACTGTGCAGAGACCGCCCTGTCTTTCCTCCGCTCTCCCCTATGGGGAATCGGATGAAGTCCGTCTTCATCCGATCCGTTCCGCCGGACGGAAGAAAAATAGGGTTTTCTTCCGTCCGCAAAAGCGGATCTTTGCGGACGCGGATGGTTGCGGACGTTAGCGGATGCTCCATCCGCTAACGGACGCGATCCCATAGGGATGCATTACAAGTCCGTAAACGGACTTGTAATAAACAGACGAACGGTCCACTAATGTTAAAGGGCCTATTTCAGATACACTACGCCGCCTTAACTTAGTGAGGCAGGTCCCGTATTCTCAAAGAACTTGCGGCCAAAGTTACGGCGGCGTAGTGTAACTGTGCCGGCGTAAGCCCACGTAATTCAAAGTAGGCTAGTGTGGGCGTGTTTTATGTTAATGTTTCGTGACCCGACGTGATTGACGTTTTTAACAAACGGCGCATGGGCCGTCCGTGAACGCAGCCCAGTGCGCATGCTCAAAATTACGCCGCAAATAGTCAATGCTTTCGACGTGAACGTAAATGACGTCCAGCCCCATTTACGGACGACTTACGCAAACAACGTAAAACACGACGCTGTTCGTACGTTTCCGACGTCCATACCTAACATGACTTACCCCTGCTTTATGAGGGGTAACTTTACGCCAGCGTATGTCTTACGTAAACGACGTATCTTGCTACGCCGGGCGCACGTACGTTCGTGAATCGGCGTATCTAGCTCATTAGCATATTTGACGCAGAAATCTATGGAAGCGCCACCTAGCGGCCAGCGTAAATATGCAACTAAGATACAACGGCGTAAGAGACTTATGCCGCTCGTATCTTAGCCGAATTTATGCGTAACTGAGTCTAAGAATCAGCCGCATAGATACGACGGCTCTCATTCGGACTTAAGACAGCATACATGGCGCTACGCCGTCGTAAGTCCTTTGAGAATCTGGGCCATAAACTTTAATGGCATCCCAGTCTCAGTCCGTAGGGTTCAATATTAAGTTGGCCCACCCTTTGCAGTTATAAGAGCTTCAACTCTTCTGGGAAGACTGTCCACAAGGTTTTGGAGTGTGTCTATGGGAATGTTTGACCATTCTTCCTGAAGTGCATTTGTGAGGTCAGGCATTGATGTTGAACGAGAAGGCCTGGCTCGCAGTCTCTGCTCTAATTTATCCCAAAGCTATTCTATCAGGTTGAGGTCAGGACTCTGTGCAGGCCAGTCATGTTCCTCCACCACAAACTCACTCATCCATGTAATTATGGACCTTACTTTGTGCACTGGTGCGCATACATTTTTAAACAGGGAGGGACCATCCTCAAACTGTTCCCAAAAATTTGGAAGCATGAAATTGTCTAAAATGTCTTGGTATGCTGACGCCCTAAGAGTTCCCTTCACTGGAACTAAGGAGCCAAGCCCAACTCCTGAAAAACAACCCCACACCATAACCCCCAGCCCCCCCCCCCCCTTCACCTAATGATTTGGAACAGTGCACAAAGAAAGATTCATAAAGACATGGATGAGCAAGTTTGAAGTGGAGAAACTTGACTGGCCTACACAGAGTCCTGACCTCAACCAGATTGAACACCTTTGGGAGATATTAGAGTGCAGACTGCAAGACAGACCTTCTTGTCCAACATCAGTGCCTGACCTCACAAATGTGTTTTTGAAGGAATGGTCAAACATTCCCATAGACACACTCCTAAACCTTGTGGATGGCCTTTCCAGAAGAGTTGAAGCTGTTATAGCTGCAAAGGGTGGGCCAACTCAATATTGAACCCTGCGGACTAAGACTGGGATGCCATTAATGTTTCTGTGCGTGTAAAGGCAGGCGTCCCAATACAATATAGTGTACATCATGATGCAATGGACTGAACTGATTTCATTGTGGGCCGCATCAGCAGTATGATTGTCCTCAAAGGGGCCAGTTGTATCTGTAAGATTAGATTTCCAGAGCATCCCCCTCCCCTTACATTAGATGTCAAGAGCCACCCCACCATCAGAAGTTGAGTCCCCTTCTCTCCCTTACATCACAGTGCACCCCCCTTTCCTTATGCTGCTGCTGGGAAGAAGATGGATGCATTGCTTGAAAGCAGAAAGTAGGGATCTGAAGGAGGACCAGAGGAGGGCTGGAACTCTCCTGCAGCTGTAGGAGAGGTGCGAGGGCCACATGAAATGGCCTGGATTTGACACCTGTGCCACCTGTGCCACCTGTGCCACCTGTGTCTCAATACAATATAGTGTACATCATGATGCAATGGACTGAACTGATTTGTGTAATGCTAGGCACACTGGGCTAGATTCACGTAGCTGCGCCCATTCATACGGCGGCGCAGCGTATCGTATTTACGTTGCGCCGCCGTAAGTTTGAGAGGCAAGTGCTGTATTCACAAAGCACTTGCCTCCTAACTTACGGCGGCGTAGCGTAAATGGGGCCGGCGTAAGCCCGCGTAATTCAAATGTGGAAGGGGGGGCGTGTTTTATGCTAATGTATGATGACCTGACGTGATTGACGTGTTTTCCGAACGGCGCATGCGCCGTCCGTGTACATATCCCAGTGTGCATTGCTCCCAAGTACGCCGCAACGACGTATTGGTTTCGACGTGAACGTAAATTACGTCCAGCCCTATTCGAGAACGACTTACGCAAACAACGTAAAAAATTCAAATTTCGAAGTCCATACTTAACATTGGCTGCGCCTCCTAATAGCAGGAGCAACCTTACGCCGAAAAAGCCTAACGTAAACGACGTCAATAAATTGCGCCGGCCGTACGTTTGTGAATCGGCGTATCTCCGCCGAAAACAACGGAAGCGCCCCTAGCGGCCAACGTAATATTGCACACAATTATACGCCGCCGCATTCAAGTTACATCGGCGGAGGAAGCCTATTTTTTGAGCGTATCTGCCTTTGAGAATCGGCGTAACGATATGCCGGCGCAGATTTGAAATTACGGCGGCGTATCTCCAGATCGATTAATAGCTACCTGAATCTAGCCCAATGTTTTTTCTTTCTTTTTTTATTAAACCTGCCGCACATTTCTTGGTTTTCCCCCTTTGTTCTGGGAAGTACGGCCAGTAAGTAAACCTCAATGTATTCTGCCATTCTTACCATTTGCTTTATTGTTTTAGAGCCCCAGGAGTCTTCTCCCCCTCTAAATCTGGAGGTGTACCCTGACCTCCGCCAGCAGCAACGCTTGGTTGTAGAATGGGACTTCGATGACGGAGTCTACTCTTCTGGCTTGAACTTTACTTTTCACATCCAAGTGGCACGATCCATAAAAAATAACATCATTCATGATGTAAGTACAATGGTTTATATTCTGCTGTCATGGAGGTAGGCGTTCTCTGTAAAGAAAAAGTCCGCTCTCAGGAGAAATATATAATTGATACACAAGTCGTTTTGTAATTTATTGCTCTAAAAATTATTACCTTGTCATGTTAATATGGAGATGGCTGTGATTACTAAAAAATTTCATTTTTTCAATTATAATAGTATTCTGTGTATTGCAAAATTTGTTTAGAAAACTCTACGGGCCAGATTCACAGAATAAGTACGCCGGAGTATCTTAATTTGTAATTCACAAACAAGATATGACGGCATTTGGCTAAGATCCGACAGGCGTGCGGCTTCGGATCTTAGGATGCAATACTTCGGCCGCCGCTGGGTGGAGTTTGTGTCGTTTTCCAGCGTCGGGAATGCAAATTAGCCGTTTACGGCGATCCACGAAGGTATGCACGTTTGTCGCATTCTCTTACGTCGGTTTTTCCCGTTGTAAAGTTAAAGGGGGGGTTCACCCTAAAAACGACTTTCCCTTATTACACTGGCCCCCCACATTACAATACGATTATGCCTATTAGTTTTTTTTTTATGCTGTACATACCTTTGTACAGCATATTCACCCGTGGCTTCCGGGTTGCGAGTGCCGCGGGAGTGGGCGTTCCTAACATGTCTGTGATTGACGTTTTGACAAAAAACGAGCTCCCCCCGTCGCGTAAGCCACGTCACGATTGGCGAAAGGAGCCGAACGGCGATGCGCAGGCGCAGTAAAGCGACGACTCGCCGTTCGGCTCCTTTTGCCAATCGTGACGCGGCTTGCGCGACGGGGGGAGCTAGTTTTTTGTCAAAACGTCAATCACCAGCATGTTAGGAACGCCCACTCCCGCGGGACTCGCAACCCGGAAGCCACGGTTGATTTAGCTGTACGAAGGTATGTACAGCATAAAAAAAAAACTAATAGGCATAATCGTATTGTAATGTGGGGGGCCAGTGTAATAAGAGAAAGTCGTTTTTAGGGTGAACCTCCCCTTTAAGTGTGCTATTTAGATGGTGTAAAATTACACCATCCATGTTAAAGTATGGCCGTCGTTCCCGCGTCGAATTTAAAAAAAATCTTTTCGCGTAAGACGTCGGGAAATACGAAAGTACGTTACGCACGTCGCCGTTCAAAAAACACGTCGGGGCGCCGTAATTTCGCGCAAAGCACGGCGGGAAATTTCCAAACGGAGCATGCGCAGAACGTTCGGCGTGGGAACGCGCCTAATTTAAATGGTACACGCCCCGTTTGAATTAGGCGGGCTTGCGCCGGACGACTTTACGCTACGCCGCCGAAAGTTTACACGCAAGTGCTTTGTGAATCAAGCACTTACGCTGGAAACTTGCGGCAGCGTAATGTAAACGGGATACAATACGCCGTCGCAAATGTACCTGAATCTGGCCCTACATTCCTTATAAGTTTGTAGGCAGCTAAAATCTTTGAGAATAATTGGAAGTGGTAATGTAAAAGCCTCCAAACCGATACAACATACATAATATAATAATGACAGGTCCACTTTAAATCTCTGTTATTAATTTCTTCTTTTGTTCCAGGAATATTACAACACAAGTCTCTCTAGAAGTGATAAACACTTCATCTGGATGTGGGATTCTGAGCTGCCTTTAGAATGTGACTCCCATTCTTTCCGCATTCGTAGCGCCTTATTACGGAACAGTTTTCCCTCTGAAGAGCGCTGGAGTGTCTGGAGCCTGTGGAAGACCCATCATGGTGTGTGCAGACTTTTATGTACCGATATTATTATTATTATTATTATTATACAAGATTTATATAGCGCCAACAGTTTACGCAGCGCTTACACTTAATTGTGTGTCACTTGAGGCTGCGCAGGACCAAGAGGGATCACACATAGGAGGGTTTCAGAGGATATTAACCACTTGACCTCAGGAAGATTTACCCCCTCCATGACCAGGCCAGTTTTGCGAAACGGCACTGCGTTACTTTAACTGACAAATGCCCTGTCATGTGACGTTGTACACAAATAAAATATTACATTTTTTTCCCCACAAATAGAGCTTTCTTTTGGTGGTATTTGATCACCTCTGCTGTTTTTATATTTCACGATATAAAACGACAATTTTGAAAAAAATAAATTGTATTTTCTGTTATAAAATATATTCAATATATATATATTTTTTTTTTATTGAATTTCTTCATCAATTTAGGCCATTATGTATTCTGCTACATATTTTTGGTAAAAAAATAATCCAATGAGTGTATATTGATTGGTTTGCGCAAAAGTTATTGCGTCTACAAACGATGTGATTTTTTAAAAATGTTATATTTATTTTTTTACTATTAATGGAGGCGATCAGTGACCTATAGCGGGACTGCGATATTGCCGCGGTCAAATTGGACACGTAACTGAAACTTTTGACACTTTTTGGGGAAAAGGGACACTTAGGCCCCTTTCATACGTGCGGGCCGTTCAGATCAGTTTTTTCAGGCGGATCTGAATGGGTGCTCCATGTACCTCTATGGAACTTCGGATGTCAGCGGTAAAATGTACACTGACACCCAATCAGCCCCGATCCGATCCTCTCTGCTAAAATGTGACGGATGCAAACCCTATTTTGCATCCGTCTGGCGGATCGGATGAAAACTAACAGAAGGTTTGTCTTCATCTGATCCCCCATAGAGGAGAACGAAGATCCGACTGGTCCGTCTCGGCACAGTGTGCAGAGACAGACCTGTCATCTGCCGGCTCAGCGGGGATCAACAGAGCGATCCCCGCTGAGCAAGCGGATGTCCAAAAACAGATTTTTCCTGGATCCGCATGTGTGAAAGGGGCCTAATACAGTGATCAGTGCTAAAAATATATGCACTGTCACTGTACTACTGACACTGGCTGGGAAGGGGTTAACATCAGGGGCAATCAAAGGGTTAACTGTGTGCCTAGCCTGTGCTTTCTAACTGTGTAGGAGAGGCTTTGACTAGGGGAAGGCAAAGATCCGTGTTCCTGCTTTGCAGGAACACAGGATCAATACCTTCCCCTCTGACAGAACGACAATCTGCCTTGTTTACATAGATTGACGTTCTGCCAGTGTAGCGCACGCACACCCCAGACCCGGAAGTGTCAGATCACATACTAGGTACGCAGTATGTGTACAGTGGGTGGTCCGCAAGTGGTTAAAAAGACTGCATCACCATACAGATTATTGTGAGAATGGACTAAAGAAACCAAAATGCCCTCCAACCAAAACAATGCACAGAGCAGTAAAGCCTTCCAAAAGCCTCTGCCTCATGGACAAGAGGCGCTTACCCACAGTGCATTATAATCTGCATTTAGGTGTCGGCAGAAGTCAGAGCAACCGACCCTGCTGCTAGCAGCCTGTAAAGTTCTTGGAGAGGCTGAAAGCTGCTGTGACTGGATGAGATGGACAGTACAGCAAGCGGTACAATCAGGGCAGTATGCATCCAGGGAAGAATGTGCATAAGAAAGTGTTCCAGGCATTCATCTCTGAACGCATAATGCCCTAAACGTTAGTACATTGTCTCAGTGTATGGTCCGGCATACTGCCAGCAGCAGGGCTAGATGGTGCACCTGTGCCTTCCGCCTGCACCAAAACGCTAAAGTCTCATACACTGGGACTAAACGCCTAGAGTAAAAGAGACCTAAACAGACGTTTTTGGACGTTTTTACAGCAGCTGTTTTTAGCAGTAGACATTTTTTTCTACAGTCAATAAACTCTACATCATGTTATCCTATGTGTCCATGCACACATAGGCTCTGATCAGCAGTTTTGGGAAGTGGCGTTTTTGAGCAGTAAAAACAAAACTAGTGGGTTCTGAAATATGTTTTTCAGCTGTAAAAACACTTTAACGCTGATAAACGTCAATAAACGCTAAAAAAAAAAAAAGGTTACAAAACGCTATTGAAAAAAACGTTGAAAAAAGTTGAAAAACTCACTGCAAAGCTACTGGCGTTTTTATAACGTTATTTTAACGTCCAGTGTGCATGAGGCCTTATAGGTAAAGTTGATCCAGGGAAAATCCGATTGCCTCTCAGGGGAACAGGAAGGAATTGTTTCCCCTGCTGTAGCAAATTGGATCATGCTCTGCTGGGGTTTTTCGCCTTCCTCTGGATCAACTGTGGCTGAACGATTGTGTATATGGGATTGTATTTTTTATGTTGTTTGGTTGCTTACTTTGTAATGATGTATACAGCTGTTTCAGGCTTTTTATAATACACTTTGGTAATATCTATTTAAAGTGGTTGTAAAGATTTTTTTTTTTTCAATAACAAACATGTCTATACTTACCTGATCCCTTAGAGCGGCCCCAATCCTCCTCTTCTCTGGTCCCCTGTTGGTGCTCCTGGCTCCTCCTCTCTTGCTGGTGCCCCCAATAGGAAATTGATTCCCATGGGGGCACTCATGCAAGCTCATCCTCAAGCCCCGCTCCTTCATTCATTGACAGACAGTGGGACTCGGCCCCTCCCACCCTGCTCCCTCCTCACTGGAGTTGATTGACAGGAGCAGAAGCCAATGGCTGCTGTCGATCTGCCCAGGGAGGAGAGACAAAGTCAAGACCGCTGCAGCTCTCATCCACAGCTCTGTTCAGGTAGGTATAAGGGGGGTGAGGGGGCGAGTCTGAGACACAGAAGGTTTTAAGGTGCATTAAGGTAGAAAAAAAACTTGAGGCTTTAGAACCACTTTAATTAATGCATTATTTTGTTAAGTCATGGCGCAGTCATGAATGTATGTTTGTGACTGTGTCAATTAGATTTTTCAGAATAAAATGACAAAAATTATAAGATAAGAAAGGAAAAACAGGCCCATTAAAGCATATAATTTAAGCAGTAGAGTACTAATGGAGAATAGTATAAAGGCATTTAGAAAAGGTTTAAAATGTGCCGTCTCATGAGTATCTAATAAATTCATAAGGAGACACCCTGAAAACATACTTTTTATGGCAACAACCATAAATGAAGAATACATGAAGTGTAGAATACACTAATTTAAGAAACCCCTCAACTCTTACATTATTGAAGAAAATGGAGAGTTTATTAACAGATTCAAAAACACATCATTACATTTAGAGTTGAATTGGTGATGGAAATGAAAAGCATGGTATAATCGTAAGCATAGTAATTTATCCAGCACAGAGTACTGGGAAGTACTAGTATCGTCAAAGAAAGGACTCATTTTTATTAATTATGTTGATAATTGTATTATTTAATTTTTTATTAACAATTTTGATTACTTATAATTACTTATAATTAAACCACTGACATAGTGCATTAAAGGTAAAAAAAAAAAATTGAGGCTTTAGAACCACTTTAATTAATGTATTATTTTGTTAAGTCATGGCGCAGTCATGAATGTATGTTTTTGACTGTATCAATTAGATTTTTCAGAATAAAATTGTAATAAAATGACAAAAATGATAAGATAAGAAAGGAAAAAAAGGCCCCATTAAAGTATATAATTTAAAGTGGAGGTTCACCCAAAAACTTAATTTTTAACATTAGATTGAGGCTCATTTTGTCAAGGGGAATCGGGTGTTTTTTTTAAAATCGAAGCAGTACTTACCGTTTTAGAGAGCGATCTTCTCCGCCGCTTCCGGGTATGGGCTGCGGGACTGGGCATTCCTATTTGATTGACAGGCTTCCGACGGTCGCATACATCGCGTCACGATTTTCCAAAAGTAGCCGAACGTCGGTACGCAGGCGCCGTATAGAGCCGCACCGACGTTCACCTTTTTTCGGCTACTCGTGACGCGATAGATGCGACCGTCGGAAGCCTGTCAATCAAATAGGAAGGCCCAGTCCCGAAGACCATACCCGGAAGCGGTGGAGAAGATCGTTTTCTAAAACGGTAAGTACTGCTTTGATTAAAAAAAAAAAACACCCGATTCCCCTTGACAAAATGAGCATCAATCTAATGTTAAAAAAAAAATTTCGGGTGAACTCCCGCTTTAAGCAGTAGAGTACTAATGGAGAATAGTATAAAGGCATTAAGAAAAGGTTTAAAATGTGCTGTAAAATGTGGAGCATTGTGGATTATAGACATAGATAAAAATAATGCCAAAATCAACCAACAGATCAGCCAAAAAAGGGGCATATTAGAAATTAAACAGATCCTACAGATTTGAATACTGAAGAGAACATATAAGGGAGTGGTAATTAATAAATCTATTGCAGATGAAGCCAAGATTTACCCTTAAAACTTCATCAGATCTTTTCACAGTTCTTTTTTTTGTTACATGCTCGTACGGACAAATTTATTATTCTTTACAATTATTCCTTTTAACTGTCTTATATTATTGTTTTCAAATACACTTTTGATCAGGTGTGGTCTAAATATTACATTCTATGTCGCCTTCTTATTTTCCCAGGAAAGAACGAAGAGAACAGAAAGAACATAGTAATATATCCCCATGAGAAAATAGTTTTGGAGGGTTCTGAAGTTAGTTTTTGCTGCTTGCCCGGCCTCTCTGAGAAAGTTCAGGAGATGACCTATAAGAAGAAACAGTATCAGAGCCAATCAGAACAGATGAAGACAGAGAGTTTTGTGATTACAGTGAAAAATGCATCAATGACTCGCTCGGATGGAGACACTGTTATCTGCCGACTCTATGTGGACCCTATGGGCAGGAAAAGACATAATGGAACCGTCCTCATTGTTAGCAGTAAGTGTACTTATATGAAGTCATGTCATTGATGTATTGCAAATAATACTCCATGGGCCAGATCCACAAAAACCTGACGTAACTTAAAAAATCCAATTTAAGTTACACTGCCTTAAAGTTTCTACCCAAGTGCCTGATCCACAAAGCACTTATCTAGAAATTTCAGGCTGTGTAACTAAAATTCCGCCGGCGCAAGGCGTTCCTATTCAAATGGGGCGAGTCCCATTTAAATGAGGCGCGCTCCCGCGCCGGCCGTACTGCGCATGCGCGAAGTTACGTTACGCCGAGTTTTGAGGATCGCGACGGCTTAAAAAAGTTGCGTCGGGGAAAAAAAAAAATGACAGCGGCATGCATTCCTGAGGGAGAACTCCATGCCAATTTTCAAAGAAAAAACCGGCATGGGTTCCCCCCCCAGGAGCATACCAGGCCCTTAGGTCTGGCATGGGTTGTAAGGAGACCCCCCCCACGCCGAAAAATTGACGTAGGGGGTCCCCCTACAATCCATACCAGACCCGTATCCAAAGCACGCTACCCGGCCGGCCAGGAAAGGAGTGGGGACGAGCGAGCGCCCCCCCCCTCCTGAGCCGTGCCAGGCCGCGTGCCCTCAACATGGGGGGGTTGGGTGCTCTGGGGCAGGGGGGCGCACTGCGGGCCCCCCCACCCCAGAGCACCCTGTCCCCATGTTGATGAGGACAGGACCTCTTCCCGACAACCCTTGCCATTTGGTTGTCGGGGTCTGCGGGCGGAGGCTTATCGGAATCTGGGAGTCCCCTTTAATAAGGGGGCCCCCAGATACCGGCCCCCCACCCTAAGTGAATGGATATGGGGTACATCGTACCCCTATCCATTCACCTGTAGGCAAAAAGTAAAAGTTAATAAACACACAACACAAGGCTTTTTAAAATATTTTATTATTCTGCTCCGGATGCCCCCCCTGTCTTCGTTATTAGCTCAATTACCAGGGGGGGCTTCTTCTTCCGCTCTCCGGGGGTCTTCTTCCACTCTCCGGGGGTCTTCTCCGCTCTCCGGGGGGGGTTTCTTCTTCCGCTCTCCGGGGGGGCTTCTCCGGACTCCGGGGGGCTTCTTCCATCTTCTCCCCTCTTCCGCTCTTGACTCGGCGAACCCCGGTTCTTCTGCAGCTCTCCGGTGCCTTCTTCTTCAGCGCTGGCTGCCTGCTATGTTTGTGTGTTAGCTCAATTTCTAACAGGCAGCCGGCGCGGTCTTCTGTGGCGTCAGGGTCTTCTCTTCCTTTCTTCCGATGTTGCCTCGTCGCCTGTTGTCGCTGTAATGATGGAAGCGCGCCTTGCATCACATTTATATAGGCATCACCGTCCCATCATGCTCCGGTAGGTACCCACGTGGTGGGTGCACGTGGGTAGGCACCCACCACGTGGGTACCTGCCGGAGCATGATGGGACGGTGATGCCTATATAAATGTGATGCAAGGCGCGCTTCCATCATTACAGCGACAACAGGCGACGAGGCAACATCGGAAGAACAGAAGACCAGAAGACCCTGACGCCACAGAAGACCGCGCCGGCTGCCTGTTTGAAATCGAGCTAACACACAAACATAGCAGGCAGCCAGCGCTGAAGAAGAAGGCACCGGACAGCTGCAGAAGAACCGGGGTTCGCCGAGTCAAGAGCGGAAGAGGGGAGAAGATGGAAGAAGCCCCCCGGAGTCCGGAGAAGCCCCCCCCCGGAGAGCGGAGAAGACCCCCGGAGAGCGGAAGACCCCCGGAGAGTGGAAGACCCCCGGAGAGCGGAAGAAGAAGCCCCCCCTGGTAATTGAGCTAATAACGAAGACAGGGGGGGCCTCCGGAGCAGAAAAATAAAATATTTTAAAAAGCCTTGTGTTGTGTGTTTATTAACTTTTACTTTTTGCCTACAGGTGAATGGATAGGGGTACGATGTACCCCATATCCATTCACTTAGGGTGGGGGGCCGGTATCTGGGGGCCCCCTTATTAAAGGGGACTCCCAGATTCCGATAAGCCTCCGCCCGCAGACCCCGACAACCAATGGCAAGGGTTGTCGGGAAGAGGTCCTGTCCTCATCAACATGGGGACAGGGTGCTCTGGGGTGGGGGGGCCCGCAGTGCGCCCCCCTGCCCCAGAGCACCCAACCCCCCCATGTTGAGGGCACGCGGCCTGGCACGGCTCAGGAGGGGGGGGGACGCTCGCTCGTCCCCACTCCTTTCCTGGCCGGCCAGCGTGCTTTGGATACGGGTCTGGTATGGATTGTAGGGGGACCCCTACGTCGATTTTTCGGCGTGGGGGGGGTCTCCTTACAACCCATACCAGACCTAAGGGCCTGGTATGCTCCTGGGGGGGAACCCATGCCGGTTTTGTTTTTACAAATTGCCGTGGAGTTCTCCCTCGGGAAAGCATACCAAATGCCGTCGCTGGAATGGGCTTTTACAAGGTGTGACTAGTTTACACTTTGTAGAACCAGCCCTAATTTTACACTTGCAAAATAACACTTACGGCGCAAAAATGAAGCTAGAAAGCTTTGTGGATCACCTTAAGTGCTAATTTGCATACTAGCAACGGCATTTCGACTCGAAATGCCCCCAGCGGCGGATGCGGTACTGCATCCTAAGATTCGGCAGTGTAATTCAATTACACATGCCGGATCTTCTGTCTAACTTTGGAAAAAGCCTTTTGAGGATCGTTTCCAAAGTTACACACAGACTGAACAGCAGTTAAGTCGGAGTATCTCTTTTGAGGATCTGGCCCCATATTCCCATCGCACACGTTCCTGGATAAAGCTCTAAATGATTTGGGTGCTACAGCAACAACCAGCTGGAAACTGATTTTTTTATTGCATGATCACATCACATCACAGAGCAGTGCAACATTTCAGAACAATACAGGGCCCCTTCGTTCATTTTTTTAATTATTATTTCATTTATTTTTTTAATTATATTTCTTTATTTAATTTTTTTGTATTTCTGCTTTTTCTTCTTATATCTTACACTTCAGTTATTTCCTTTTCATATTATATTTTTTTCTCCATTTTCTTGTATTTCTTTTTTATATATATATATATATATATATATATATTTGTTATTTCTGCACTTATGTCTTTATTTTTTGTCTTCTTTCCTTTTCTTATTGGACTTTCTCCCATTTCTTTATATCTGGCATCCCCTCTCCCCCCCTTTTTTCACTACGTTGCCATGTTTACATTTTGTGTCTTCCATTACTCCTTAGTCCTGATCTTCCCTTTTTCTCCTCCTTCCTTTTTTTTGTCTCCTTTCTCTGTATGTACTTCCGCTCTGGCGGCTTTGTTTCCCTCTATGCACTCACACTTTACAGCAGGCATATGCAATTAGCGGACCTCCAGCTGTTGCTGAACTACAAGTCCCATGAGGCATAGCAAGACTCTGACAGCCACAAGCATGACACCCAGAGGCATGATGGAACTTGTAGTTTTGCAACAGCTGGAGGTCCGCTAATTGCATATCCCTGCTTTACACCTTCACTGTCCCTTCCACTCCCCCTGACTCTGACTGGATGTGATTTGCCTTGGAGGCGGAGCAGCCTGATGCCATGCATTCCCATGGCATTGGTGCCCCCGGCCTAGTGTTCTGTCAAATTAGCCAACTCGTCAGAATCTCCAACCACGTCACGTCTGGCTTTTTTAAAACATCAGTAATTGGAGATTTTGATGAATTGCCGTTTGGACACAACACCGGCAACATAATACAGTCCAATACAGGAAGATTTAGCTGTTTTGACAGCACAACGGCTAACAAGGACAAAGTTGTCGTTGCCTCGGAGGAGGCCATTTTGTTGGCTAGTATCAGAGGGGAGTAACAATCTCTGCTCCTAATATCGTGCACCAGACTGTATTCGGTTATCGGTGTTGTATCCAAACAGCAATTCATCAAAATCTCTAATTGCTGATGGTTTAAAGAAACCTGAAGTTAAGTAGTTGAAGTTTCTGACGAGTTGGCTACTTTGACAGAAGACTGGCATCGTCCCCTGTTGCTAGATCGTCGACTGCACCGCGTATGCACGACCGACGGTCATTTCTGTAATTGGATCCGATCGGTTTTCAGGCAACCTCGGTTTCCCAAAACCGACAATGATCCAAACACAGATCGGGAGCCGATGCCAGATGTGCATGCACAAGGTATCTATCATGACTGTTGCTCTATTTGCACAGTATGATCGTGTCAGACAATGTGCACAGGTTAGTAACCATGTTATTATGGGATCTAGCAACTCTTGTTTTTGTTTTGACTTAAGCTTTAGATGTCTGCTTATGTTTACTTGCCTTTGGCAGGATTTATGACATCACACCTGTCATGGGGTAGGTAGTCCTTTGCTTCTGGCTCTTTCTGATTGGTTGATGGTTATTTAAATACTGTACACTGTTACCCTACACTTATGACTAGCCTGATGAAGGGACCCTCCGTAGCTTGGATATGTTGCACTTCTCTATGAATTGATCATGCAATAAAAGATCAGTTTAGACCAGGGGTGGGCAATTATTTTTTCGATGGGGCCACATGAGAAACTAAAAATATTTTGGAGGGCCGGGCCAAAAGGCTAAACTCAATACTGCATAAAATCAATTGTATTTCTTTATAAAAAGCAGTAAATATCATTGTTGGAAAACTGGTACGAGTACTTGTTATAGACATAGCACAGGAGGGGGACAGAGGCTGGGGACATGGCACAGGAGGGGGACAGAGGCTGGGGACATGACACAGGAGGGGGACAGAGGCTGGGGACATGACACAGGAGGGGGACCGAGGCTGGGGACATGACACAGGAGGGGGACAGAGGCTGGGGACATGACACAGGAGGGGGACAGAGGCTGGGGACATGACACAGGAGGGGGACAGAGGCTGAGGACATGACACAGGAGGGGGACAGAGGCTGGGGACATGGCACAGGAGGGGGACAGAGGCTGGGGACATGGCACAGAAGGGGGACAGAGGCTGGGGACATGGCACAGGAGGGGGACAGAGGCTGGGGACATGGCACAGGAGGGGGACAGAGGCTGGGGACATGGCACAGGAGGGGGACAGAGGCTGGGGACATGACACAGGAGGGGGACAGAGGCTGGGGACATGACACAGGAGGGGGACAGAGGCTGGGGACATGACACAGGAGGGGGACAGAGGCTGGGGACATGGCACAGGAGGGGGACAGAGGCTGGGGACATGACACAGGAGGGGACAGAGGCTGGGGACATGACACAGGAGGGGGACAGAGGCTGGGGACATGGCACAGGAGGGGGACAGAGGCTGGGGACATGGCACAGGAGGGGGACAGAGGCTGGGGACATGACACAGGAGGGGGACAGAGGCTGGGGACATGACACAGGAGGGGGACAGAGGCTGGGGACATGACACAGGAGGGGGACAGAGGCTGGGGACATGGCACAGGAGGGGGACAGACGCTGGGGACATGACACAGGAGGGGGACAGACGCTGGGGACATGACACAGGAGGGGGACAGAGGCTGGGGACATGACACAGGAGGGGGACAGAGGCTGGGGACAGGCAGCCACTGTTTAATCAATAACAATTGATTAAACAGTGGCTGCATGTGATGGCACAGTGGCTGCGTGTGATGGCACAGTGGTTGCGTTTGATGGGCACAGTGGCGACAATTGATGGCACAGTGGCTGCGTGTGATGGGCACAGTGGCAACAATTGATGGCACAGTGACTGCGTGTGTTGGCACAGTGGCTGCATGTGATGGCACAGTGGCTGCGTTTGATGGGCACAGTGGCTGCGTGTGATTGGCACAGTGGCTGCGTTTAATGGGCAGAGTGGCTGCGTGTTATTGGCACAGTGGCTGCGTGTGATGGGCACAGTGGCTGCGTGTGATTGGCACAGTGGCTGCGTGTGATTGGCACAGTGGCTGCGTGTGATTGGCACAGTGGCTGTGTTTGGGAACAGTGGCATTAATTGATTGCACAGTGGCTGCGTGTGATTGGCACAGTGGCTGCGTTTGATGGGAACAGTGGCTGCGTGTGATTGGCACAGTGGCTACGTGTGATTGGCACAGTGGCTGCGTGTGATTGGCACAGTGGCTGCGTGTGATTGGCACAGTGGCGACAATTTATGGTGGCACAGTGGCTGCGTGTGTTGGCACAAGTGGCTGCATGTGTTGGCACAAGTGGCTGCATGTGTTGGCACAAGTGGCTGCGTGTGATGGGCACAGTGACCCCTCCCGGCCCTGCCTACTGTTATCACCGCGGCGGGGAACATTACAGACAGCGTTCGTTTGAACAGCTGTTTTCCCCGCTGCGCATAGACACTCCCCCTTGGACGGATCTGTCCAATCGCGAGCAAGGGGGAGTGTCTGTGACTCCCCCTTGCTCGCGATTGGACAGATCCGTCCAAGGGGGAGTGTCTATGCGCGGTGGGGAAAACAGCTGTTCAAACGAACGCTGTCTAATGTTCCCCGCCGCGGTGATTAACGTGGCAGCGGCGGCGATTTCGGCGGCGGGGGTGGGCCGGATTAAAAGGTCCGCCGGGCCGTATACGGCCCGCGGGCCGTAGTTTGCCCAGGTCTGGTTTAGACGCTACCTTGTCGATCCATGTCGATGGTGTGCTGGGAAATATCTTCATCGGTGTATTGCAGCCTCCACTTGTCTGCTGCAGTTCTGTATTGAAGGGCCAGTCTAAGATCTAGGAAACATCAACATGTCCTTAACATTACTGCCTAAAAGTTCTGTCACGGGGATCCCTGTGACATCACTGGTTAAAGACTTCAGCCAGGAGGCCTTACCCCTTGGATTATATCAGCTGTCATTCGCCAGAGCTGTCAGACGTCTGTCAGCAGACCATATATTTTTTTCTTTCAGTAGGTCGGTGGGCTTTGATCATCATGATTAACATGGATCTATATCACTGGATGATGTGATTGATGATGGATGCACATTGTGGGGCTATTTGTTTTTTAATTAAACTTGTCCAAATTTGTAATTTTTTTTTACACTTTACATTTTCTTTTGTGATTGAGTAGGGTTACTATGCATCCCTTACTTATTCACAGTGGGGGACAGTATCTGGAGGCACCCTTACCATTAAAGGGGCTTCCATATTTCAATAAGTCACTCACTGGGAGACCCCCATGACCACTGGGCCAGGGTTGTGGAGAAGAGTCTCTTGTCCTCGTCAACATGAGACACATGTGCTTTCCCTGGGGCATTCCCCCATCCCCCCACCAGCAATATATAGGGCCTGATATGATTAAAAAGGAGAGGGGGGCTTGTCCTCATCCTCTCTTTTTCTGTCCTGCCAGGCTACATGCTGGGATAAGTGTGTGTTTTTTTGGGGGGACTTTATGCATTTCTCTTCTTGATTTTTGCTTAGCGTTCCCATAGCAGACCCGAAAAGTCTGGTATATAATTTGGGGGAGGGAGACCCCATTCTGTATGTTGATGAGGACAAAAACCTCTTAAAGTTGTTGTAAAGGCTGAAGGTTTTTTAGCCTTCATGCATTCTATGCATGAAGGTAAAAACATTCAGTGTGCAGCCCCCCCTCAGCCCCCCTAATACTTACCTAAGCCCCATCTTGATCCAGCAATGTGCACAAGATGCGAGGCTCTCTCGGGCCACTGAATCCTGATTGGCGTAGATGCAGCCATTGGCTCCTGCTGCTGTTAATCACAGCCAGTGAGGCAGGAGCGGGGGATGCAGAGAGCCAGCTCGGGAGCGAGCATGCACAAATGCTCCTACAGCAAGTGGCTTCCTATGGGGGGCACACAGCAAGGGTAAGGGGCCCAGAGTGCCGGCAGGGGACCTGAGAAGGAGGAGGATCAGGGTTGCTCTGTGTAAACCACTGCACAGGGCAGGTAAGTATGACATTTTTGTTATTTTATTTTTTTATATACCATTTTTTCCTTTACGATGTACACACGGCTGGGAATCCTGTCAGGAAAAACCCATCGGTTTTCCTGTCGGGATTACTGGCAAGCTTGCCTTGCAAAGCCGTGCATACAGACGGCCACTCAAAAGAACCGCCGTTCTTTTGAATGGCAAGAATGTGGTGACATCATCGACTACGACGAGCCGGCGTTTGTCACATTCGATGCCGTCGCCGCCATCTTGCTACACCCCACACTAACCTTGTATGCTACCGTGCATGCGTCAAAGTCTTATCGAGCATGCACGGGTTTACCTCGGACAGGTAAGCATACAGACGACCGGTTTTCTCGGCAGGAAACACTCTGCCGGGATTCCCGACAGGAAAATAGAGAGCAGGTTCTTTTTTTTTCCTGGGCACTTTTCCTGTTGGGAAAACTGCTAGGGAGCCAAATGCTCTCCTGGCAGTTTTCCTGCCGGGAAAAACGGTCGTGTGTACGAGGCTTAAGCCACGTCTCTGGTCCAGTGGTGGTGGGGATCTGCAGGCAGGGAGCTTATCAGAATTTAGAAGCCCCCTTTAACAATAAGGGGGCTCCCTATGTGAATACATAGTACCCCTACTAATTTACAAAAGAAAATGTAACATGCAACATGTATGGGGTAAGACGCTGCTCAAAACCGACCCGATGCTTCAAATGTTGATATGGCTGTGTATGGTCTCAGCCAGCGCTGCTCTGGCAAAGCCCCCATGAAGCGTTTCGCCCGCCCACAGGTGATTTTTATACAGAGGTCGGTTTTAAGCGGCATCTTACCCCGCACATGTCTATGCTTCTGGATTAGTGTTATGTTGCCTGCTTATACTCTCTGAACACTGGCAGGGACACTTGTTATCCTCCAAATTTGAGCAGCACTCCAAGTCTTTACCTGATCACATATGTAACATATAAAAAAAAAACAGACTCGCATTTTCTTACCTTGGCAAAAAAAAAAAGGGATTTTTAATAACAGCTTACCTGTAAAATCCTTTTCTTGTAGTACATCACGGGACACAGAGCAGCATAGCCATTACATATGGGTTATATAGTGCACCTTCAGGTGATGGACACTGGCACTCTCCGACAGGAAGTTCCCTCCCTATATAACCCCCACCCATAGTGGGAGTACCTCAGTTTTGTAGCAAGCAATATGCATCCCAAAATTCCCCATAAGAGGGGTGGGAGCTCTGTGTCCCGTGATGTACTACAAGAAAAGGATTTTACAGGTAAGCTGTTATTAAAAATCCCTTTTTCTTTATCGTACATCACGGGACACAGAGCAGCATAGCCATTACATATGGGATGTCCCCAAGCAATGCAAATGAGGGGAGGGAAAGCAACCATGCACAGAAAAAAACAGCGGGTGCCATAGGACAAGAGGATCTTATACTGCGGCCTGCAGAACTGCCTGCCCGAAGGCTGAATCAGCGTTCCTCCTAACGTCCATTTGATAAAATTTAGCAAACGTATGAACCGACGACCAGGTCGCTGCCTTGCAGACTTGGGCCATGGAGACCTGGTGATACGCTGCCCAAGAGGCGCTCACGGCTCTCGTGGAATGAGCCTTGATCGACAAAGGCGGGCTCTTACCTTTCAGGCCGTAGGCCTGTACAATCACTTGTCTAATCCACTTGGAAATGGTGGCTTTAGACGCGGCCTGACCTCTTTTAGGTCCTTCCGGCAGAATAAATAAGACTTCAGTCTTGCGAATCTGGGCTGTGGCCTTTAGATAAATCTTAACGGCCCTAACCACATCTAAGGAATGCAGGAGTCTCTCCTTCTTAGAGGAAGGTTTAGGAAAAAAGGACGGAAGAATCAAGTCCTGATTCAAATGAAAGCTAGATACCACTTTCGGTAGGAAGGACGGATGTGGCCGAAGAACGACCCTGTCCTTATGTACAATCAAATAAGGTGTCTTGCATGACAAGGCTGCCAGTTCGGATACCCTTCTGGCGGAAGCCATAGCGACCAGAAAAACTAGTTTCCTAGTCAACAAGACCAGCGGGATTTCAGACAGTGGTTCAAAGGGCTGACTTTGCAAAGCCGACAGAACCAAGTTTAGATCCCAAGGATACAGGGGAGCTTTAATCGGAGGGTTAATCCGAATAACCCCTTGCAAAAAAGATTTCATTAAGGAGTGAGAGGCCAGAGGTCTCTGAAAGAAAATGGATAGGGCCGAGACCTGTCCCTTGACTGTGCTAACAGCCAGACCCTTTTCTACTCCTAATTGTAGGAATTCCAAGATTCTCCCAATGACATACTTGCAGGGATGCCATTTCTTAGCCTCGCACCATGTAATGTAAGCCTTCCACACCCTATAGTATATAAGCCTAGAGACCGGCTTTCTTGCATTAATCAGGGTGGGAATGACCCGGCCAGAGAGGCCCCTGTTCCTAAGAATTAGGGATTCAGCCGCCAGGCCGTCAAATTTAGGGCCTGTAAGGCAGGATGGAAGAACGGTCCTTGTGAGAGGAGGTCCGGCCTTAACGGGAGGACCCAAGGTTCTTCTACTGCCATCCTTATTATTAAGGAGTACCAAGGCCTCCGGGGCCACGCGGGGGCTACTAGAATCGTTGGCTTGTGCTCCACCTGAATTCTGAGAAGAAGACGGGGCAGCATCCGTAACGGAGGGAAGGCGTAGATCAGTGCAAACTGATGCCAAGGACATACCAGGGCGTCCGTCCCGTAGGCCAATGGATCCCTTGTCCGTGACATGAACTTGGTCAACTTCGTATTGAATCTGGAGGCCATTATGTCCACCTCCGGGACTCCCCATCTTTGGCAGATGGCCTGAAATACTTCGGGATGGAGGGACCATTCTCCCGGAGACATCTGATGGCGGCTGAGGAAATCCGCCTGCCAATTGTCCACCCCGGGGATAAACACTGCTGAGATGCAGGGAACATGGGTCTCTGCCCAAGCAAAGATCCGGTCCACCTCCTTCTGGGCTGCTTGACTCCTGGTGCCGCCCTGGTGGTTTATGTAGGCCACAGCCGTGGCGTTGTCGGACTGTATCCTCACAGGGGAGTCCTGTAATACATCTGTCCATGCAACTAGAGCCAACCGGATTGCTCGTATCTCCAGAACATTTATCGATAGAACCGATTCTGCTCTCGACCACTTCCCCTGCTGGGTCAATCCTTCCAGAACTGCGCCCCACCCCAAAAGACTCGCGTCTGTAGTCACAATCCTCCATGAAACTGGACTGAACGACCTTCCCTTCAAAAGGTTTTGTGGGACCAGCCACCAGCACAGACTCTGACGAGCTGCCTGGGACAGGGATATGGGAAGATCCAGGGCCTGGATTCTCTTGTCCCAGGCTGCGAGAATTGCTCTCTGCAATTTTCGAGAGTGGATTTGGGCGTAGGGCACCGCCTCGAAGGTGGCCACTAGCTTGCCCAAGAGGCGCATACACAGGCGAACTGTTGGCCTTGCGCTGCTTAGAACCACCTGGACCAATTCCTTTATAGAATCCACCTTGGACTGGGGAAGAAAGACCTTCTGCTGCATAGTATCTAGAATTAACCCAAGATACTCCAACCTTCTTGTGGGCTGCAAGGCCGACTTGTCCTGATTTAGAACCCAACCCAGGGATTCTAGATAATTTACCACTAAGCAAACTGCCTGATTTAGGCTGGCTGCTGAAAGATCGACGACTAGTAGATCGTCTAGATAAGCCATAACCAGGATCCCCTGGGATCTTAGGTTGGCCAACACCGGGGCCAAAATTTTGGTGAAGACCCGGGGAGCCGTGGCTAGCCCGAAGGGCAAGGCCATGAATTGAAAATGCCGATGGCCTAGGGCAAACCGGAGGTACTTGAAATGGCCGGGGTAGATTGGCACGTGCAGGTATGCATCCTTGATGTCGATGGATGCGAGAAATTCTTTCCCCTGTAGGGCGGCCATCACTGAACGAATGGACTCCATACGGAAGGAGCGAACCCTTAAATAACGGTTCAGGGTTTTTAGATCCAATATTGGTCTTACATCGCCGTTGGGCTTTGGGACTATAAACAGATTTGAATAAAATCCTTGTCCGCGCTCCTGAGATGGTACTTCCATAATCACTCGTTGATTTAAGAGGCGATCTAGGGCTGCTAAAAGCGAGACCCCTTTCTTTGGATCGCTTGGGAGCCTGGACTCCTGGAAGTGAGGAGGGGGAAACCCCAAAAACTCCAGCTTGTACCCCTGAGCTACTGAGGACAGAACCCATTCGTCTGAGATTCTGGCCTCCCAAAGCTCCGAGAAAAAGCGGAGTCTTCCCCCCACCCGAGAGAGTGGGGGCGTCCCTTCACAGATTCGCTTTAGGGGCAGCCTTAACTGGTTTGCGAAACCTCGGCTTCTTGATACCTGAAGCTTGCCCTTGCGATCTGTTTGCGGGTGAACGGCCAGCCGGCCGTCGATACTGCCTGGAGGGTGAGGGACCTGGACCTGGAGAGTTTGGGCGCTTAAAGGTTGGCCCTCGAAACCTCTTTTTAACAGGCAAGAGAGTGCTCTTGCCACTGGAAATCTTCTGAATATATTTATCCAGATCGTCTCCAAACAACCTTTCCCCCTGGAACGAAAACCCAGTTAAGAGTTTCTTACAGGGAGTCTCTGCCGGCCAATTTTTTAGCCATAAAAGTCTTCTCATGTGAACCAGAAATAAGGATAACCGAGAAGCTTGCTGGATTGAATCCTTAATGGCATCTACGGCAAAGCATAATGCCCTAGGCAGATCAGCCAAGTCCTGTGCCTGTTGTGCCGGAAGGTCTCTTAGAACCTGTTTGGCCTGGTCCTTCAATGCCTGGCATACTCCAATGGCAGCTACCGCTGGTTGCACTACAGCACCTGCGGTGGCAAAGGAAGATTTTAGCAGAGTTTCAAGCCTTTTATCGACAGGATCCTTGAACATGTGAATGTTGTCTACCGGACACGTCAAGGACTTGTTGACACATGAAATGGCTGCGTCCACAGTAGGGACAGTCCATTTTTTAGAAAAACCTTCTTCTAAAGGATATAAAACTGAAAACCTTTTAGGAGGAAGAAAAATCCTATCTGGTTTGGCCCAATCCTGAAAGATTAGGTCCCTCAGTAAGGGATGGACCGGAAAAACCGCATTGGATTGAGGAGCTTTTAAGGAACCAAGGGAGGATACGGTAGCCTGAGGTTCAGGCAGGGGTAATTTAAATGCCGTCCGTACCATGTCCGCTAGGGACTGGATCCATAGTCTCTCTGCCTGAGAGGCTGAGAACGGTTCCTCTATTGTGGATTCCTCCGAACCCTGTTCCAGGGGGTCATCCCCCTGCTCCGCCAAGAAATCTATTTCTTCTTGGGAAAGGACCTCCTCATCTGGAGAGTCAACCCTAGGGGAAGGGGACCTAGTCCGTTTCTTCCCGGGTAATGAGGCGGCTAATAAAGCAGTCATCCTCCGCTCAAATCCACCCAAGGTGGCGGCTAACATCTCCTCCGTAACAAAGGAGGGAGTTGGTTGGGTAGGGCCAGCCGTAGCACCTAGCAACCCCAATGGCTCAACTGGGCTAACGACCTCTGGTCTGTCCGGGGAGGAAGGCACTGCAGAGGCCTGGCCAAGATCCTCCGAACCCGATGGGGAACCCTTCTGCTTTTTTGTAGCTTTAGCATTTTTGGTGCTTCCCGCGCCCTTAGGAGCCATCTATACAAACCCAAGGTACTCCGCTAAACACAACTGACTGTCTTAATCAGCAGAGAAAAAAACACCCCTTGTAAAAAAGTGCCAAAAAATTAATAGGTTAGGGTGCTGTTAAATGATTAAACTTCCCATAACCTAATGAAGATGGACAATACAATGCCCCAAGGGCTTGTAACTCACACTAAATGAGCTAAGTAAAGCCACCTTTTATGCTGATCTGGGATAGAGCCGTGGGTAGCAAGGCTCAGACTGCTGCAAGTACACCGGCCTTTAAAAAAGAATCGAGCCGCAGGCTCTATAGAAAAGTGTACTTCACCAAAAACACCACCGGGTGTCACTCTCCCTTCGCAAGGTACTGCTCTCGAGCAGCTAACAGCGCCGCTGCTCCGTGTCCCACGGCGACCCAGATCGACTGCCAGCCTAATATAGGCTCTCAGAGCAGGAAGAGGGACCGCCCCGAAACTCCGCCTCCCTCACGCAGCGTCGCCGCGTCTATTAACACCGCGCGCGCCCGTTCCGGACGCTGCTGGAGGAAGCAGGGACACACGTGGAGCTGCAGGGGAGAGACACCCGAACAGGTTTACGGGGGAACACATGTAGCTGCGCGGATGGTAAGACCTCCATGCTACAAAAGGTGACCCCCCCTAGCGCAATAGCAGCTATTTCTATAAACCTTATGGTCATGCAGCCGTCTACCAGAACCAGCCAGGGGAACCATTAATGGGTACATAGAACCATCCTGTCACTCAGACTTTGTGGAATGAGGCGCCCATGCACAGAGGCATAAAGTGGGCTAAACCCAGAGTCCCCTGTGGGGGCCTGCTGACAAACCAAGTTCCGCAGGCCCCCTCTTACCTTCTCCACGCCGCAGGGTATTGCCATGCAAGAGGCCCAATCTTCCCCCTAAAACGTGGGTATCGTCATAGACCTTCAGGTACCGGGGTCCAGATTAGGAACACCACACTCCTGGACCTATATAGCACTGCTGGCAACAGGAATTACTTGGTTGCAGGAAACCAGTCCTGGAACCCAGAGTCCAGCTCTCACAAAGGAGAAGCATTATAGGCAAAACCCCCTCCAGGACCTGGGGGCCCGGGTACCGTCCACTTTGGCTATGAAGCACCTTGGACGGATCCGGTCGGCTTGCCCTGGTCCAGAGGACAACTATAGGCAGAGCTCTTCAATGTGCACCAACACCTAAGACACTGGCGAAAAAACTGAGGTACTCCCACTATGGGTGGGGGTTATATAGGGAGGGAACTTCCTGTCGGAGAGTGCCAGTGTCCATCACCTGAAGGTGCACTATATAACCCATATGTAATGGCTATGCTGCTCTGTGTCCCGTGATGTACGATAAAGAAAAAGAGCCCACAATATAAATCCATTGTGAGTCACGTTGTCCAAGATCTATCCTAGATCCTTGTCAAACTACACCTGCCAAAAAAAAAAAAATATCTGGCGACCCTAAGGCAACAACAGCCACTTGTAGAATAACAGCTCCCTAAACATGTGGAAATATTTAGGTAATGATGTCACCCCCCTATCCAACTCCTTTTCTTATGTTGCTGGGGATTCCCAGGCATGTAAGAGAATGGGCAAATGATGTCACTGGTTGGTAAGGGTGTGGCTGGTGCAGGAAGCCATCATGTTCATTCAAGCCGAATGCCCTAAACCCACATACCTAGTCTTGGGCAGGGACAGCATGGATTGGTCAATATCACATCCCCACTGCTGACTGGACAGTGAATAAACTTTAGCAATGATGAGCCATCAGTCCGATCTTTCATTGTTTCTCTTTGCAGCAGAGATTTAATTGCTCCAGGTGCTGTTCTGTCCCAGACTTAATGCTGCCGTACAGAGGATCACAAGATGCCGATGTCGGATTAAATAAATACCAATAAAGCTTCAAGTACTTACATTAGCTGAATTTAAAATACATTGAATTATGTTTAATGAATATATATGTGCAATAAGTAAAGTCATTTTTATCAGCACACTGTGCAATCTAACCTACATATGCTTTTTTATCAATCTTACAGGACCACCTGATAAGCCAAAGAATTTTTCCTGTGAAACAAACGACTTGCAGAGGTTACACTGCACCTGGACGCCCGGGCCTATTCATAACTTCTATGGTCACCTTGCTGAAAAATACGTGTTGCATGAATGGTAAATTGCAGGGAATATGGGAGGGTGTTGGGGTTGGGGGAATTTAATGGAATTATGCTTAGCAGGCTTAGCTATGTGCTACCCATATGATAGCCAAGGGTGCCATTTTATGGGGGTAAACTATACAGTAGCTGGGCTGTCAATTCTTTTAACTATTTATCAAAATGTACTATATACATAGGGGAGAGAGGAGCAAAATAGATATCGGACTGTGCAGGCCAGACAAGGAGCTTGATATTTTATAAAAGTACAATTTATTGGGTAACAATTATAAAAAAGATCATACAACATATACGTATCTGAATGAGTAAAAACAAAAACAAACAGTGCTTGCAGAGTTCAATATATACAATCATACACCAAGAATTAAATGCTGCTATGGTAAATCATCATGTGTCAACGCGTTTCGTCAATTTGCTTTCTTTAGGGCTCATGAAAAGCATATAGCACTCAGAGAGACAGCATCATTTACAATATATTCTACATAATATTTACAAACATCTAGCGTTTACTGCAGTCATATATTTGTCATGTGGGACCCATCTCAGCACAGAGCACCAACATTCAGCAAAGTTAGAAGTATGACTACAGGATCATACCTGGCAAGATGGCAGAACACAAAGGACACCAAAGGGACTTGGTGAAAGTTCTGAGGGCACAAGCTGTAGGTGCTAGGGTCTAGCAATGCCCCTGCCTATAATAGTAACCTTTTAGAATCATGATTCATGTTAGTATTGGCCACCAGATGACTTCTGCTCTTTTTGGTCAAAGCCACGTCAGGGAACAGGATCTGTGTGCAGCAGGTGCACTGATTGGCTGCCTCTACATGAGCGCAAGGAAGCTACTGTATACTTGAATAATGGCTTTTGATCTGCTTCATCCAAGTATTTAAACCCGTATTCTTATGAGAGTTTCTGAGTGTTTCCTGTGTGGTTGAGTCATTTGAATAAGTGAGACTGGAATGTGGAATTTAATTCCCCACAATGACTTCCGCTGCTTATATCTCAGGATCTGCTAATCACTATGACATGTGGTTTCCACTAATGGTGACCGCTGCTAATAACAGTTGTCATTGTATGCCAAAGATGGTGACAAAAGGAAGTTATACACAATAAGATACGATCTAATAAAATAATTCACACGTGTCGTTATAAACATTTATTGGACTCATTCTGTTTTATTGTTTGTTTTTTACCTAATGAAGGTTATCTGGAAGGTCGGCTTCTTGCTCCAGAGAGAATTGTACGTGGCCCATTGTAAACAACCAGCAAATCTATAACTTTACATTGACCGTTACAAATACATTGGGTGAGAAGAGTTCACAGGCTGTTGTGGATCTAGCAGAGAGAGGTAAGTTGGTAAAAGTCCTGTTCATCCCTAGATGGACATTATTGATTTACACAGTGTTGCTCTTATATAGGTTTTCTCTAAAAATACATTGGAAGAGTGGTTGATTTACCAAAGGCAAATAGGCTGTTCACTTTGCAAGGGAATTTTCCACAGAGCTTAGTGAAAGTTTCATTACAGAGAATACCCAATAACCTGTAAAGAAAATAAAAACAAAATGTATTTTTGCTTGCACATGAATGGATGATGGAAGTCAGCAGAGCTTTGCTACATTCACTACGTAAGGGGCATCCAACCTTTTAAAGACTAAGGGCCACTTAAAGTGGTTGTAAACCCCTTTTTAGAACTTGAACCTATAGGTAAGCCTAGAATAAGGCTTGCCTATAGGTACTGTAAATATCTCCTAAACAAAATATTTTGCTTGTAGTGTGCTGATGATGTTATTGGCACATGCGCTGTGAAGAAATGGCCCTCCGCGCCGTTTCTTCCCAAGTGAGTGCCGTGACTGACAGCTCCGGCGTGAATGCGCGGGAGTAATGACACGTGGCTCGAGCCAGTCACAGAGCCCAAATCCGCTGCCCCGGAAAGGAAGAGGGGCAAAGCTGGATGCTGCCACCAGCAGGGACAGCGTGAGCTTCGTTTGCAGGTAAGTGTCACATAATGGGCTAGTATGCGATGCTTAACTAGCCCATTATGCTTTTACTTTGCAGGGAACAAAAGAGGAAGTAAAACCCATCTGAGTTTACTTCCTCTTTCAGCGACTTGGTAACCAGTTGTGGGCCACAATGAGTGGAGCAGGCGGATGACTGGTCTATGTCCACTCTGCAGATGCAGAGCAGACATGGGCACAGCCCGCTCTACTCTATGGGCCCTCTGATCCGATGCACCCAGACAGAAGAGGACAGATCCCCTTCAGCTTTTTTTTTTTTTTTTAACAGATCGGATTAGAGGTAGGTGGGTGTAAACAGACACAAGTCCACCATAGAGGTGAATGGAGACAGGCGGAACTGATCATGTGAAAGGGGCCTAAGGCTGCTATTACACTGACATGCTGGGGTTTACCCACAACGCGGGTGCAGCACAGTGCACCTGTGGCTTTCCTGTGGGTTAGCTGCCATAGAATTCTATTATATCCTGCAGGTGTGATGCACTTTCTGAAAGCTCACCAAACCCGCAGGTTATAACCAAAGTCTATGGCTCAGTCCAGTCAACACGCAAGTGCACTGCGCTGCACCTGCGGATCAGTTTTAAAACAGCCCTGAGTAACCAGTGCAGAACTAGATATGTCCATTGCTGTGAGATTTTATGTGCATATTATATATATATAAACCGTATTTGCCGGCGTATCCATGAAAAATTTTGGTTTTGGGATATACTCGCTGTATAAGACGACCCCCTTCCTACTAGTCTGTCTGTAAGCTGAAGGGTAGCCAGAACAACCGCTGAGGCCTCGTACACACGAGGGGACATGTCCGATGAAAACGGTCCGCAGACCGTTTTCATCGGACATGTCCGCTCGGAGATTTAGGTCTGATGGTTGTACACACCATCAAGCCGAAATCCGCGCGGACAGGATACGCGGTGACGTGGCCGCGCCGTCGCTGCAACGATGACGCGGCGACGTGCACGACCTTGGAAGGTCAATGCTTCCACGCATGCGTCGAATCACTTTGACGCATGCGAGGGCTTTCCGCCGAGCGGACATGTCCAGTGAGTCGTACAGACGACCGAACATGTCCGACGGACAGGCTTCCAGCGGACATGTTTCTTAGCATGCTAAGAAACATTTGTCCGCTGGAAACCTGTCCGATCCGCCGGAAAATTGTCCGGTCGGCCGTACAGAGCCTCTGTTCAGTGTTCCGCCTATCACGGATGTCCTCTCGTCAGAGGATGAGAAGGCATCCGTGATGGGCGGAACACTGAACAGAGGCCCTGCTGGGAAAATTAGTGTTCCACCTATCACGGAACAGTCTGAGGAGGAGGCGCGGCTTTTGAATCATGGATGCCCGCAGCCTGACGGAGACAGGTACCGGCGTATAAGATGACCCCCGACTTTTGAGGCATTTTTTTGCATCCAAAAGGTTGTCTTATACGCCGGAAAATACGGTATATAAACTGACCTTTAAACACAATCTTCACTTCAGGAGTCACCCTGCAGGTATGGCCGGTTGTTGCTGTCCCAGGCAAAATGCATTTGGTATCACTCCACCTGTGACAGGAGCCGGTGTTTTACAGGAAGCATTGGCTCTGCTCTCTATTGCTACTGCATGCTTCCTCTACCGTCAGCTCCATTCTTAACATGTATGCTCTAGGTTGACGGGTCAGGAACCTACTATCTGGGCTCACATCAGAGGGCACCCCTGAACACCCAGGTTAAGGGTAACATCCCTTGTAAAGTGCTACTTCTTTTGCAAAGTGAACAGCCTATTTACCTCTAGTAAAGCAACCCCAGAGAGTGAAAACTGGTCACTGAGAGTATTCTGCCAGGACAGTGGACTTTCCCTGATGGTGGTAAGAGGTGATTCAGTGTGAAATGTGAATCATCTTTGTGTGCAGCAGACCAGAGAACCATTTACTATGGAACACTTCTGGCTCTGTGGTTAGTGGCGGAGCGGATGACCAGAGTGGAGCGATCAGAGAAATCCTGGTCATTATTACGGAAAGTGCTGTTTTATAAAAACAGTAGAAAAAATGTTTTGTTGCCCACAGTTCCTAGCTGGAGACCTCTGTGCAATTTATACCTTCCATTGGAAAATTGACTGGGAGCTGGTAGGCTGCTATAGGCAATGCACATATTGATAAGTCCAGGAGGTTTAGTAGTTATACAAATAGAGGCTTTCTGATGGTCAAAATGTGCATATTTATAGATTTAGCCCCTAATTCATCCCCCCACCCAAACACACACACAATGACAATTCCTAGGCATGCTGATGGGTTGCCTTAGGTTGGCCATATGTTATACAATTTTCTTGTTCAATTTCATTCAAATATGTAGTGCAAGGACCTGCCTGATTAAATACAAGTTAAAAGTGTTTGGCCTTATATTATATGGTGTGATGTGAATTACTGCGCTGCTGAAACATATATATATCAAGCTTCTGTACATGGCAACTAAAAAGTGAGAAGCAAACAAACAAAATATGGACAAAAGAGTGCAGCGCTCTGATATAATCGAAAGTGACAATAAGATCAAAATTTGCATAAACAAAAAACGTATAAATATTGCACATGGAAAGGAAAAGAAACCACATCAGTCAATAAACATATAAAGTCCAAATGATGCCAAGTGATGAGTGAATATCACAAAGTCCAAAAACAAACAACTCAAACTAGAATTGAGTAAATTAAGGCAATAACTCTCAGTGATGAAATAGGTGTAAATGGAATTTGAGTTCCAAGTGTAGAGAGAAGTCCCACCAGATGCAGGCTTACCAGAATATATGGACTCTGTGAAAATTTAATTTCCAGAGTCAATCAGGCTTTGATAAGTGCTTGGAACCTTGGTGTGGAGTCTTCTTCAGGATGGGAGTTTTGACAAATGGCTGTGAAGCAAAATTCCTATAACCTGGGACCAGGCTGGAAGGTCTCTCACTCAGGAAGTGCAGGAGATAGACATCCGTATTAAAAATCCCACATAGATGTAAAAAAGAGAAGGGGGGACGCCATAGTGTAACACCGTAAAAATCTATAAAAATTTAATAAAAAAATGCACTTACATATCAGATGAAAATACAGCGCATATCAGTAAAAACGATGGCAACCTCATTGTTGCCATCGTTTTTACTGATATGCGCTGTATTTTCATCTGATATGTAAGTGCATTTTTTTATTAAATTTTTATAGATTTTTACGGTGTTACACTATGGCGTCCCCCCTTCTCTTTTTTACATCTATGTGGGATTTTTAATACGGATGTCTATCTCCTGCACTTCCTGAGTGAGAGACCTTCCAGCCTGGTCCCAGGTTATAGGAATTTTGCTTCACAGCCATTTGTCAAAACTCCCATCCTGAAGAAGACTCCACACCAAGGTTCCAAGCACTTATCAAAGCCTGATTGACTCTGGAAATTAAATTTTCACAGAGTCCATATATTCTGGTAAGCCTGCATCTGGTGGGACTTCTCTCTACACTTGGAACTCAAATTCCATTTACACCTATTTCATCACTGAGAGTTATTGCCTTAATTTACTCAATTCAAGTTTGAGTTGTTTGTTTTTGGACTTTGTGATATTCACTCATCACTTGGCACCATTTGGACTTCATATGTTTATTGCCTGATGTGGTTTCTTTTTTTTCCATGTGCAATATTTATACGTTTTTTGTTTATGCAAATTTTGAACTTATTTTCAATTTCGATTATATCAGAGCGCTGCACTCTTTTGTCCATACTTATATTATATGGTTTTGGTAAATCTAAAGTAAAATTGTACAACAAAATTGTACTATGTATGACCAGCCTAAGTCATACACAACACTGACACAGTGCCGGAGAACGTGCCTATTGTCCACTATCATGATAATATTCTATCAGGATATGGATACAGGGCAGTGCTGGAGTGATAAATGCTCAGGTAAGAGGGATTCTACTACGTTTAAATTTTTCGTTTAAGAAACTGTATTACCTGCCAAAGGTTTATAATTCTGTGTGATTCCACACAGTCCTAGACCTCCACTGCAACACTGCTTGGTCAGAAACCCATCCCCAGCTTGCAGTCCACTGACTGGACAGAGACGGGGTAGCATTACACAGATGAGTCCTCCCTCTGCTCTCTCCTACTGTCATTTTTTCCCTGGTCAGCCCCTGTGCAGTACTGCGGAACCTGATTACTGTGCTAACCCTCACCTTCCCAGGCTGAGTGCTGCTGTTACAAGAGGCCAGCAGAGTCAGGAGCTTACACTAATGACACTTAAAAATACATGTGCATTTTTGTAAATATTTTATTATTTATTTTTAAGTGACAACACTGAAGAAATGACACTTTGCTACAATGTAATGTAGTGAGTGTACAGATTGTATAACACTGTAAATTTACTGTCCCCTCAAAATAACACAACGCACAGCCAATAATGTCTAAACCACTGGCAACAAAAGTGAATACACCGCTAAGTGAAAATTTCCAAATTGGCCCCAAAGTGTCAATATTTTGTGTGGCAACCATAATTTTCCAGCACTGCCTTAACCCTCTTGGACATGGAGTTCACCAGAGCTTCACAGGTTGCCACTGGAGTCCTCTTCCACTCCTCCATGACGACATTATGGAGCTGGTGGATGTTGGAGACCTTGCGCTCCTCCACCTTCCGTTTGAGGATTCCCCACAGATGCTCATAAGGGTTTAGGTCTGGAGACATGCTTGGCCAGTCCATCACCTTTACCCTCAGCTTATTTAGCAAGGCAGTGGTCATCTTGGAGGTGTGTTTGGGGTCGTAATGTTGGAATCCTTCCCTGTGGCCCCGTCCCTGAAGGGAGGTGATCATGCTCTGCTTCAGTATGTCACAGTACATGTTGGCATTCATGGTTCCCTCAATGAACTGTAGCTCCCCAGTGCCGGCAGCACTCTTGCATCCCCAGACTATGACACCCCCACCACCATGCTTGACTGAAGGCAAGACACACTTGTCTTTGTACTCCTCACCTTGTTCCCGCCACACACGCTTGACACCATCTGAACCAAATACGTTTATTTTGGTCTCATTAGACCACAGGACATGGTTCCAGTAATTCATGTCCTTAGTCAGCTTGTCTTCAGCAAACTGTTTGCAGGCTTTCCTGTGCATCATCTTTTAAAGAGGAAGACAGCCATGCAGACCAATTTGATGCAGTGTGCAGCGTATGGTCTGAACAGGCTGATCCTTCAACCTCTACAGCAATGTTGGCAGCACTCATACGTCTATTTCCCAAAGACAACCTCTGTATATGAAGCTCAGCACGTGCACTCATCTTGTTTGGTCGACCATGACGAGGCCTGTTCTGAGTGGAACCTGTCTTGTTGAACCGCTGTATGGTCTTGGCCACCGTGCTGCAGCTCTGTTTCAGGGTCTTTGCCATCTTCTTATAGCCTAGGCCAGGGGTGGCCAACCAGTGGCCCGGGGGCCACATGTGGCCCGCGGAGCCCTCCTATGTGGCCCCCGACCTTCTGCTCTGGAATGGCGGGTTGGCAAGCCCAGATCGCAGGTTGCCGGCCCGCCATACCGCAGCATCAGGGTTGTGAATGAAGCTGGTGGTGGAGGAAGAAAGTGACTGTGGGGCAGAGCCCCATAAGCTGATGCGTCCTCTACAGCGCAGGCTTTTGCCACAGGCGGAGTCTATGGCAAAGTTCAGCAAACCCGCAGGATAGACACAGGTGCGCAGTACGCTGCACCAGCGGTGTGGGTAAACCGCAGCACATCAGTGTGAAATCAGTCTTAGGCCCTTTTCACACGATCAGCCTGACCAAATGGGACCCTCAATTCACCGATATAGAGCGACAGATGTCCGTTTACGCCCACCTACCTCCAATCCGAAAAACAGAAGGGAATTCGTCCCCTTTCATCTGGGCGGATCAGAGGGCCTATAGAATAGCCGCGACCTGTCATCCGCCCACTCTGCTCATTGTGGCCCGCGACTGGTTACCAAGTTGCTTAAGTGGCCCTCTCTCTTCAAAAGGTTGGGCACCCCTGGCCTAGGCCATCTTTATGTAGAGCAATAGTTTAAACAGTTTAGAGTTCTTTGCCAAGTTGAACTTCCAGTGACCAGTATAAGAGAGTGAGAGCAATAACACCAATTTTAACACACCTGCACTCCATTCACACCTAATGCCGCGTACACACGATCATTTTTCGGCATGAAAAAAACGACGTTTCAAAAAAATTTCATTTAAAATGATCGTGTGTGGGCTTCACATCATTTTTCGGGTTTTGAAAAACGAAAAAAAAAATTCCGAACGTTTTAAACAATGTCGATTTTCGGGTTGTAAAAAAATGATCGTGTGTGGGCTAAAACAACGTTAAAAACCTGCGCATGCTCAGAAGCAAGTTATGAGACGGGAGCGCTCGTTCTCGTAAAACTACCATTCGTGATGAGTAAGCACATTCATCACGCTGTAACAGACAGAAAAGCGCAAATCGTCTTTTAGGAAATCAGCTAAAGCAGCCCCAAGGGTGGCGTCATCCGCATGAAACTTCCTCTTTATAGTGCCGTCTTACGTGTTTTGTACGTCAACGCGCTTTGCTAGAGCATTTTTTTAAAACGATCATGTGTGTGGGCAATGTTGTTTTAATGATGAACTTGAAAAAAACGTCATTTTTTTTCCTACATGCCGAAAAATTATGTTTTTTTCATGCCGAAAAATGATCGTGTGTACACGGCATAAGACCTTGTAACACTAATGAGTCACATGACACCGGGGAGGGAAAATGGATAATTGGGCCCAATTTGGATATTTTCACGTAGAGGTGTACTCACTTTTGTTTCCAGCGGTTTAGACATTAATGGCTGTGTGTTGTGTTATTTTGAGGGGACAGCAATTTTACACTGTTATACAAGCTGTACACTCACTACTTTACATTGTAGCAAAGTGTCATTTCTTCAGTGTTGTCACATGAAAAGATATAATAAAATATTTAAAAAAATGTGAGGGGTGTACTCACTTTCATGAAGTACTAATATATATTTTATTTTTTTTCTGCCTTAATGTTGTTGCTTTCGCAGTATTACATGACCACGTACAGTTTTTCAGATTACAATTTGTATTATTATTATTTTTTTATCAGTTCGCCCCATCACTCCTACAAATGTAGTTACAAGATACGTGAATGCAACAGATGCTGTCTTAGTCTGGACTTTGAAGGCCGAATACTCATCTCTTGTACTGCAATGTCAGACTGATCTGAAGGAGAGCGCAGTAAGTAGAATATAAATTAAAGCTGTGATATTTTATCCAACCTACACAATTCAGCAGCTGTATCTATATATATATATGTATTGTGGCGGAAGGAGGTTGTGACCCAGAATTCTCAACCGGATGGGTTGAGGGGCTCCAGGGACCTTGTAACATGAAGAGGAAACTGTCTTTTTAGTTTCCTCCTTTTTTTAGAAAAGTCCACTTTGGGATCTGGAGCCCGGGGATTTCTGAGAGATCCGGGTAGGATAAAATCCCTAGTCCTGGGTCCTGATTTTGAAAACAGCCAGCATATTGATTGGTCAGGTGTGTGCTGGGCTTTTAGTAATAGCCTGACCATGGTTCTGAATATAGAACATTGAAAGCTGGTATAAATACAAAAGATCAAAGCCATCCTTGTATAAACTTTAGCCCTGGTTCACACTGGGTACGATTTGGAACGATTTGAGATGCGATTTGACATGTCAAATCGCATCTCAAATCGGCGGCAATTGTCGGCAATGGCACTGTCCTAATCAGTGCGACGCCGCATCTGCGATTTCAAAAAGTAGTTCCTGTACTACTTTTTGCGATTTCGGGCCGCGATTTACATTAAATTGCGGCCGAAATCGTGGCAAAATCGCAGCCGCAAAATCGCGGTAAAATCAGGCATTTTACCGTGATTTTGAATTCGCAGCAGTGTGAACCTAGGCTAAGTCATGAAGAAAAGCATACGACAGACATTTCCCCCATTTCCAAGATAGGAGCCGGCTACTTTAAATACAAAAAAAAAATATATATATGTTTTTATCTCTATATGCAAATCCCTCCATACTCTACCTAAAACCAAGATTAATTCAAACAATTTTAGCTTACTTCCTGCTCTAGCCGACACCAAGACAGGAGGTAAGGGGAAATCGCCCCAACTGGCACATAGACAGCAATTAAAACCTGACAGAGGTTCTAAAATGCCATCTGTACTAAAATTATATAAATGTACTGCTATCAGTGTCTCTATAGAGGGGCTGTTCAGTCACTTCTCGTTTTGTCTGATACCAGTCAAATGAGCAGAAATGAAAGGGGAAAATGGTCTCACAACGACACAGACAGCAATAACAGAGGGTTTAATCCTCCCTACCCACTGCATGCAAAAGTGGAAAACAATTTTGGCTGGAGCTAAGCTCTGAATAAATATTTACTGAACGTTATTTATCTCAAAAACAAGAAATGTGGCAAAATGCGTAAATTGCTATTTAACCATTTTGGTATTTATTTATTTAAAGGACATACAGTTATTTAAAGTTTACATACCCTGGCAGAATTTATATCTTGGCCATTTTTCGGAGACTATGAATGCTAACACAAAAACTACTCTTTGACTCATGGTTAGTGTGTGGCTGAAGCCATTTATCAGTCAACGGTGTTTATTCTTTTTATATCATAATGGCAACAGAAACTACCCAAATGACCCTGATCAAAAGTTTACATACCCTGGTGATTTTGGACTGATAACATGCACACAAGTTAACACAAAGGGGCTTGAATGGCTGTTAAAAGGTAACCATCCTCACCTGTGATCTGTTTGCTTGTAATTAGTGTGTGTGTATAAAAGGTCAATGCGTTTTTGGACTCCTGACAGACCCTTGCATCTTTCATCCAGGGCTGCACTGACGTTTCTGGATTCTGAGTCATGGGGAAAGCAAAAGAATTGTCAAAAGATCTACGGAAAAGGGTAGTTGAACTGTATAAAACAGGAAAGGGATATAAAAAGATATCTAAGGAATTGAGAATGCCAATCAGCAGCGTTCAAACTCTAATCAAGAAATGGAAAATGAGGAGTTTTGTTGAAACCAAAAAACTTTCAGGTAGACCAACTGCCAGAAAAATTGTTTGGATGCCATTCAGACTCAGTTTAAGACCCATTCGTTAGATAGGATTCAGACCCCTATCCTCAACAAAATAGCTCAAAGGGACTCAACGAAAGGGTTTATTTCAGAGCTATATAATAAACTGGGAGCCAGGGCCATAAACCAATCAGGCTTGCTTAAGAGCAGAGAAAAATGGGAACGGGACTTGGGACCGATAACGCAAGAGCAGTGGAGTAGGATCCTAAATAGAGGGGTTCTAGTATCTATTTCCCCAGCACAGAGAATGTCTCACCTATTCTTACTACATCGGGTCTATTACACCCCAAAAAAAATGTTTCAATTAGGCTGGAAACCAAGAGATGAATGCCCTAGATGCAAGGCTACAGGTGACCTCGTCCACATGTTTTGGAGATGTCCCAAACTCTTCAGATATTGGACAGAGGTCATCAACAAACTTAATAGCATTTTCAAGACCTCTTTAGAGCCAGACGCTAGAACCTGCCTCCTGGGAGAAATGGAAGATCATAGAGTATGCCCGGGAACACTGGAGGGCATGCTGCGAGGCCTATTTCAGGCACGCAAATTAATCGAGCAACGCTGGCAGGCGCACGACCCCCCATCTGTCAGAAATTGGATTGGAACCATAAATGTGCTGATTGAGAGCGAGAGAGTGGCCTTTATCAAACAGGGTAATCATAAAAGGTTAGAAAAAGTGTGGGGACCCTGGTTGAGATGCACAGGCTTCCCTCTGTAGAGGTAAAAGATCGCTATCAGGAGAAATCTCCCCAACCACAGAAGATAGCAATTTTTTTTTCTTTTTTTACAGTTAAAAATTAAAGCAAGCTGTACCAAATTTTGGTCTCTCCCTAAGGGGGAAAAAAAAAAGAGAGAAAGAGACTGTGAAAGAGGCAACTTCTTTCTCCCTTCTCGGTTGGTTTTTCCCTCTATAAGAAGACATTAGAGTTACACTGGGGGGAGGGAGAGATGAGATAGGGGAGGGGGGCGGTGGGGGGAGGGGGTAGGGACAAGAGAGGGGGCGGGAACGAGGCAGGACTACTATCTCATGTATGTTATGATCAATGTTGGTGATGGCTTTGTATTTTACTGAATGCACCACGCACCTTATGCTATGGGTGTGTGTAATTTTGTAAATATTGTACTTTGGGAAAAAAATATAAAAAAATAAAGAAGAATTAAGAAAAAAAAATTGTTTGGGATGCAAAGAAAAACCCACAAAAAGTGAAATACAGGACTCTCTGAAAACATGTGGTGTGGCTGTTTCAAGATGCGCAGTATTAAGAACTGGGGTATGTAAACTTCTGATCAGGGTCATTTGGGTAGTTTATATTGCCATTATGATTTATAAAGAGTAAACACAGTTGATTGATAATAAATGGCTTCAGCCAAACACTAACCATGAGTGAAAAAAAAGTTTTTGTGTTATTCACATTCTCTGAAAAATGGCCAAGAAATCATAAATTCAGCCAGGGTATGTAAACTTATGAGCACAACTGTATGTGTATTTTATTTAATATACTGCTTTATTGAAAAAAGTCTGCTTTTATAGAATGACATTTATTTGTTTTTACATTTTTTTCAAGTTTAAAGTATATATATTTGTTTTATAAAGCAATTGCATGTGACAACCACAGTATTAAAAACAGAAAGCACTGCAGGCTAAAGGTGGCAGTGTTCATCTACAGGTAGAAGGCTTATTTTGTCTGTGAAACCTCCAGGTATCATCCCCTACTTAAATTTTCTTGGGATTTTAGTGCTGAGAATGCAGACAGCATAGAGAGGCTGACTGCCGGAGGATCATCGGGATCCTTGTGAATTAAACCAAACTTATAGTCAGATTCACGTAGGCGGGCGCAACGTTAGGCAGGCGTAGCGTATGGCATATACGCTACGCCGCCGTAAGTTAGAGAGGCAAGTGCTGTATTCACAAAGCACTTGCCTCCTAAGTTACGGCGGCGTAGCATAAATGGGCCGGCCTAAGCGTGCCTAATTCAAATGTGGAACAGGGGGGCGTGTTTTATGTAAATGACTGGTGACCCGACCTAATTGACGTTTTTAACGAACGGCGCATGCACCGTCTGTGGACATATCCCAGTGTGCATTGCTCCAAAGTACGCCGTTTCGACGTGAACGTAAATTACGTCAAGCCTGATTCGCGTACAACTTACACAAACAACGTAAAAAGATAGGCCTGTTCCGACGTCCATACCTTGCATGGGATGCGCTACCTAGAGAGCAGCTTTATCTTTACGCCATCGTATCTCTAACGTAAACAGCGTAACTAATTGCGACGGGCGCACGTACGTTCGTGAATCGGCGTATCTAGTTATTTGCATATTATACGCCGAACTCAACGGAAGCGCCACCTAGCGGCCAGCGTAAATATGCACCCTAAGATACAACGGCGTAGGAGACTTAGGCCGCTTGTATCTTAGCCTAATTTAAGCGTATCTGGTTTCCAGAATACACTTCAATTTACGACGGCGTAGATTCAGAGTTACGACGGCGTAAACCTATCTGAATCTAGCTATTAAATTTGACCAGGGCATTTGTGTGAAGATGGGAACTTATGTTCAGTCCATTGGCGGACAAAAATACCACCAAGTGGGTGATTCAGCCCACCCACAGCTACACAAAATAGGAGTGATATTTTTGGAAACACTAATGTTTATTGTTTCCTTTAACCTGATGATTGTCAATTTTATTTTCCCTTAAAGGTAATTGTGACAGTGAAAGGGAAACCCTCAACGGAGATGTACAGTGTCAGTCTCACCCATCTGAAGCCATTTACTAGGTATGAGCTGAGAGTGCGCTGCATGTCGGAGTCATCATTAGCCGGGTGGAGCAACTGGAGTGACGCTCTTGTAATCCAGACACAGGAAGCCGGTATGCCAACAAAATATAGGAATTTGAAAGCAATGTATAGAAATATAATTTATTAAATAAAACAAAAAATAAATAAAAGATTTACTTTGATTGGTATAAGAAAAGTTCTGACACAAAACAAAGTCGAAAAACTGCAGATTCTAGGTCGTTCTTCTTGGTTTTTTTGATGTGTACATCACTGCACAGTAAAAAAAAAAAAAATGGAATGTTTGAATTTTAATAATACGTTTCCTCAAGACACAGCCTGACTTTTTGCAGTCTCTAATGAAATGAGAACACATAATACACCTGGCACCCAAAAACTAGGTGATCTTCAGCCTAGACTGTGAGTGACATAATTAAGCTCAGAACAGCTTTTTGTTAATCATGCCAATAAAGGCATCTTTTTACTTAAAGTGAAACTATAGTCAGAAAAGTCCTGCTAGATCACTTCAGGCCGACCCCATTTTTTAGGTATTGCTATGTAAAACATTAAAAATAAGTGCATATAATGTTTAAATTCCAGTAACACACTATCTCTCCCTGCTATGCACATGCTCAGTTGCTCTCCAATTTTGGCTTTAGGCCAAAATTAAGAACCACTAGAGGCTGATCTGCTGATAGCCTAAAGATTTACTGCTGCTCAGGGGACTCCGGGCTTCAACCTCCAGCAAGGAGAAACAGGAGTAATGCTGGAGGTAATATACAGCAAACACTAATTTTGTTAGCATAATTATTCATGTAGAACAGGGATATGCAATTAGCGGACCCCCAGCTGTTGCAAAACTACAAGTCCCATCATGCTTTGCCTCTGGGTGTCATACTTGTGGCTGTCAGAGTCTTGCTATGCCTCATGGGACTCGAAGTTCTCCAACAGCTGGAGGTCCGCTAATTGCATACCCCTGATGTAGAATGTATGTTTCCAGTTAACCGCTTGCCGCACGCAGATTTACGTCTGCAGCATGGCACGGACAGGCAAAAGGGCGTACCTGTACGTCCCCTTTAAGAAGCAGTTGTTGCAGGCGCGCACGCGCCCGCCACATTCTCCGTGAGCGCGCCCATGGGTCCCGCGGACTCGATCGCCACGGGCATACCCACAATCGTCATAGAGAGAGATAGAACGGGGAGATGTTAGTGTAAACACAACATCTCCCCGTTCTGCCTAGTGACACAGTCACTAGGCAATAAACGCTTATTTTTTTTAACAAAAATATGTAGAAGAGTACGGATCGGCCTAAACTAAGAAAAAAAAAAAACGTTATATCTTTTTGGGGGATATTTATTATAGCAAAAAGTAAAAAAAAAAAAAGATTGCATTTTTTTTGAAAAATTTTCGCTCTATTTTTGTTTATAGCGCAAAAAATAAAAACCGCAGAGGTGATCAAATACCACCAAAAGAAAGCTCTATTTGTGGGAAAAAAAGTACGTAAATTTTGTTTGGGAGCCAAGTCGCACAACTGTGCAATTGTCAGTTAAAGCGACGCAGTGCCGAATCGCAAACAGTGGCCTGGTCCTTTAGCTACAAAATGGTCCGGGGCTTAAGTGGTTAAAGAACATTATTTTTCATCAAAAAGGTTATGGGTAAACTTCCACTTTATTTGCAAAATTTTATGTTGGTATATTCCCTATTGATTCATTTGAAGTGTGATATTTTATAATGATGAGTCTATTTTAAAATGGTGCAGTCTCTTAAAAAAAAACAATACCAAATGAGAAAACCAAATCCCGCAGCCCCGAACCACACTCTTACATATATTTTTTGGTGCTGTTTCGAGTCCAACCATAGGACTTCCCTCCATCCTCTCTCTTTACTTTGGCGGCAGTGGTCAGGTCCTTTATGATGCGAAGAGCAGCACTATGTATGGACATGGGCATTGTTCTCTGCATCAATCCCCTCTGAATCCAAGGCGGCTTGATTTTATGGCCTCAGGGCTCAAAAGAGGACTGGTTCCTGGGGCCGTAAGAGGACATGAAGTGCAGCACTGGAGCATGGAGAGGGTGAGTACTGCTTTTTTTTTTTTTTATCTGGAGGGAAGAAAGGGATTTAAAAAGTACCGTATTTGCCGGCGTATAAGACGACCCCCTAATTTTCCAGCCAAAATGTTGATTTTGGGATATACTCGCCGTATAAGACTACCCCCTTCCTACTAGTCATGCCTCGCCTCACGGTGCCACCATTACATGCCAGACTGTGTCACTACATGCCAGACTGTGTCCCATTACATGCCAGACTGTGCCCCATTACATGCCAGACTGTGCCCCATTACATGCCAGACTGTGCCCCATTACATGCCAGACTGTGCCCCAGTACATTCCAGACTGTGCCCCAGTACATGCCAGACTGTGCCCCATTAAATGCCAGACTGTGCCCCAGTACATGCCAGACTGTGCCCCATTACATGCCAGACTGTGCCCTTACCTTATCCCAAGACATGCAGAATCGCGGCCGTACGATTTTTTAAAAGCCGCGCCTTCTACGTCTTCTGTTCCGTGATAGGCGGAAACACTCAGCTTCCCAGGAGGCATTGTGTTCAGTGTTCGCCTATCACGGAGGCCCTCTCGTCCGAGGACGAGAGGGCCTCCGTGATAGGCGGACACTAAACACAGGACGAGAGGGCCTCCGTGATAGGCGGACACTGAACACAGTGCCTCCTGGGAAGCTGAATGTTCCGCCTATCACGGAACAGAAGACGTAGGAGGTGCGGCTTTTGAAAAATCGTACGGCCGCGATTCTGGGATAAGGTAAGGTTAGGTTACCGGCGTGTAAGACGACCCCCGACTTTTAAGAAGATTTTAAGGGGTTAGAAAGTCATCTTATACGTCGGAAAATACGGTACTTGTAGTTGGGCTTAAAGAAGGCTATTATCTATAAAGTGCAGAAGCCCAAGACAATAAGAGGACATGGAGTGCAGCATTGAAGCAGGGAGAAGATGAGTACCGCTTTCTTTTGTTTTTAATGGGAGGGAGGGAAGGGATTTAAAAAGTACTTGTAGTTGAGTTTTAAGAAAGCAAGAGCAATAAAGTGCAGGAGTCCATGGAGGCCAAACAGAAATAATATTCCATTGGGTAAACCATTCTTAAAATGTAACTAAACTTAACAATACTCACCTGCCCTCAAGCAATGCAATGTCCGCAACTCCCTGTCAATGCCGACATATTTTTCCTAGCTTTTTCCAGGTTTGGGATCTTCAGTCATTTTGATTGGCCAAACAGGGATGACTTAACTCCTGCTCAGACACATGTAAACTGAGCAATGCATACTCAGTTCCTTCCTGCTCGCAAGTTCTCCAAATTAGGACTGGTGAAATTCATCAAATTGGTTGGTGGTGGCGAGTTCCACCATTCTAAACGCAGTAATAGCACGCTCTATAGATCATGGCTGCTCTCTGCAGTAATTGGACATATGAACATAGTAGCCTATACCCATTACTCTTACCAATACCAGTGGGAACAGTGTCTTAAAATGACTTGTATTGATGAAATGTGCATACATCACTCCCCTTCAGGACTTTTTTTTTTTTATAGCACCGTCAGCTTCACTTGATCTATGGAGAGAAATTCAGCATAATGAAAATGGGCAGACTGTGACGGTTTACTGGAAAGTAAGTACTTTAGGACTTCGTCTTCTCAGATATCATTCAGTTTGGATCGAGGAGAATGATGCAATGATTTCTCTGTGTCCCCAGCTCCGCCCACCTGCTGCATTTACTAGTATTCATATGTATTATTCATAAAGTACCAGGAAATTATACAGTATTGTACAATAAAAAGTAAAAAAAAAAAAAAAAAACTGAAGTTTATAAAACATGTTTTAGGGAGAGAAGAGGGACAACAATGGCAGTCTCATTCTCCCTGCTGTGGTTCTCATTTATTTTTTCTTAGGCCTTGAAAAATCTCAGTACAGTTTTAATTGTAATGTGCTTATGCACACAGGCGAGTAAACAAGCGCGTGTATTGTTCAGTAAAAAAAAAATCAGCATTTTTGTTCATAAATGTATGCCTCATGCATGCAAATACATGCAATTACACGCAAATGCTCCATTTACATATTGCGCAGAACAAAAATGTGAGAATACGTTTTTGCACTAAATCACATGTACGAAAATACATACATAAAAAAGAAGAAAGTCTGAAAAAGTAGACGCTCAAACAGGAGTATCAGGTGGCCTTATCTGTATGGTGAATATAGCAGAAACAATGAGACTGCAGGGCAGGGAACCTCAGCTGGAAGACCTCACCATTGGCATTCTCAATGTTGATTCAGCCCACCAGTATACTATATATCACTATTAGTTTTCAGAAGCTATGAAGTTATAAAATACAGTATATCAGACTAGCTCAAATTACAAAGTTTTAATACAAGGTGAAAGTGTTAGAATTTTTTTTAAAGTTCACCATTACAGAAAAAATGAACAGGTGAGCCAACACTATACCCTTTCCCCAACCTCCAGGTTACCACTGTACTTACCTCCGGGGGTGTAGAGCTGTCAATACCTACACAGCCGGTCCAGCAGTTCAGGGATTAGAAATTCCGGCTTCTCTCCCTCTTTTCTGTGCAGCACTTTCAGGATGGACCAGAACGATTCTGATTAGTCAGCTCCTGTACAGTAAATTGCTCTGGTCCATCCTGGAAGAGATGCACAGACAAGGTAGGGATTTAAAATCCAGAAACTGCTGGACCAGCTGTGTGGGCACTGACAGCTCAGTGTCCCGGAGGTAAATACAGTGGGGACCAGCGGGGTGGGGAGGTTGTAAAGTGTTAGTTCACCTGTTAATCTTTTTTTCTGTAAAGTTAAACTAATACTTTAAGTATCTTTATTGTAGCCATATGGATGTATTTTTCAAATATCATTGGGCTCAACTAACAATAGCTGTCACTTTTTTGAAAATAAGTATTCTTATCCTGGTGTGATGGCATCTATTGATGCAGGCGCTGTTTGACAATTTTCCACAAGGCTACAAAATTCTTTTGAACATTTGGCTTTTGTTGAACACAGCGATGCCAGCAGGGTCACCCACTTCTTGAATTATGACTAGGTATGGAGGAATTAGTTAAAATTCAAGCAGTGTATGGCCAGCTTTAGCAATGGAGATAAATTGTCCTGAAAACATCTTCTATAGCCCACCAGGCTGAAATTAATTCTGATTGTCCAGTGTAGTCTAAAATCTGCTAAGCTATGATTTGAAAAGATGAAAGAAAAATCCTGGATCGCCGCACTCCTCAATAAACGATGTCTTTATTCAAAACATGAAAAAACAACAACAATTCAAATGGAAAAAACAGCCAAAATTCATGCAGTCAACCAAGAAGTGGATTAGGAAAAAATAGCAATAGCACAGCCAGCACCCTCTTGGTTTGTTGGGACGGAAGCAATGGGGATTGATTGTTTTTAGAGTGGTATACTTTTCTTCATGATTTGAAAAGACTGAGGTTTTTGGTTCTGCAGAGATAACAGAATTCAAAGAAGTTTGTATTAGAGATATAGAGTAATAGCAGCAAGTACCTGGGCCAAGATCATGAGATCTGAAACGCTGCAAAAGACTGGTGAGCTACTAACGACAGATTGGTTCTCTGGAAAATCAAGTTTTAGGGCTTGTTTACATGGGTGCAAAATACAGACTACAGTAATGTAGAGTTTTTTTATGAATCTGAACACGGCTGTATTAAATTCTATGTACCCATACCTACACACAACTCCGCACTAGAAAAATCTGTGAGATCCAGTAAATGGACTGTATTTCAGGTTGTATGCATGCAAATGTTTGTGCTAATGTTTACATGCATACAGCTTAAAGATACTCTATTGGCCATCACCACTGCTTAGGGATGACATGTCAATACAAACAATGTTATTTTTTATGGTTGAACTAGATGGACTTTTTTCAACCTGACTTTGTAACTATGTAATACAAACAATGTCTAATTACACACTATTGATGTTTACATGTCAGCCCTGATTAGCAGGAGCTGTCTACATCTTAGCAACTAAAGATGCTAAGCAGCAGGAACTGCCCACATCCTAGCAACCAAGCACAGTAGGCAGCAGGAACTGCCCACATCCTAGCAACCAAAAACAGTAGGCAGCAGGAACTGCTCACATCCTAGCAACCAAAGATGCTAGGCAGCAGGAACTGCTCACATCCTAGCAACCAAGCACTCTAGGCAGCAGGAACTGCCCACATCCTAGCAACCAAAGATGCTAGGCAGCAGGAACTGCCCACATCCTAGCAACCAAGCACTCTAGGCAGCAGGAACTGCCCACATCCTAGCAACCAAGCACTCTAGGCAGCAGGAACGTCCCACATCCAAGCAACCAAAAATGGAAGGCAGCAAGAACTGCCTATATCCTAGCAACTAAGGACGGTGCTGCCTGCATCCTAGTTACCAGAGACACTAGGCAGCAGGAATCTAACCAAGAATGCCAACTCTATGCATGTAAACACAGCACTAGAATTTATGGACAAGATTGTGCATAAAATCTTGCTTCCAGGTACTCCCATGTGCAAGTTGTATCCATGCATTGTTTCCCCATTTCCAGACAACCTATATCCTCAGAACTCCTCCCTAGATGTGTACCAACTATGCTATAATACTCCTGCTGCTTGTCCTTGATCTAGTCATACTTTTATTAGGATCAATGACACATTATCACTGTTGGCACTGCCAGGTGCCACATAAAGAGGAGTCACTTTGGGGTCCTATCAAAATTTTGCAATGGTGCTGCATGATCTGTAGTTATCCCACTGTGTGTTAGGTTTTTGAATTGTGTCTTAGAACTCTTCCTGGTCTGTGTTTGAGTAGTATTATGGTCGTATGTTTCAAATTCAGTTAGCTATGTGTAATTTTGTAACTTAATTTGTGTTTTAGCCTCTTTTGGGTTTCATGGCCAATGGAAGAATTTCTCACTATAATATTAAGTGGTGGTCAATTGATGGCAGTGTCATAGCCAATAAAACTAGAGTGCCTGCTCAGCAGAACAGTTACAGTATGGACCTTGGAAGACAAGCTCATGCCATCTGCATCACAGCACAGAATGGGGCTGGTGTGTCTCCAGCTGCTGAGATCAACATCCCAGGAACCAGCAGGAGTGGTAAGTGCTTATTACTCAACAGGAAGTACATTTCTGTGCAACTTAAAGTGCCTCTATTCTAAATACTAAGAGACAGATTTGCTTGAAATCAGAAGGTGGAATAAGGAATAATGAGCTAGTTTACTTAAAAAAGTTAATACAAATAAACAAACAAATATTTGCGCTATGAGGCACGCAAAAAAAAGGTATCATTCCATTTCATATCTTTTTTTAACTTGCCTTCCATTACCAAGGCTTCTCATCCAATGAACATCCAAAGCCATGAAGAGAAACCTTTTTACACTCAAACTGCCCAAACACTAGACCAGGGGTAGGCACCCTCGGCCCTCCAGCTGTGATGAGTTTCCCGGTGGGCCGATGGCTCAGTGGGCCGCTTTTAAAAAAAGAGATGCTGCTTGGAGGACTTTTTTTAATGCCCTGGCAGCACCCCAGTGTGAAAGCACTCAGGCTTTCACACTGGGACTGCAGCGGAAGCGTTTTTCTGTCGCTTTACAGGCGCTATTTTTTGCCCAAAAGCGCCTAAAAAACGCATAAAAGGGGTCCTACACTCACCCCCTCTCTTTTACACTCACTCTCTTTTTCTTACACTCACCCCCCTCCCCTCCCTCTCTCTCACCCTTTCATGATATACAATAATGGATGTAGGGGCCTTTTGGTGGGCGTGATTTTTCGGGGGGGGGTGGGGGGCAGCATTTTATTGAATTAAAGTGGGCCGGTCTGGATGAAGTCCAGGGCCAGATTTTTGTCCCAGTCCAGCCCTGACCCCTGCACTAGACAGAAGAGGGACGATGAATCTCTCCTATAGTTTTTCCTGTAGCACCAACCAATTACAGTGTTATCCAAGGAAGACAATAAAGAATGGGCTAAACATTTCCAGAGAGCATAAATCACAATTTTACATGATGGTAGCCCAGGCTGGAAACTTTATGTGCAGTCAGATTGTTACCTGGTTGTAGTGGAGTCACTTGTACAGTGCAAAAGTCTGGCTCTGTATTTGAGTTACAATTTTACATCTATCTAGCCAGCCAGGAGTTAATCTGTTAGTTCTCTATATACTTTTACCAAATAGTGGATGTTCTTGTGCCCTGTTTACAGGCAATGAAGTGAACACAGAACACACACAAGGTAAAGATGGAGGAATCAATGTAATGTGGAAACCAGTCCCTTCTGTACGTGGATATGTAGTAGAGTGGTGCAACTCTCCCAGGTCTTCACACTGTGATCTTCAATGGAAAAAGTATAATTCGAGCATCCACAGAGATGTCATTCATTCCGGTAAGAATATAACAAATATTCAAGTCAGTAAAGCTCATCTAAAGTCACAGAAATAGATACACATCATACTAACAAGAAGAATTTTCATAGTCTTAACTCAATTTTCCTGTTACAGCAGTTGTGTAGGGCAGACTTTTTCTAAACCATGGTGCCCAGGCACCCTGGAGCACCTTCAGGTTTCTCCAGGGGTGCCTTGGCAAAATGCCTACAATTCCTCAAAAATTGTATACAAGCCAGCGGGTGGATGAAACCTGCCTTCTAGTTACACAAAGCCACGTTTTCGTTATGCGCCATTACAACCCTCTAGCCTCCAGCATCCTAACAGCCAATTAAGTAATTGGTTGATAAGGAGAACGTTGAGCACCTGCACTGCACTGCCCTCCCCCTCTCTGTTAGCACTGGGGTCACATTAGTTAATTGAGGGAAGGGAAACTGATGGAGAAGAGAAACATTAGAACACTAGTCTGTGCCAATTTGCAAATGTGTATTTTCTTTGGAAGAACAAATCACCTCTGACGTTAATTAGCTAGTTTAGTTTTTTTACATTTTAGAATGGGGTGCCGCAAGATTGTGCATAATTTTAAAGGGTGCCTTGATCATAAAAAGGTTGAGAAACACTGGTTTAGAGAGTCTAAATATGACCTTAAAGTCTAATGGGCACTCTGCAAAGTAACAGAGCTGGTCAGACACTTTTCGGCAATACATGTTTGTTTGAGGGCACTTGTGTTGAGAGGTGTGGCTATTACTCAGCTCTGCCAGCATAGAGCACTGCAGTGTGAAAAAAATAGAACTTTCATTGATACAAAAGTACAAAAAAAGGGTGGGGGACCCCAAGTAACAAGGTGTGTGTGTGTGTGTGTGTGTGTGTGTGACTTCTATTGATCTTTAAATACTGATTCTTGAAAATATAATTACTTATCTCAGTCATTAGGGTTGACAGACGCTTGATATTCAGAGAGTGGCTGACAAAGTGATAGAAGTTTATAGCTCTGTTTTCTTTTCTCAGCATCATTTCAGCCTGGGGTTAGATACAATTTTCAGATTTATGTATCTAAAGAGGATGGAGAGCACTTACTAGAAAAACTGACTGGCTATACCGAGGAATTGGGTAAGTAAAAGAATATTGGACGTAATTAATGATACACACCAAAGAGCAGTGCAGTAAAATGGTAGATTCATTTTTTTTGTTTAGCGCTGTGGAGAAATAACTGATGTCTGATTGGTTGCTGTGGGTCACTGCCTTTTTTTAGCTGCGCTTTTCCTAATAAATAGTCAGACCCAAAAATATACTGAAAATAAAAATATAATATAAATATAAAAAATATATATAATATATAAATATATTGAATATGTGGCAGGTGCTGGTAGGCTGACAATATATTCCTATACCTCTTGAGGGCTTCAGCAATGAGATCTTCCAGCTGGAGCTTCCATATCTACAAGCTTTTACTAAGAAGTTTTAATGATCTCTCTTCATTACCTATAAAGTAAAATAAAATAAATATTCAGTTGAGAAATAGACTCTCCTTTGTAAGAACCACTCTGCAGCACTGATCAGCCACCGGCAAGTGCCTGCATGAAACGTTATACAGCTTCTTGAGCACTATGGCCCTGAAACATTAATGCAGAAAAATTAAAGTAGAACTGAAAGCAAACCATTTTGTAATTTTGGATAGAGTAAGGAAGGGTATAATCCCTGTCAGATATTTTTTGCCATCTGTGTCCTATTGGGGAGATTTCCCTTCACTTCCTGTTCCATAGCCAAACAGGAAGTGAGAGGAAATAACAACCACATATTCCTTAATGTTGGAGTGATCAGGGTTACCAGAACAAGTGACCCTAGTTGGTAGAATTTAAAGATTTCCTCTCTGTTCCTGTTCTGGTGACAGCCCAAAATTAGGCATTTTCTTTTGTTGAGAATGGTAATTGGGCAAAACAGAGAGGGTGAATCTCTCTAAGAGGGCATCGATAGCAATAACAATATGCCAGGCGTTCTAATTCCTCTCCACTCTGCAAAACTAAAAAAAAAAAAAGGTTTTACCTTCAGTTATAATTTAATTTCCCGCATTCTATACCCCAGATAGTTTCTCAAAGTGCTAAGTTGCCTAAATGTCCAATATGGAGTTTCCAGAGGTAGGATGGAGCATCTTTCTTGACATTAGTTGACATTTGCACATGAGATTGCCCTGAGCTTCAGTTACCTTGGAATACTTGAGAAGTTGGGTGAAGCTACATTCAGATCCCTGTGGACATTGTGTTTCTTTTATGGTGGCAGTTTAATGACATTGAGGTAGGAAGGAAATATTTACTAAAGTGATTGTAAACTCTTAGGCCTCGTACACACGTTAGGATCGCCAGAGGAAAACGGTCTGAAGGACTGTTTTCATCAGTCCAAACCGTGTAGGTTATTTAACCTTTGGTCAAAAAAATAAGAACTTGCTTTAAAATTTAACCGATGGACGCCTAACCGATAGGTCAAAACCGATCGTTAGTATGCACGACCATGGGTTAAAAATCCATGCATGCTCAAACTAAATGAGGGGACGGGAGCGCTCGTTCTTGTAAAACTAGCGTTCGTTTTGGAGATAGCACATTCATCACGCTGTAACAGACAGAAAAGCGCAAATCGTCTTTTACTAACACAAAATCAGCTAAAGCAGCCCCAAAGGTGGCGCCATTGGATTTGAACTATCCCTTTATAGTGCCGTCGTACGTGGTTTACGTGTCCGCATTCTGACACGATTGGTTAATTAACCGATGGTGTGTAGGCGCGACGGACCATCAGTCTGCTTCATCGGTTAACCGATGACAACGGTCCTTCTGACCGTTCTCATCGGATGGACTGATCGTGTGTACGAGGCTTTACATATACCCAGTGAAGTGACTGGTCTCAGGTGATACACAGAGATTAACCACTTAAAGGGGTTGTATGGGTTAGTTTATTTAATTTTTTAAATAACAAATATGTTATACTTACCTCCACTGTGCAGTTTGTTTTGCAGAGTGGCCCCCGATCCTCGTCTTCTGGGGTCCCTCAGCGGCTGTCTCGTCTCCTCCCCGCAAGAGCTAACCCCCCCCTGGGAAGCTCTCTCCCAAGGGGGTTAGCTTGCGGGCGCGCTCCCGTGTGATACAGTCGGCGGCCATAGCCGCCAATTGTATCACTCGGCCCCGCCGGTGCGCCGTATTATTGATTTGACAGCAGCAGGAGCCAATAGCTGCGCTGCTATCAATCATCCAATGAAGAGCCGACTAGAGCTCGGTGAAAGCAACAAGGGATCGCGCCCAAGGAGATTCGGGTCTCAGGTATATAAAACGGGGGCTCGGGCGGGCCGGTGACTGCAAGGTGTTTTTTAAACATCCCTTGTAATAGAAACAAAGCATGACAGGACCTCTTAAATATGAGATCTGGGGTCAAAAAGACCTCAGATCTTGTATTTACACTAAAAAGCAAAGGTGTAGTGATAATAAAGCTAGGAGAAATTTAGGCCAAATCTGCTGAACTCTATCTCTTTCTAAACCCCTTCTTTCATTGTATCCCTTGCCCCAAGACTTTATAGTTACTTCCCCTGACCACAAAGACAGTAATAGAAAACAAGCTAATTGTGGTCTTCATGTATCTCCAGTTATTGTAAGGCTTCATGTACACTTGAACTACTTTGACCGCCAGCCACGGGAAAATGCAAAACTGCGATTTTGCACGTTACTATCCTGTACGCGTTTCTTCCACATTCAGGAGAAGGAGGTTAACCCTCCCCTAACCGCAGAAGCTCCTAAATTATCCTAAAAGCCTAGGTGTACATGGAAACAGCCTTTTATGGAGTGGAGTTTTTGGCAATAAAATGCCCAAGACTCCTAAACTCAAGCTTAGGAGCAGCTAGTGTACATGGAGCCTAATAGTTGTCCACTGAGAGCACAAGAGGAACTAGATCCTCTGTCCCTCTGTAGGGTTGAATCTGATTGATGGTTCTGGCCCAAACCGTGAGAGCTTTAAAAAGAAAGACTTTGCTTAGAGTAGCAACCAAGCATTGCAATCTCTGCTTGCTGCCTAGAGACAGAAGATTTAGGCCCCTTTCACACTGGGGCGGGAGGTGCGGTGGCGGTAAAGCACCGCTATTTTAGCAGCGCTTTACCGTTGGAATTTCGGAGGTATTCGGCTGCTAGCGGTGCGGTATTTACCCCCTGCTAGCAGCCGAAAAAGGGTTAATACTGCCGGCAATGCGCCTCTGCCGTCGGTATAGCCGTGGTTTCCCATTGCTTTCAATGGGAAGGAGCGGTAAACACACCGCTCCTTGACCGCTCCAAAGATGCGACTAGCAGGACTTTTGGAGCAGTCCTGCTAGCGCACTGCTTCAGTGTGAAAGCCCTTTCACACTGGAGAAACAGTAGCCGCTGTTTCTGGTCGGTTTGCAGGCACTATTTGTAGCGCAACAGCGCCTGCAAACCACCTTAGTGTGAAAGGGGCCTTAAGCATAAAATATGAAGGACTCGCCGATTTTAGCAGCACACCATAGTGTCCTCGTTTCGGTTTTATTTACAGAATTTGATAGATTGCAGTCCCACCATTTAGTAACGGTGGTTTTATTATATATGTTTGTTCAAGATTTCATACCAGCTTAAAAATCATTTAACAGCAAAGTTTCCATCATGAATGGGCACTATATTTTTTGCAAATTGAACTTTGTTTATGATGTATCTCACATGTAGTATGTAAACCAAATTATGTTATAGTGTCTTCAAAGAAGCCAAAAGTGCAAACTACGATGATTGATGCCAATTCTCTGACTCTGGACTGGTCTCCTTATCCAATCGATGAAACTCAACAAGGATTTGTAACGGGCTACACCATCTACATGAAAACTTCAGGAAGCAACTGTGAGCTGGATGCAGCCAATGATCACATTACTTTAGGCAAGTTATATTCAGTCATTCACAGAAAATTATGTTTAATATATTATATAAAATCAAAACTAGCTTTAATTTTAGCCTACTGGAGAATGCTTGTGTTTTGCAGTAATGTTTGCTAAAAATCTTTCAAATGTAAAGGAGATAGTCAATCTGAATAGGTTTTTTTTTTTCTTATTGAAAAGAGTCAATCTATCAAGATTTGATTTTTTTTGTCAACCAAACACTGGCCTTCAAGTCTCAGTTGGATTGATTGATTTTTGAGCTTAGTTAGGCGCCAAATGCCCACTGTGAAGTGAGCGTCTAAGCGCCGCGGATCCAAGAGAATAGATTTTTCACCCCTGTAAATGGCATACTTTCAAAACGAGTTACATGTTGATGTTTATCTAAAGCCTACACTTTTTTTTTCCTTTTGAGCGGAATCAGGAAGGGTTAGAACTTCTGCCATATATTTATTGCTGTCTGTATTCATGCTGGGGAAGTTCATGCTCTCTTTTAGCCTTGGTGACTGTTGTCACTGGTATAAAAGATGATGGCAAACCCCAAATTTTACAGTTGTATATGTCAGTGTTTCACATCACAGCCCCCCCCCCCCCCTTCCCTTTAACTGCTTGCCGACCTGCCGCCGTCATTCTACGGCGGCAGGTCAGCTCTCCTGCGCGAGAGCCCGTCAATCTACGTCGGCTCTCTCACTCGGCTCACCCCCGACTCCCGTGCCCGGCGGGCGCGATCGCTCGTTACAGAGCGGGGACCGGGAGCTGTGTGTGTAAACACACAGCTCCCGGTCCTGTCAGGGGGTAGAAATGCTGATCTTCGGTTCATACAATGTATGAACAGAAGATCAGTGATTTCCCCTAGTGAGGCCACCCCCCCCCACAGTAAGATAACACCCAGGGACATACTTAACCCCTTCCCCGCCCCCTAGTGTTAACCCATTCACTGCCAGTGGCATTTTTATAGTAATCCAATGCATTTTTATAGCACTGATCGCTATAAAAATGCCAATGGTCCCAAAAATGTGTCAAAAGTGTCCGCCATAATGTCGCAGTACCGAAAAAAATCGCTGATCGCCGCCATTACTAGTAAAAAAAAAATATTAATAAAAATGCCATAAAAATACCCCCTATTTTGTAAACACTATAAATTTTGCGCAAACCAAACGCTTATTGCGATCTTTTTTTTACGAAAAATATGTAGAAGAATAAGTATCGGCCTAAACTGAGGAAAAAAATAGTTTTTTTATATCTTTTTGGGGGATATTTATTATAGCAAAAAGTAAAAAATATTCATTTTTTTCAAAATTGTCGCTCTATTTTTTTTTTTTTTTTTTATCTATAGCGCAAAAACTAAAAACCGCAGAGGTGATCAAATACCACCAAAAGAAAGCTCTATTTGTGGGGAAAAAAGGACGCCAATTTTGTTTGGGATACACGTGGCACGACCGCGCAATTGTCAGTTAAAGCGACGCAGTGCCGAATCGCAAAAAGTACTCTGGTCTTTGACCAGCAATATGGTCCGGGGGTTAAGTGGTTAAATTAGATTCCACCCTTCATGTCAGAGGTCACCCTTTCACATAGGAGTCCTCCCACCACCACAGAATACCTCCATCAAAGTCAGAAAGTCCCATCACATCAGAGACTCCTCAACACAGAATTTGTGTTACCAAGCTCTCCTGTGCTGGCAGCTCCCCAGGGCAACCCAAATGGCACCCTGATTGATAAACACTGGTATAAGTTTTTATTTAGGTCAATGAGCCAAAGCTTTGAAGAAAGTGGGTTAATATGACAGCCAAGCAACAAGCATTTTTTTTAGGAGAGCTCAGTAAGGAAGCCCACAGCTTTCTCTGATGACATGTTTTATATTGGAGATGTGAATAGGATCAAAGGATATAACAAAGCTAATCTTACAATCTAATCTCTCAATACTTTTTATAGATGGTCTGGAAGTTTGCATATTTTTCATTAAAGACCCAAAAATAACGAATGCTACCATCCGTCAACTAAAACCAAATACAGAATATCAAGTGGCCGTTGTGGCTGTTACAGGTGGGGGCGAAACGGACAAAGAATTTATTAAGGCTTCCACACAAACTGATGGTGAGTGTATCCAAGTCATAGTTACAGGACCACTGTCAAGAAAATATTGTATTCTGATAACTTTACATGGTTTTTACCAGCAGCACTGTTCTATAAGGGGTGCACGGGCGCTGCCCCCCTTGTTTGCATGCGGCAGTGTACTCACTTTTGTTGCTAGCTTATTTTGAGGGGACAGAAAATTTACATTGTAGCAAAGTGTCACTTCTTCAATGTTGTCACATGAAAAGATAGAAGAAAATATTTACAAAAATGTGAGGGGTGTAATAACTTTTGTGAGATACTGTATGTGTAATAACATGTAGTATATGGAGGAAAAAAACATCTTAAAGGGGTTGTAAGAAAAAAACATCTTAAAGGGGTTGTAAGAAAAAAACATCTTAAAGGGGTTGTAAAGGTAAAAAAATGTTTCCCTAAACAGTTTCCTTTACCTTAGTGCAGTCCTCCTTCACTTACCTCATCCTTCAATTTTGCTTTTAAATGTCCTTATTTCTTCTGAGAAATCCTCACTTCTGGTTCTTCTGTCTGTAGCTCCACACAGTAATGTGAGGCTTTCTCCCTGGTGTGGAGAAAGCCTCTTGAGGGGGGAGGGGGCGAGCAGGAGTGTCAGGACGCTCTCTACTTTGCAGATAGAGAAAGGAGCTGTGTGTTAGTGGGCGTCCTGACACTCCTGCTCGCCCCCTCAAGAGGCTTTCTCCACACCAGAGAGAAAGCCTTGCATTACTGTGTGGAGTTACAGACAGAAGAACAGGAAGTGAGGATTTCTCAGAAGAAATAAGGACATTTAAAAGCAAAATTGAAGGATAAGGTAAGGGAAGGAAAGGAGGACTACACTAAGGTAAAGGAAGCTATTTAGGGAAAAACAATTTTACTCTTACAACCCCTTTAAACCAAAGAAAGACATAAGATGGTAGTCAGATGTGCACGTACAGTGCAACTGATGGAGAGCATACATGTGCATGCAGCAGGCATGTAACAGACAACCCCAATGCCAGTCCAGCCTCAGGAGAACCAATGATGACTAGCCAGAGAATCTAACTTGCCCAAGCAGCTGCTCTCCCCAAAAATGTAACATTGTCGCACTGAGAAATAACCTGTGGGTAGTTTTGAAGCAGTCCATCAGCTTGTTTCAGACATATTGACTAAAATAAGCCTGGTTTATTTTGTAGCGGGAGCAATGGTCATGCCCATCCTTCTACCTGTGATTATAGTATCGGTGCTGGGGGTCATGCTACTCATTGCAGGATGCTGGAAAAGGACATGGTAAGTGCTTATTGGTTTAATAAAATACAGTATACACAAGCCTTTTTCAACCTTAGTAACTATTTATCTATATATATTTTTTTGCAGGTTGAAGGAAACATGTTATCCCAATATTCCTAAACCTAACAAGAGCAAGGCTCTCTCCTTCAGTTCAGAAAAGGTAAATGGTTTACACTATTTGGCTATCTCTTCAATAAGGGCATGCACAAAGCTGAGGTGATAAGCAAAGAGGAAATTTCCATGAGTGCTACATTTTCAATAATTAAGTGATTTGTTGCGGCACAAAGGTGAAGCAGAACTCTGACTACGAGATTTATATAATAGACAGATAACTGTAAGAACAATGCATGCAAAAGCCCTATACTACTATAGGGCAGCACAGTGGTGTAGTGGTTAGCACTTTCACCTAGCAGCAAAAGGGTCGCTGGTTGAAATCCTGACCACAACACCATCTGCCTGGAGTTTGCTTGTTCTCCCTGTGTCTGCATGGGTTTCTTCCAGGTACGCCGGTTTCCTCTCACACTCCAAAGACATGCTGGTAGGTTAACTGGATCCTGTCCAAATTGGCCCAGTATATACGTGTCCCAAGCGTGTCGAGATCCTACGGGGTAAATGACTGCACCAGCCAGGAAGACACTGGCTGCAAAAAGCAGTTTGCATGTGTAGCTACAAGTCACTCATTCATTGGTAAGCTAGGTAGGTTATTGTAGGATATTTTGGCCCATTCTTAGTAAGCTCCCATAAAGATGTGCTTATGCAAGGATCTAAAAACCCATTGTTAAATTAAAATATGTTTTCCCCTCGTTTAGATTTAAAAAAAAAAAAGACAGGAAGAAAGCGCCTCTGAGTCATCTGGTTTAATACAATAATAAAAATAGATATCCAACACTTACATTACATATTACAGGAACAGGGGTGCAAGTGAGGATCTGTGAGCAAAAAGCCAGGTCGTGTGTCAATCCTGATGGGGGAGCATAAACGTCAGCTGAAGGGATAAGCCAAGTCCGTGGCTGTGTATGAGCGGTGCAGATGCACGGCGCTCAATCCAAAGGATGGTAAGGTCAGCGTGACGTTGGCCAGCAGAGGCCAAAACGATGTAGTGCAAAGCGGAGCTGGACACAGCGCTCGTTCGGAAGGGGATGACGTCAGCTAGACGGTGGCCGACAGGAAGCAAAAAGGCACACAACGCGTTTCAGAGCCAGCGCTAGTCAATGGCAAGACTGCGCGCTCCTTTTTCAAGTGTATAGAGGAGAGGGCCTTGCAGGATTATATCAGGAAAACCATGTGATAATAATGGGCCAATAGGAGACCTGGATTTACGATCAGTACAAACAGTAGCAGATGAAGAAAAAAGTAAAAATTAAAAATTAAGAAATGGAAAAAAGAAGAAAAAAAAAGAAACCAAAAGAAAGGGGAAGGGGGGGTGGCGGACGGGCGGGCGGCCTAATTGAAATAAAAACAGGAGATAATTGGACAAGTATTGCCAAAAATTATTAGATTTTAGCGGCTGCACTTCCTGTATACACATGAAAAGCGAGCAATAAATGGAAAACATAATGAGATAATGTGTACATAAAATTAATAGCAAAGTACATTCATAAAATTACATGATATAAAACTGGGGTATAATGATATTATCCAAATTATGTCAGCATCCAATGAAATATGTTTAGAAAAATCAATTAGAATTATATATTATATATATATATATATGTATCCACACATATATGTCTATGCTGGAAACTTATGTAAAAAAATAATAATAATAATAATAATAAAATTGATAGATAGAGAATCAGTCATATATAACCGACAGAGCTATGTATAATAATATGACTGATTCTCTATCTATCAATTTTATTATTATTATTATTATTATTTTACATAAGTTTCCAGCATAGACATATATGTGCGGATACATATATATATATATATATATATATATATATATATATATATATATATATATAATTCTAATTGATTTTTCTAAACATATTTCATTGGATGCTGACATAATTTGGATAATATCATTATACCCCAGTTTTATATCATGTAATTTTATGAATGTACTTTGCTATTAATTTTATGTACACATTATCTCATTATGTTTTCCATTTATTGCTCGCTTTTCATGTGTATACAGGAAGTGCAGCCGCTAAAATCTAATAATTTTTGGCAATACTTGTCCAATTATCTCATGTTTTTATTTCAATTAGGCCTTACGCCCGCCCCCCCCCCCCCCTTTCTTTTGGTTTATTTTTTCTTCTTTTTTCCATTTCTTAATTTTTTCTTCATCTGCTTCTGTTTGTACTGATCGTAAATCCAGGTCTCCTATTGGCCCATTATTATCACATGGTTTTCCTGATATAATCCTGCAAGGCCCTCTCCTCTATACACTTGAAAAAGGAGCGCGCAGTCTTGCCATTGACTAGCGCTGGCTCTGAAACGCGTTGTGTGCCTTTTTGCTTCCTGTCGGCCACCGTCTAGCTGACGTCATCCCCTTTCGAACGAGCGATGTGTCCAGGTCCGCTTTGCACTACATCGTTTTGGCCTCTGCTGGCTACCGTCACGCTGACCTTACCATCCTTTGGATTGAGCGCCGTGCATCTGCACCGCTCATACACAGCCACGGACTTGGCTTATCCCTTCAGCTGACGTTTATGCTCCTCCATCAGGATTGACACACGACCTGGCTTTTTGCTCACAGATCCTCACTTGCACCCCTGTTCCTGTAATATGTAATGTAAGTGTTGGATATCTATTTTTATTATTGTATTAAACCAGATGACTCAGAGGCGCTTTCTTCCTGTCTTTTCTTTACATGTATACCTGAGTTGGCTTCACTCCTGGAGAGCAGCCCTTGGTCATCTACTGATAAATTGCCCAGAGAATACAGCTTCAATGCATGGACTGATTGCACTTTCATTTATGAACTTTTAACTATTGGTTCCAATTTTACTCCTAATTGCTGCTGTCACCTTATCTTGGATTTTAACCTTTTTAACTCCTGTTACTGATTGTTGTCATTTGATCCTCCTGAGCACTGTTCTCTTGTGATTTCCTCGTTTAGATTTACTAACTTTGAGCCGGACACTTCTGCTTGAGTTTCAGGAGTAAGAGCCGGTTCACACAGGGGCAACACGACTGTGCGCGACTTTGCGAAGCGACCTCAGCGCGACTTGAGCGTGAACCACAGTGCGACTTGAAGTCGCCTCCAGGACAGGGGACTTTTCCAGTGGCCAATCAAAGAGTTATCAGCTCTGTGGGAGGGAGGGGTTTGCAGAGAAAACGATTTTTAAAGTTGCTACAGTTAAGACAGGGGATCCGACTTGGAGGCGACTTCCATTGAAATCAATGGGTACAAGTCACCTAGAAGTTGTATTGAAGTAGTACAGGAACCTTTTCTGAAGTTGGAGCGACTTCAGTAGTGTACATTAATCACTAAATGTAAAATGTGATCATGTAATTTGCAGTAAAAATTATGATTTGATTATGGTTAGGTTCACACAGCGTTTTACCATGCAGGCTAGTGGAAGTGTCGGCTACAACAGAGAGCAGTGCGATGAACGTTTCAGCACATTGCACTGCTTGTTTTTTTGTTTTGTTTTTTAACAATTCACACTGCACATTACACCGTCTGTTTTACAGTGTGGAAAACAGGGAGACACCAAGAGCAGGGGAGAACCTGAACAAAAAGGCTCCATGCCCTCCACACCCCTAATACTTGCAGTCCAAAGACCTTCTTCCTACTAAGTCAAGTCAATAAAGTGCTATATTCTTGTGCAAGGTACAAAAAGTACTTTGGTGCCAAAATGCACATCACTCCACAGCATGAGTGCAGGCAGTCTTTGATCCTGCTTTGCAATTCTCAGTGGGGGTAGTGTATTGCCATCAACTTCCGGTGCATTGCCATGAATTGCGATTTGCCATGAAATGTGATGGTCCGCCTCCATCACATCCTATTGGCTCACTCCTGTCACGTGACATAGTTAAACGTCATCAGTCTCAGCTAGGCTATCATAGGGAGAGAATCTCCTCTCCCTGTGATAGCTGAACCTGCACGGAGCTGCTGCTATATGAGGCAGGAGAAAGCCCCTCAGGCTGTGTGTCGAGGTATATACATCATGCACAGCCGGTAACTGGGAGCAGGCAGTGCAGTAGTGTTGGGTTTGTCGTGTAACATATTACATATAGTGTTAGGAAGGAGAAGCCAGTGTAACATGCACAGCTCTGTGAGGAGCAGCCTGTGTTGCAGAGAGTGTATATAATGGAGCAGCCTCCCATCTGCCTGCCCCCCTCTCCTCTCTCTTAGCCCTTTGAAGAGCTGCACGGGGGTTGACCTCCCTGGGTGCGCGAGTAAACTAAATTTAGTAGTGCGCATACAGGTCTACGCTAACAGCTCCGTGCACGTTCAGCTATCACAGGGAGAGGAGATCCTCTCCCTATGATAGCCTAGCTGAGACTGTCACGTGACAGGAGTGAGCCAATAGGATGTGATGGAGGCGGACCATCACATTTCATGGCAAATCACATTTCATGGCAATGCACCGGCAAGTAGTGAAAAATCTTCAGTTCTGGGTTGATAGGATCCATTGCCATCTTCTTCCTTAACCACTTCCATCCAGGGCACTTATACACCTTCCCGCCCATCCCGCCCAGACCAATTTTTAGCTTTCAGTGCTGTTGCACTTTGAATGACAATTGCGCGGTCATGCTACACTGTACCCAAACTAAATTTTTATAATTTTGTTCCCACAAATAGAGCTTTCTTTTGGTGGTATTTGATCACCTCTGGGATTTTTTTTTTTCGTTTTTTTTTTGTTTCTGTTATAAAACATTGTAAATAAGTAAGTTTTCTCCTTCATTGATGGGCACTGATGGTACTGCACTGACGGGCACTGATAAGGCGGCACTGATGGGCACCAATGAGGTGGCACTGATGGGCACTAATATGCGGCACTGATAGGCGGCACGGATAGGCGGTACGGATAGGCGGTACGGATGGGCGCGGATAGGCGGCACGGATAGGCACTGATAGGCGGCACGGATGGGCACTGATAGGCGGCACGGATGGGCACTGATAGGCGGCATGGATGGGCACTGATAGGTGGCACTAACATATGCGTTGTACTAATGGATGCCAATCAGTGCTAAACAATGCCTGCCAATCATTGATGCCCATTGTGGGCACTGGTTGGCATCCATTGTGGGCACTGATTGGCATCCATTATTTGTGATTGTCATCCCTGGTGGTCTAGGGTGGCATACCTGTGTTTTGCATCCCTGGTGGTCTAGTGGCATCCATGGTGGTTCAGTGTGGGAATCCTCGGGGGGCTGTGCTGATAATCGATCAGCACAAACCCCCCCTGTCAGAGGAGCAGCCGATCGGCTCTCCTCTACTCGCGCCTGACAGACGCGAGTGAGGAAAAGCCGATTCCCGGCTTTTCCTGTTTACATCGTGATCAGCTGTGATTGGACACGGCTGATCACATGGTAAAGAGTCTCCGTCAGAGACTCTTTACCTAGACTGGTGTTGCGGGGTGTCAGACTGACACCCTGCAACAACGATCGCCGCGATGCGCGCCCCCGGGGTAAACAGCGGCTGAATATCCTGAGGACGTCATATGATATCCACTCAGGATATTGAAACCACTTTGCCGACATCTTTTTGCATAAGGCGGGCGGCAAGTGGTTAATTTGGCTAATGCATTGATGGAGCTCACACATAAAAAGTTTAATACTGTGTAAATTTAATACTATAAAACACAATTTTTCCCCTTTTCTCTATAGACATGGAAAAGATCGAATCTGTTTGTACAAATTTTTTTTTACACAAATCTTTACAAAAATACTAGTAATCATACAGCTGGAAATACCTTACATGGCATCATAATGCTTGAGTCAGTTGTATCGTTTGCAAGTATCCCCCCCCCCCATATATAGGTAGCCTAAGAGGCTTTTTTGAGCGGTCTGCTAAAAACAGAGGGATTGATTTACTGAAACCGGAGTGTGCAAAATCTGGGACAGCTGTGCATGGCAACCAATCAGATTCTAAATTCAGCTTGTTCAATTAAGCTTTGACCAAAAAAATAATCTGGATGCTGACTGGTTAATATGCAGAGCTGCACCAGATTTGGCACTTTCAGGGTTGGGATTACCAACATTCGCATCCAAAACAGCACTTATTATGATCATATAATTTTTATATAGAACATTTTCTTGATGCAGTGGTCTTAACTAAGGATGAGCTGCGGTGTGTTCGCAAAGTCCACGTGCAGAGCCCGCCAGGAAGTCGGCGCTGCGCTAATCACACGCAGTGAGACATTTCCCGATCTCTACAGCCACGCATCGGGACAATGGGGGTTATTTACGAAAGCCAAATCCACTTTGCACTACAAGTGCACTGAAAGTGCACTTTCAAGTGCAGTCGCTGTAGATCTGATGGGCACATGCAAGGAAAATAAAAACTGCCTTTTTCATTTGCACATGATTGGATGATAAAATCAGCAGCGATTCCCCTAATTTCAGAGCTTGCCCTCAGATCTACAGCGACTGCACTTACAAGTGCACTTGCAGTGCACTTGTAGTGCAGAGTGGATTTCCCTTTAGTAAATCAACCCCAATGTCTCACTGCCAGTGATTAGCGCAGTACCAACTTCCTGGTGGGCTCTGCACTTGGACTGTGCGAACACGCCGCAGCTCATCCTTATGCCGTGTACACACGACCGTTATTCATGTCATGGACAAAAATGAGTTTTTTTGCAATGTGAAAATCATGAAAAAAAAAATGCTTGAGCAAAGCGCGGTGATGTATGAGGGCACTATAAAGAGGAAGTTCCATTCGAATGGCGCCACCCTTTGGACTGCTTTTGCTCATTTCGTGTTACTGCGTGTTATTAAAAGTTTGGCGAGAGACGATTTGCGCTTTTCAGTCTTCGTGCTTTTTTAGTCTGTTACAGCGTGACGAATGTGCTATCTCCATTACGAACGCTAGTTTTACCAGAACGAGCGCTCCCGTCTCATAACTTGCTTCTGAGCAGGCACGGTTTTTTCCCCCTCGTTAAAGCGTACACACGACGTGAAATAGAACGACGTGAAAAACGTCAAGAAAAAATAGAGCAGGTTCTAAATTTTTTACGTACATTTTTCTCGTCAAGAAAAATGCTCTGGAGCCCACACACGTCAGTTTTTCACGACCAATTAAAAAAAATGACATTTTTCTCGTCATGAAAAACGGTCGTGTGTACGCGGCATTAGTCTTAACATGGTTAATAAGATTGTGACTATGTGTAAATAGGATTCTGTGGGGTGGCTGTTTCTACTAATGACTTACAGGGAAAAGCCATCTCATTGATCCCTACCATCTGTAGGCATACGTGTACATAATAGTAAATCTATCTGGGTTTTAAGATGCATTTTTTTGTTTTAACAGGGGCCAATATATATTGGTGTCCTACCAGACGTTGGTGTTTCTCAGAAGGTGGAACCTGTTTATGTCCTGGAAAAGACAGACGTTGGTCATGATCTGAAAGAGAACAGTGACCAGCAAAAAGAAGTGATGTATTCCACCATCCAGAGACCTGCTAATACTACCACTGCAGAAGCCTCTGGTGACACGTACATTGCTGAAAGCAACAGAAGTGAAAGCCTTCTTAATCAAACAATAGAGGAGCTTCTATACAAACCACAGTCACAGTCACCCACCTACCTAGAGTTCTTCAATGAGAACTACATTGGGACTGCAGATGACTCGTATGAGGAGAGCCTTGGATATAGACCCCAGATGGGATCCCTCCAGTTATATCAATCTTCTTGTGAGGACCCAAGTGGTGATCACTCACAGGATACAGTCTTGGAGTCGAGACATATTTCTGCCACTGAAAACGAGCCAGTGAGTCCAACATCAGTCAACTCTACTTCATTCATACTCAAAGATTGATGGAATCCTCCATACTTTGCAGCAGACACAATTATATCTGTGCAGCTAAAATAATTCTGTGGAAGTGGACATTCAGTACAGATACAGAACAAAATGAATTGTTGGCATTAAGGAAACATCTTCTACCAGGTATTCTTCATGCACAGATAGAAGAAATGTAAAAAAAATGTGAGCTCTCTTTACTGTAAGAAAAAAGAAAGACAACTGGACTTGCACTATTGATGAAAAGAGGTATACAAAGTGCTCTGAGATACTGTTACTACCTACTTGTGTTCTCGTGTTTTTTTTTTACTGCCCTTACAGCGATTTTGTGAACTTAACAAGCGATGTAGAAGAATTCCGCTTTAAAGTTTACGAAAGTTCCTTTCAAATATCCTGGATGTGTTTCATGCCAGATACTGGCCCCTCATTAGCTCCAACATGTTATTTATTTTTTTCTAAAAAAAATCAATAATTTAACCCTTTGCCTTTGACCGTACATAGATGTGGCCTCAATGAAGTGGGTCATCTTCCATGGGGTCGCATATATGCGTACATATGTTTGTGCTTCACCAAGAGCCCAGGTCTTGTACTAATGATAGGCAACCAGGAGACCTGGTTTCTGATCACCTGATTGGCCATCACAGTGATCAGTCACAACACTAATAATGCAGTCACCACCGCTAATAATTGGTAAGCTGCAATATAGTAAATTTTTGGTTTAATTACGCTTTAATGTCTCCTGAGGATTATGAAAGTTCCTTTCAAATATCCTGGGTGTGTTTTGTGCCAGATAATGGCCCCTCATTAGCTCCAACATGTTATTTATTTTTTCTAAAGCATTTAAGAATTTAACTTTTTGCCGTTGACTGTACATAGATGTGGCCTCAATGAAGTGGGTCATCTTCCATGGGGTCGCATAAATGCGTACATATGTTTGTGCTGGGAGTGTGCATCCAGCACAAAAAATCGGTCTTGTACTAATGATAGGCAACCAGGAGACCTGGTTTCCAATCACCTGATTGCTGTGATGGCCTCTGATTGGCCATCACAGTGATTAGTCACAAAACTGTCCCTGTGTGTGTTTTTTCCTCTGAACAGAGAGAAATATATATTGTATATCTTTTTCTCAATGCTAGAGGAGAAATATGTGAACAAACCAAGGTGTGTGTAAAGAAAAAAAAAGAAGAAAAAACAGCAGCTAGATCAGGGTATGATCTAGTTAAAAAAAAAAAAAAAAACAACAATAAATCTTGTAATGTCACAGGCCTTGCTGCCCTCAAGGATATGGGTATCCTAATCAAACGAAAAAAAGAAAAGAAAGAGGGCGCACCACCCTTGTGCTTGGGTTGTTTAATTAGAATAAAATATGAAGAACTACTTACAAACAAATAGTAATACAGGTGATCTCCAGAAGACAAAAATCTATCTTGAGACAACAGGCTGGACTCTGAGGAAGAAGGTACTCCTACGAAACGCGTCAACTGGCAGTGGCCCTTGAATATCCTCTGTTACCACCTGGAGTATGTTGTCTCAAGATAGATTTTTGTCTTCTGGAGATCACCTGTATGGCAAGCTTTTACTATTTGTTTGTAAGTAGTTCTTCATATTTTATTCTAATAAAACAACCCAAGGATAATGCAGAAGGGTGGTGCGCCCTCTTTCTTTTGTTTTTTCGTATGATCTAGTTCAGTTTCAGGGTCGAGGATCAGTTTCATGGTCGAGGATCAGTTTCATGGTCGAGGATCAGTGTCATGGTCGAGGATCAGTGTATTTTAACTTAGAACTTTAAATAGTATCGGATTCAGTGTTTTAGGTAAGATAAAAAAGCAGAATGCACACCTTTTTTGTTTCTGGACCCTACTACAGGTACACACACATATGTGGTATCGCTGCGATCCAAAGGAGAAGAATTTATTTTGGGTTGTTCTTTGGTGGTAGGTTAAGGTAATAGTAAGAAATATACATCTAAAGTTAAAAAAAAAAAATTTTTGTACTATTCTGGGCCAGTTGTCCTTTGATAAAATTGTTTTTTTGTAGATATCCATTACCATTTATCACAAAATGAAAACATAATTTGTCCTAAAAAAGGTATAATCCACAAAGTAGTATAACAGATGTCAAAGTGGCAAAATTGTGTCAGATGTTAGGATTTGTTTTACCCGCAGTCATGAAGGGTTTAAAGTAAGCAGCAACAAATGAAAGAATACACAAAAAAAAAAAACATTAAAAAATACTAAATTAACTGCACTAAATAACACCCCAACCCCATAAAAAAAACACACCCTCTAAATAAAAATTAGCATTTTTTAGTTGTGGAAATGGTGAGCATATTGGACAATCTTTAAGAGTGCCTTTGACGGGTCCCTTAGCTTTATTAACCCCCACAGCACCGGAAGATTACAGCTGTGAAGGATGTGGATGGGGGGCATGAAGAGGCAGAGGATTAGAACTATGACAGGTGGAAACAGCACAAGGGGAACTTTGTAACAAATGGAAGCTCCGTCGCTTGTGCTGTTTTTTTTTTACCTAAACTTAGGCTTTGAAAAAAAACTTACACTGAGAGAATTACGAAGGCTATCATTATGACCTCTTTCTGCAAAATATTAGTTTTCAGGCTGCTTCTGAAATTCATACTTTTCAAGTCACTGACCAGCATTAAAGCACAAAATCAGGAGGGTTGAATTACTAAAGACAAAAAATAAATAAAAAATACTGCGCACTTTGCAAGGGAATTTTCCCTTCGCTTAGTGAATGAAGTGAAGCTTTGTGGACTTTCATCATCCAATGTGCATGCAAAAAAAAAAAAATTCTCCTTGCGCGTGATTGGGTATTCTTTCCAATGAAAATTTTCACCACATTCACGTTCCAGATCAGGGACTCCAAAAGTACTAAGGCCTTAAAGCGGGGGTTCACCCTTAGAGGGCACTTTTCCCCCTTAGATTCCTGCTCGTTTTTACTAGGGGAATCGGCTATTTAATTTAAAATATGTGCAGTACTTACCCGTTTACGAGACGCATCCTCTCCGTCGCTTCCGGGTATGGGCTTCGGGAATGGGCGTTCCTTCTTGATTGACAGGATTCCGAGAGGCTTCCGACGGTCGCATCCATCGCGTCACGTTTTTCCGAAAGAAGCCGAACGTCGGTGCGCAGGCGCAGTATAGAGCCGCACCGACGTTCGGCTTCTTTCGGCTACGAGTGACGCGATGGATGCGACCGTCGGAAGCCTCTCGGAAGAATGTCAATCAAGAAGGAACGCCCGCTCCCGAAGACCCATACCCGGAAGCGACGGAAGAAGATGCAGCTCGAAAACGGGTAAGTACTGCTCATATTTTAATATAAATAGCCGATTCCCCTAGACCGAACGAGCAGGAAGCTAAGGGGAGATTTTTATTTTTTTTTTAAATGGGTGAACTCCCGCTTTAAGCCTCGTAAACACGGTCGGATTTCCATTGGACAAATCCGTGGAATTTTGTCTGAAGGGCGTTGGCCGTGAACTTGTTCTGCATACAGACGGCAGAACTTTTTCAGCTAACATAGACAAAACTACGTGTTTTTCTGCTTTTTCTGCTCTTTAGCGTCACCCTTTGGGCAACTTCTGCTAATGTCTTACGGATAGCATTGGTTCGGAGCATGTGTGTTTGTACTTTGGATTTTATTACGACGGATTTGTGTACATACAATCGGATAATCCGACGGCACACATGTGTTGCCGAAAAAATGAGAGCATGCTATAAAACATTTGTTGTCAGAAATTCAGAAAACAATTGTCCGATGGAGCATACATACAGTCGGATTATCCGACAAAACCCTTCCATCACACAATTGTTGTCGGAAAATCCGATCGTGTGTACGAGGCTTTAGGTTTAAGGCCCCATTCACACCTGAGTCGTGCAATATTTTGCAGCGTTTTTGTTGCGATTTTGACAAGTTTTTGCCATGATTTTGCACAGGTCAAAGGGTCACCAATGTAAAAAGCAGAAAAACGCCAAAATCTGCCTAAAAAATAAGTCCCAGAACTCGTTCTAGCTTCATGTGTTTTGGAGCTTCTGGCTTCAGGCGTTTTGGAGTGGAGATGTGAACCATCTCCATAGAGAATAATAGATTTTTTCCCCTCCAGCGTTTTGTAGCTTCAGTCTTCAAGCTACAAAACGCTTAGGTGTGAATGGGGTCTAAAGCAGAACTATACTGACCCTGATTTCTGTGGTGTGGTGTCCTGGAGCACCCCACCAGCCGCTGACATCTTTGGGCAGCTGACTCTTGGGCATCGATCACCTCTGTCATTGGACGGGCAGAGATGATATCACTCCTGTACATGTGCGGGAGTTCAGACAACTCGGCATTGCCAAATTTGTACATGGAGCTGTGTGTGTGCAGCTCACTGTACAGGGGCAGACAGGCTGGGAAGTAACAAATGCAGAAGAGACTTACCATGTCTCTTCTGCATTAGGACCCCTTTCACACTGAGCCACAGTCGCGTTAACGCTAAAGTGCCACTCATTTTATTGGCGCTTTAGTGCTGTTTAAGTGGCGCTTTTTGACCGCTAGCAGGGCGCTTTTAAACCTCGCTAGCGGCTGAAGAAGGGGTTAAAACGTTCATGTTGCGGTGCTTCCGAAGTGCTTTTCAGGCGCTTTGGAAGCGTTGCCCATTCATTTCAATGGGTAGAGCGTTTTGGGAGTGCTGTATACAGAGATCCCAAACTGCCCCAAAGATGCTGCTTGCAGATCTTTTCCTAACGTTTCACAAGCACCCTGCCCCAGTGTGAGAAGACACACTGAAAGTAATGGGAGGCGCTTTTCAGGCGTTATTTAGAGGCTATTTCTAGCGCTGAAATGCCTGAAAAGGGGTGTGAAAGGGCTCTTAAACTCCGGCTTGTTTGCCCAGGTTTTGTTTTCATGAAGTTCCACTTTAGCATGATAGCCAGGAACTAGAATTTTCAAAGGAAGAGGTAAGCAAAGGCAGCTTCTATTATTCTCAATACAGATTTCCTGTAAAATCACATATTTTCTTATTTGTGAAACCCAGACAGAAAGCTGGGATATATACACTGTTCATATGTATTATTTCAAATATTTCATGCATTTGTATTGTTTTATTTTTGTACTTAAACTACATCAAATATTGTTACATTTTGCAATAAATGACTGATTTGCCTTCTGCTATTACTTTATCTGTAAGAAGAATTATATATAATGTTTGGGGGTTCTAAGTAATTTTCTAGCAAAAATTATGGATTTTAACTTGTAAGCAACAAATGTCAGAAAAAGGCTTAGGTATGAAAGGGTTAAAACACACAATTGAATTTTTTTTTTTACTAATTTTGGGCCAGTTCTCCGATGATAATAAAAATGAAATCAGGAGAAATCCGTTACCAGGGATACACAAAGTAGTTGCAACGATATGTACAGTTTTACTAACACATGTCAGAGTTCCAAAATTGTGTTCAGGCGTTACCATGCAGGGCCAGCGCTAGCAATAGGCGGGTCAGGCGGCTGCCTATGGTGCCAGGGTAAGGGGGCCGGCAGGGCCGTCTTAATACCATCATGGGCCCCTGGGCAAAGTAATGCTCTGGGGCCCCTACAATGGAGACAGTGCATGTAAACAGAAATCAAGTAGGTAGAATGTAGGGGATATCTAGGGTGTAGAGGGGTCAGAGTGCTGGGGGATAACTGGGATGTAGAGGGGCAGCCCAGGCTCAAGGACCAGCTGCTTTGGGGAAAGGGCAGGGGCCCCCCATGCAGCTGGGGCCCCCGGGCAGTGCCCAGGTGTGCCCTCTCATTAAGACAGCCCTGGGTCCCGGAAAAATCCGGATCCCCAGCCACTTGCTGGGGATTCAGATAATTAAAACACCTCCAGGACCGGCTTTTTTTTAAATACATGCCTTATGACGCATTGGCGCAAGCCGCCAGGCTAGGGGGCAGTTGCGCATGTGACTACATCCCAGACGGACCGCTCTATCCTCAGCCTGCAGTGCCGGCAGTGAGAAGATGAGGGGAGAGAGCCGGGACGAGGAGCAGCCAGCCGGAAGTGCCGCATGATCGGTGGAGGTGGATGAGATGGAAGCCCTAAATGCACTGCAACTACGGCGGGCTTGCTGCGATATCCGCTCCCCCCCTCCTCCTGGGCGCCCGGGATCTGGTGTGCAAGGACAGGCAGGCGCAGCACAACTCTCCTAGAGAGTATAGTAATCACCCGCCGCTGGCTCAGCAGGTATAGTGGAAACACAGGCAGCACTCAATAGTCACAAAAAATAAAACATTGACTTGCTTTTAATTTACAAGTGCATTGCACTGTGTACAGAGGGGGTACTTATATGTGTGTGGGGGGGACACAGACGTGCAGGTGGGTACTGATATGTGTGTGTGTGTGTGGGGGGGGGGGGGGACAGACGTGCAGGGGGTACTGATATGTGTGTGTGGGGGGGACAGACGTGCAGGGGGTACTGATATGTGTGTGGGGGGACACAGACGTGCAGGGGGGTACTGATATGTGTGTGTGTGTGGGGGGGGGGCAGACGTGCAGGGAGGTACTGATATGTGTGTGGGGGGGGGGGGACAGACGTGCAGGGGGTACTGATATGTGTGTGGGGGGACACAGACGTGCAGGGGGTACTGATATGTGTGTGGGGGGGGGGGCAGACGTGCAGGGGGGTACTGATATGTGTGTGTGGGGGGGGGGACAGACGTGCAGGGGGGTACTGACAGGGCTCAAGTCCTGCGGGAACGCGTAGGAACGGAGTCCCTGCACTTTTTTTACAGCACAAACTCAGTTCCCTTTGCAGGACTAGAGCAGCCGAGCTGCCTGAGCCAATCCTTCACTGAGCGGCGATGCCCAGCTTGACTCACTGTCAGGGGCAGATGAACCTTAGTAATCTTTTATGTTACTGACTGCTTCCTGTATATGGATTCATCAGGTCAGTGTTTCCCAACTCCAGTCCTCAAGGCACACCAACAGGTCATGTTTTCAGGCTTTCCATTATTTTGCACAGGTGATTTGAACAGTTTCACTGCCCTAGTAATTACCACAGCCGTTTCATCTGAGGGAAATCCTGAAAACATGACCTGTTGGGGCGCCTTGAGGACTGGAGTTGAGAAACCCTGCATCAGGTAGTGTGCGGGTATTCCGTCACTTCCTCGATGCCGCAATGTCTCCTGGGAGCTTTTGTCATTGTTCCCAGGAGACATTGCGGGATTTAGAAAGAACTTGCTTAAAAAAAAAAAAACATGCGGTTTAGTAATTATGCATATGAGCGTATGATTTTTTTTTCTTGGGTCGGGGAGTGGATCTTGGGTGGGAGTTCCCACACTTTTTTCCCCAGGACTTGACCCCTGGGTACTGATATGTGTGTGGAGGGGGACAGACATGCAGGGGGTACTGATGTGTGTGTGTGTGGGGAGGGGGAACAGACGTGCAGGGGGTACTGATATGTGTGTGGGGGGACAGATGTGCAGGGGTACTGATATGTGTGTGTGGGGGGGGGAACAGACATGCAGGGGGATACTGATATGTGTGGGGGGGGGACAGACAGACATGCAGGGGGTACTGATATGTGTGTGGGGGGGACAGACAGACGTGCAGGGGGGTACTGATATGTGTGTAGGGGGGGACAAATGTGCAGGGGGTACCGATATGTATGTGGGGGGGGGGACAAAAAGACGTGCAGGGGGTACTGATATGTGTGTGGAGGGGGACAGACGTGCAGGGGGTACTGATATGTGTCTGGGGGGGACGGATGGACAGATATGTGTGTGGGGGGGACAGGTGTGCAGGGGGGTACAGAGGGGGAACAGATATGTGTGCAGGGGGGAACAGGGGTGTGTGTGTGTGTGGGGGGGGGGCAGATGTGCAGGGGGGTACAGATATATATGTGTGTGTCTGCTTGTACAGACAGGCAGTTACACAGTGGACTGTGGACCACGGCTGGCGTGAGGAAGCGAGCTGGTACCATCCACTATTTGTCTTTGGCCGGGTCCAGAGGCACAGGTGCAAGCCTGTGGACCACGGCTGAAGAAATGGGTGCCGCAAAATTTTTAGTGAGGGGCAGAGCGTGCATGCGTGGGGGGGGGGGGGGGCGCAAAATTAGGTTTCGCCTAGGGTGTCAAAACTCCTTGCACCAGCCCTGTTACCATGTGTTTTACTATCAGTCACTAAGGGGTTAATGAACAATGAATTGTAGTATCTCCCGGGGGCCCCAGGATTGCATTGGTGATTTTCTGGAAACAGTAAATGCAGCCTTTAATTCTCACACCGAGATAAGATGGTGATTTATATTATTTATTTCTGACAGTTAATTTTGGCCAACTGACAAATCATGGGATCTATTTTTAGCTGAGGTCGGTGATATCTGAAAATTGAAGACTGGCAGATAAAAATCCTGTCCTAACCTCGATCTCCAGACATATATTTATATATTTTTTCAAAGTGACCGTTAACCACTTCCCGCCTGGTCAATAGCATATTGACACCCGGGGAAGTGGCTCTGTTTTCCTGACTGGGCGCGTGCAGCGCGTTGATCGCGAGTGTGCGGCGTGTCAGTCTGCCCCCATAAAAAATGCCTCCGTCAAAACTGCCCCATCAAAAATACCCCCATCAAAACTGCCTTCATCAGAAATGTCCCCAATCAAATCGCCCCATCAAAAAGCCCCCATCAAAATGCCCCCATCTAATTGCCCCCATCAACTTGCCCCATCAAAACTGCCTCCATGAAATTGTCACTATGAAAACTGCCCCAAACTGTCCCCCTCAAACTTCAAAACGGCCCCCAAACTGCCCCCATCAAAACGGCCCCCAAACTGCCCCATCAAAACAGCCTCCAAACTGCCCCATAACATTCCTCTATTATAAATGATTAGTGTGTCTGTCCCCTCCCCCGGGCTCTGTATGTAATCAGAGCTGAGATGCTCCAGCCCCTCCCCTACTGCCCATCACTGTGACTTGGGAGCTTTGGTCACCATGGCAACAGAAGCCCAAAGTATTATGACATCGGAGGCAGAGAGCTGTTGTAAGGAATAATCTGGAAGCTTTGGTCACCATGGCAACAGAAGCCCAAGGTATTGTGACATCAGAGGCAGAGAGCTGTTGTAAGGAATAATCTGGAAGCTTCGGTCACCATGGCAACAGAAGCCCAAGGTATTGTGACATCAGAGGCAGAGAGCTGTTGTAAGGAATAATCTGGAAGCTTTGGTCACCATGGCAACAGAAGCCCAAGGTATTGTGACATCAGAGGCAGAGAGCTGTTGTAAGGAATAATCTGGAAGCTTTGGTCACCATGGCAACAGAAGCCCAAGGTATTGTGACATCAGAGGCAGAGAGCTGTTGTAAGGAATAATCTGGAAGCTTTGGTCACCATGGCAACAGAAGCCCAAGGTATTGTGACATCAGAGGCAGAGAGCTGTTGAAAGGAATAATCTGGAAGCTTCGGTCACCATGGCAACAGAAGCCCAAGGTATTGTGACATCAGAGGCAGAGAGCTGTTGTAAGGAATAATCTGGAAGCTTTGGTCACCATGGCAACAGAAGCCCAAGGTATTGTGACATCAGAGGCAGAGAGCTGTTGTAAGGAATAATCTGGAAGCTTTGGTCACCATGGCAACAGAAGCCCAAGGTACTGTGACATCAGAGGCAGAGCCTTTATAAGGAACCTCGGCAGAAGGATGAGTGTCAGTTGAGATTGATTCTTGTAGAGAACACACGTGTGTTGATCTGCTCTAGAAACTCTCATTGAATTTACTATTTACCATTTAATATTCAGATTTCTTTCTGATTAATTGAGTGAATAAACTTATCTTCATTTCATTTGGAAAATGAGCCTTCTAAAAGTAATCGCCATTTTCTGTTTTCTGCACCTGGCACTTGGTGTGGAACTTTCTCATGCCCGGCCATTGTACACCCGCATAGAGGCTACAGCCGGCTCTAAACTGGTGATCCCATGTGTGATCACCAACAATCATCTCTCTGGTGCAAGCAGTGTTGGGTTTGAGTGGGGAATGACTCCGGAAGGAGGCGGTCCCTACACGCCCATCATGCGCAGAGATATCACCAACCTACAGAAGCACCAAATTCAAAGGTTTCACCGCTCAGATGACGTGGATTGCACCTTGGCCATCAGGCCGGTCCTGCAAATTGACAGCGGAGTCTACGAGGTCCATCTCACCGTGAACAACATCCAGAAGCCGTCATTCATGAAGGTCATCGTTCAAGTGACGGGTAAGTGTTACAGGATTTGCTTTATTCTTCATTCTATGAGGGTCTTCTCCTCCTATAGGGGGGTTTACTGAGGACCAGGCGGGCACAGCTCAGCAGGCTGCTGGGTAATCTTTTAACCCTTTCCCTGCCAGTTTTCTCCCCCACACATTTGATGTACTGTATTTCCCCATCACTTCTCACACTATATACACCTATAGGGCAACATGTCACACTGGCACTATGGGCAACATGTCATCTATGGTCCAGTCTGTCACTATCAGTAATGATAATGAGAGTCCCCCATCCCCCCATAACAGACCTGCCAGGAAGTCTGTTGTTTATCAACTTCACCTGTTTACCAAAACAAGCTCTTCAGCAAAAGTGACAGTTAGTCTCCATGCACACTGGGCATTAAAATAACGTTATAAAAAGTAGCTTGGCAGTGAGTTTGTCAACGTTTTTTAACGGTTTTGCAATAGCGTTTTTTAGCTTTTTTTAGCGGTTTGTTCATTTCTTTTGCATTTTTTTTTGGAAAAATTTTTTTTTTTTTTAAATGGATAAAAAACATCCAAAAACGCTGGTGAGGTGCCTTTTTCAGCGTTTATTAGCAGTTTGTTGGTGTTTTTATTTTGAAAATAAAAATAAAAAATTTCAATGGATCAAAAACGTCAAAAAACGCTGGTGAGACACGTTTTTTTTTAGCAGTTTGAAAGCTGTGTTTAACATTTTTATTTTGCAAAAAAAAATTCAATGGATCAAAACGTAGAATAAAAAACGTCAAATAAATAAATATATATATATATATATATATATATATATATATATATATATATATATATATATATATATATATATATATATATATATATTTTAATGGATCAAAAAACATAAAAAAAAAACGCTGGTGAAACACTTTTTTTTGTGTTTATTAGCGGTTTGTTAGCTTTTTTTAGCATTTTTCTTTAGCAATTTTTTTTTTCTTTTTCAATGGATCAAAACGTAAAAAAAACTTTATATATAGCTATATAGATAAATATCAATATCTTTCCATATAGATATATATCTATATATATTTTTTTTTCAATGGATCAAAAAACATCAAAAAACGCTGTTGAGACACGTTTTTTTTTTGCATTTATTAGTGGTTTGCTAGCTTTTTTATTTTGCAAAAAATGTATTTATTTTTTTCCAATGGATCAAAAATCACTGGTGAGATGCGTTTTTGAGCGTTTATCGATGAGCTTCTTTACAGCTGAAAATCTCCCCTCAGAACCCACTAGTTTTGGGGTTTTTTTAAGCCAAAAAACGCCCCAGACAAAAACTGCTGATAACAGCCTGTATGTGCACAGACACATAGGAGAACATGATGGGGAGTTTATTGACTGTAGAAAAAAATGTCTGAAGCCAAAAACAGCTGCTGTAAAAACGTCCAGTGCGCATGAGGCCTTACAACGGTCAGCTGGAATTTATTTTTATATTAAATCCTTTATCACAAAGGAAAAAAATAACTATTTCTGTAACTGCTTAATGCTGGAGTTGAGCTTTACATTCTTAGCCACCAAGTACAATAATTAAATTAAATCTACTAGTCAATCCAACAACCCCCCCCCCCCCCCCCGACACACACACACACAAATGAACAATGCTTCTGTCCCTTGGTTGCTACATTGCTCCTCCATAGATACAGTGGAAAAGTGAATGTAGCTACTCCAATGCCTGGTACACATTACAAGCTGGGTTGAACGAAATAAAAACTGACATCTCCGGTCGGAGCCACTATACTAATCATCTGAAGTTAGTACAGCGACCTCCCCCACTAAGATATTGTGTTATGACAGGCCCCCCCCCCCCTGATCAGCGCTCTCTGCCATTGGCTGAGAGCGCTAATTGGGAGTTGGTTGGCTGCTGGTATTCCAGCATCCCTGACCAAAAGACCCATGGTCAAATGTCAGACAGTTTTAATTGAACTGGCCGATGTCTCCGCACATTCGGCCCGTGTGTATGGGGCTTGTGGAGGTGTGTTACTGGCCAATTACTGGCTGAACATAAAAGAAAGGAATAGTCTGTAAAAAAAGAACTAACTAAAATGTCAAGAGCACGCTCGCAGAATGACACCAAAATACGATACTTAAAAATTTCCATAGGAGACGCATTAAAAATTGATTAAAAAGTACCAGTTTAGAGTTACAGAGGAGGACTACACCGCTGATTACACTGCTCTCGCTCCAACACTCGCGGCGCTATCTCACATGCGTGGTGTGAACAGTGTTTACATATGTGGGCGAGAGCTTTCAATAGATATAATGGACTTCACCATTGCACGCAAGCATGGGGGACGGGAGAGCTTTAAATATATATATATATATTTTATTATTATTTAAATGATTACATTTTTTCTATTTTTACACTGTTCATTTAAAAAAAAAAAACATCACTTTTATTCCTATCACAAGAAATGTACACATTCCCTGTGTGTAAAAAATAAGCAGTGACAGGTCCTCTTTATAGAGAGATATGGGGTCAATAACACCCCACATCTCTCTTCTACAATGGAAAGCATAACCCCCCCCCCCCCCCCCAAAAAAAGTAATTAAAAAAATAAAAACACATAACATGTATCATTTAATGCTTTAAAAAAATATATATGATTTTGGGAAAAGTAAAATTCCTCCCTGCAAGTGTGAATTGCTTGTTTGTGTCTAGAGGATGAAAAAAGTGTTACTTATCCGATCCTCCAGCAGATGGCACTCCTACAGTGGAAAGTTCCTTGGCATGTCCAATGCAGAGGAAGTGAGGGGGAAATCTATCCAATGGGGACAGCAATGTTTTTTTTTTTAATAGAGTGGGGAAGAGTTTGATCCTTTGTTAGGTTTTTATTGGTGTGCTCCTATTGGGGAGGATTGTCACCACTTCCTGTGATCCTGGTCCCCAGTACAGGAAGTAAGAGGAAATAGACGACTCCAATCTTGACCCGCTCTATCCAAAAATATAAAAGACCTGATTTGTCCTTGATTTATGACCAATTGGATCCGGGTCATTTGTAGTAGATTTATCGTCATGAATGCAAACTTGTTTGTTTAACTTTATAGCTCATTATGTGGACATTTAAGCAAATTTCCTTTGTTTTTGTTTCATCAGATCCCACTTCCACTGAGACCGCTCCTACTGAGATGGACAGGAAGCACAGAGGAAACCTGGAAATACATGGGGAGACCCCTTCAGTCACTTCCACTGAGACCGCTCATACCGAGACGATCAGGAAGCACAGAGAAAACCTGGAAACACATGGGGAGACCCCTTCAGTCACTTCCACTGAGACCGCTCATACCGAGACGATCAGGAAGCACAGAGAAAACCTGGAAACACATGGGGAGACCCCTTCAGTCACTTCCACTGAGACCGCTCATACCGAGACGATCAGGAAGCACAGAGGAAACCTGGAAATACATGGGGAGGACCCTTCAGTCACTTCCACTGAGACCGCTCATACCGAGACGGTCAGGAAGCACCGAGAAAACCTGGAAATACATGGGGAGAACCCTTCAGTCACTTCCACTGAGACCGCTCCTACTAAGACGGTCAGGAAGCACCAAAGAAACCTGGAAATACATGGGAAGACCCCTTCAGTCACTTCCACTGAGACCTCTCCTACTGAGACGGTCAGAAAGCACAGAGGAAACCTGGAAATACATGGGGAGACCCCCTCAGTCACTTCCACCGAGACCTCTCCTACTGAGACAGTCAGGAAGCACAGAGGAAACCTGGAAATACATGGGGAGACCCCTTCAGTCACTTCCACTGAGACCGCTCATACCGAGACGATCAGGAAGCACAGAGAAAACCTGGAAATACATGGGGAGACCCCTTCAGTCACTTCCACTGAGACCGCTCATACCGAGACGATCAGGAAGCACAGAGGAAACCTGGAAATACATGGGGAGGACCCTTCAGTCACTTCCACTGAGACCGCTCATACCGAGACGGTCAGGAAGCACCGAGAAAACCTGGAAATACATGGGGAGAACCCTTCAGTCACTTCCACTGAGACCGCTCCTACTAAGACGGTCAGGAAGCACCAAAGAAACCTGGAAATACATGGGAAGACCCCTTCAGTCACTTCCACTGAGACCTCTCCTACTGAGACGGTCAGAAAGCACAGAGGAAACCTGGAAATACATGGGGAGACCCCCTCAGTCACTTCCACTGAGACCTCTCCTACTGAGACAGTCAGGAAGCACAGAGGAAACCTGGAAATACATGGGGAGACCCCTTCAGTCACTTCCACTGAGACGGTCAGGAAGCACCGAGGAAACCTGGAAATACATGGGGAGACCCCTTCAGTCACTTCCACTGAGGAGATCCCCACAATGTCTCCAACAATGACAACAACAATGGAGATTTATGTTAACCTGGTCATCGATTTGATTGTGAAATTCATCTCCAAGAACTTCGACGTAATGAGGAAAAAAGGCATCCTTTATATAGGGGGCGCAATAGTTGCAGTAGTGATCGCAGTTGCAGCAGCCTGCTACCTTTGGTAAGTTATTGCACTTTCTTAATAGGTTTTTTCCATTAAAAGTCTTCATGCTATCACCAACTGTATCTGAGCCCTCCCCCCTCCCAATATTTACCTTTTTCTTATAGGCAGGCAGTTGATCAGACTGAGGCGGTGTGTTTCCTGTGTTTATTGCGCAGGGTTTAGCAGCACAAGCCCCTCACTGATCATAATTAGATTAACGCACCTCTAACATTTGTTCTATGGGGGAGGGGTGCATGAACTGAGGCTGCTGCTAACAGTAACAAATGGGGTGATGGCGTGTGACTATTTGTTTTCTATCAAACACAGATTTAGGTGGAGTTGGCAATGAATTCTGAAAATTTCAGCTGATTTATGGACACATTCTTATAACATTTCTTTCTTTCTGCAGCAAGAACAGAAAAAAGGCGAAGGACAAGCTAAAGTGGATGGAAGAAGGATCCCCAGAGGGGGAAGAAGGAAGCGCAGAGATGGAAGAAAGATTCCCAGCGCTGGAGGAAGTACTTGTTGTTAAGGTAAAGGGAGACACAGAGGGAAAAGATGTCCAATCGGTGATGGAAGAAAGACACACAGCAAAGGATGAACTATGCATAACGATGTATGAAAGAAGCGGAGATATAATTGAAGAATGCGAAGAGATGAAAGAAGAATGCGAAGAGATGAAAGAAGAAGGCAGAGATATAAAAGATAGACTTCCTGCAAAGGAAGAAGAACTTGCAGCGATGGAAGTAAAACGCATAGCAAAGGAAGAAGAACTTGCAGCGATGGAGGCAAAATGTGCAGGGATGAAAGCAAAATGCGCAGGGATGGAAGAACAACTCGCAGCGATGGATGTAGAGCGTGTAAGGATGTTAACAGAATGTGCAGGAATGGAAGAACTACTTGCAGGGATAGAAGCAAAATGCATGAAGAGGGAAAGAGAGCTTGCATACAAGAAAGATTTACTTACAGCGAGGCAAAGCATGTGCAAACTGATGGAAAAACAACTCACAACTATGACTGCAAAAGTCGCATTAATGAAAAGATTCGTCGCAGTGAATGAAGAAGCAAACGCAGCGATGGAAGAAGGACCAGAAATTGAGGCAGGCAATGAATTATGCAATATTCCTTCCTTCAACCACGGGATGGAGGACAAAGTCAGAGATGGAAGTAAAACACAAAGCGATGGAAGCGGAAATTGCAGTGATGGAAAAAAGACGAACAACGTTGGAAGAAGTACTCCCAAGGATGAAAGTAGTACGTGCGGCAATGGAAAAAAAATGCTCAACGATAGAAGGAGCAATCGCACTCAAAAGGACAAAAGACCACCACGCTTGAGGTTCTGGAAATAGATGAGCCAGCCAAATTTCGAACCGTCTATGGCTGGCTTAAGGCAGGTTGTTGGAAATGGGTTGCAGGGCATGCAGGGATGAGAAGTGTGGGAACAGGGTTTCAGGGGATGCAGAGGTCAGCAGCACAGGAAGAGGGTTGCAAGGACTGCCATAGTTGAGCAGAGTTGGATTAGGGTGGCAAAGGAGGCAAAGGTAAGCAGCATTGGAAGAGAGTGGTAGGGGATGCAAAGGTGAGCTGCATTAGATGAGGGCTGCAAAGGATGCAGTGGTGAGCTGTGCTGGAAGAGGGTGGCAGGGAATGGAATGCAGTGTTGAAGGTAGATTACAGAGGATGCATAGGTAAGCAGTATTAGAGGAGGGTGGCAGGGAATGCAAACATGAGCAGTGTTGGAAAAGAGTTGAATAGATTGCAAGGTTGAGCAGTGATGAAAAAGGGCTGCGATGGGGGAGGGGTGAGCCGTGTTGGTAAAGGGTTAGAAAGGATGCAGGGATGAGCAGTGTTGGAAAGAGGCCACCGTCTTCTCAACACTGTTCACCCCTGCAGCCTTTCTAACCCCTTTCCAACACGGCTTACCCCTGCAACCCTTTTTCAACATTGCTCACCTCTGCATCTCTCTTCCAACACTGCTCACACCTGCATCCTCTGCCACCTTCCTCTAACACTGCTTACCTCTGCATCCACTGTGATCTACTTACAACACTGCTTTCTCTTGCATTCACAGCCACCCTCTTCCAAAACAGCTCACAACTGCATGCTTTGCAACCCTCATCTAATCCTGCTCACCTTTGCATCCCCTACCACCCTCTTCCAATGCTGCTTATCTCTACATTCCTTGCCACCCTTATCCAACTCTTCTCACCTATGGCAGTCCTTGCAACCATTTTCCAGTGTTGCCGACATCTGCATCCCCTAAAACCCTGTTCTCACACTTCTCATTCCTGCATCCCCTCTAACCCTTTTCCAAGACTGCTCACCTCTGCACTCTTTGCTAGGGGCGTGCATTTTCACTGGTCTCAGGAATCGATTACGATTATCCTGTCCACGATTCAGTTTTATTCTGACACAGAGGGAAAAGATGTCCAATCGGTGATGGAAGAAAGACACACAGCAAAGGATGAACTATGCATAACGATGTATGAAAGAAGCGGAGATATGGAAGGAGGAATGATTGAAGAATGCGAAGAGATGAAAGAAGAAGGCGGAGATATAAAAGATAGACTTGCTGCAAAGGAAGAACTTGCAGCAATGGAAGTAAAATGCATAGCAAAGGAAGAAGAGCTTGCAGCGATGGAAGTAAAACGCATAGCAAAGGAAGAAGAACTTGCAGCAATGGAGGCAGAATGTGCATGGATGAAAGCAAAATGCGCAGGGATGGAAGAACAACTTGCAGCGATGGATGTAGAGCGTGTAGGGATGGAAACAGAATGTGCAGGAATGGCAGACCTACTTGCAGGGATGGAAGTAAAATGCATGAAGAGGGAAAGAGAGCTTGAATACATGAAAGATTTACTTACAGCGAGGCAAAGCATGTGCAAACTGACGGAAAACGTACTCACAACTATGACTGCAAGAGTCGCAGCGATGAAAAGATTTGCCGCAGCGAATGAAGAAGCAAACGCAGCGATGGAAGAAGGACCAGAAATTGAGGCAGGCAATGAATTATGCAATATTCCTTCCTTCAACCACAGGATGGAGGACAAAGTCAGAGATGGAAGTAAAACACAAAGCGATGGAAGCGGAAATTGCAGTGATGGAAAAAAGACGAACAACGTTGGAAGAAGTACTCCCAAGGATGAAAGTAGTACGTGCGGCAATGGAAAAAAAATGCTCAACGATAGAAGGAGCAATCGCACTCAAAAGGACAAAAGACCACCACGCTGGAGGTTCTGGAAATAGATGAGCCAGCCAAATTTCGAACCGTCTATGGCTGGCTTAAGGCAGGTTGTTGGAAATGGGTTGCAGGGCATGCAGGGATGAGAAGTGTGGGAACAGGGTTTCAGGGGATGCAGAGGTCAGCAGCACAGGAAGAGGTTTGCAAGGACTTCCATAGTTGAGCAGAGTTGGATTAGGGTGGCAAAGGATGCAAAGGTAAGCAGCATTGGAAGAGAGTGGTAGGGGATGCAAAGGTGAGCAGCATTAGATGAGGGCTGCAAAGGATGCAGTGGTGAGCTGTGCTGGAAAAGGGAATGGAATGGAATGCAGTGTTGAAGGTAGATTACAGAGATTGCATAGGTAAGCAGTATTAGAGGAGGGTGGCAGGGAATGCAAACATGAGCAGTGTTGGAAAAGAGTTGAATAGATTGCAAGGTTGAGCAGTGATGAAAAAGGGCTGCGATGGGGGAGGGGTGAGCCGTGTTGGTAAAGGGTTAGAAAGGATGCAGGGATGAGCAGTGTTGGAAAGAGGCCACCCTTTTCTCAACACTGTTCACCCCTGCAGCCTTTCTAACCCCTTTCCAACACGGCTTACCCCTGCAACCCTTTTTCAACATTGCTGACCTCTGCATCTCTCTTCCAACACTGCTCACACCTGCATCCTCTGCCACCTTCCTCTAACACTGCTTACCTCTGCATCCACTGTGATCTACTTACAACACTGCTTTCTCTTGCATTCACTGCCACCCTCTTCCAAAACAGCTCACAACTGCATGCTTTGCAACCCTCATCTAATCCTGCTCACCTTTGCATCCCCTACCACCCTCTTCCAATGCTGCTTATCTCTACATTCCTTGCCACCCTTATCCAACTCTTCTCACCTATGGCAGCCCTTGCAACCATTTTCCAGTGTTGCTGACATCTGCATCCCCTAAAACCCTGTTCCCACACTTCTCATCCCTGCATCCCCTCTAACCCTTTTCCAAGACTGCTCACCTCTGCACTCTTTGCTAGGGGCGTGCATTTTCACTGGTCTCAGGAATCGATTACGATTATCCTGTCCACGATTCAGTTTTATTCTGACACAGAGGGAAAAGATGTGCAATCGGTGATGGAAGAAAGACACACAGCAAAGGATGAACTATGCATAACGATGTATGAAAGAAGCGGAGATATGGAAGGAGGAATGATTGAAGAATGCGAAGAGATGAAAGAAGAAGGCGGAGATATAAAAGATAGACTTGCTGCAAAGGAAGAACTTGCAGCGATGGAAGTAAAACGCATAGCAAAGGAAGAAGAGCTTGCAGCAATGGAGGCAGAATGTGCAGGGATGAAAGCAAAATGCGCAGGGATTGAAGAACAACTCGCAGCAATGGATGTAGAGCGTGTAGGGATGGAAACAGAACGTGCAGGAATAGAAGAACTACTTGCAGGGATGGAAGAACAACTTGCAGCAATGGATGTAGAGCGTGTAGGGATGGAAACAGAATGTGCAGGAATGGTTGCCCTCAAAGGGGGTGCCGTAGGATGGGATGGGGTGGTATAGGATGGGATGGGGTGGTATAGGATGGGATGGGGTGGGGTAGGATGGGATGAGATGAGATGGGGTGGGGTGGGCTGAGATGAAGTGGGTAGGATGGGATGGGGTGGAGGTGGGATAGGATGGAATGAGATGGGGTGGGATGGGGTGGGGTGGGGTGGTATGGAGTGGGGAAGAATGGGATGGGGTAGGATGGGATGGAGGTGGATGGGATGGGGGTGGATGGGGATGGGGGTGGGGTAGGATGGGATGGGGGTGGATAGGGGGCCGCGTTAGCAGTATGGTTGCCCTCAAAGGGGGTGCCGTAGGATGGGATGGGGATGGGGTGGTATAGGATGGGATGGGGTGGGGTAGGATGGGATGAGATGGGGTGGGGTGGGGTGAGATGAAGTGGGAAGGATGGGATGGGGGTGGATAGGGTAGGATGGGATGGGGTGGGGTAGGATGGAATGAGATGGGGTGGGATGGTATGGAGTGGGGAAGAATGGGATGGGGTAGGATGGGATGGGGATGGGATGGAGGTGGATGGGATGGGGGTGGATGGGGTGGGATAGGATGGGATGGGGTAAAGTGGAGTGGGATGGGATGGGGGTGGGGTAGGATGGGGGTGGATAGGGTAGGATGGGATGGGGTGGAGGTGGGGTAGGATGGAATGAGATGGGGTGGGGTGGGATGGTATGGAGTGGGGAAGAATGGGATGGGGTAGGATGGGATGGGGATGGGATGGAGGTGGATGGGATGGGGGTGGGATGGGATGGGGTAAGGTGGAGTGGGATGGGATGGGGGTGGGGTAGGATGGGATGGGGCTGGGATGGGGGTGGATAGGGTAGGATGGGATGGGGTGGAGGTGGAGTAGGATGGAATGAGATGGGGTGGGGTGGGATGGTATGGAGTGGGGAAGAATGGGATGGGGTAGGATGGGATGGGGATGGGATGGAGGTGGATGGGATGGGGGTGGATGGGGTGGGATGGGATGGGGTGGGGTAGGATGGGATAGGATGGGATGGGCTACCTGACACAATGACTTCACCTACCTGACATACACTGACCTCACCTACCTGACTTTTTTCTATTGATTACTGATGAACGTTTATTTACTGACACACACTGCACTGGCATGCACTGACCTACACTAACAGAGGACGTCCATATGTACATAAACTGACTGCTCCATGCTTTAGAGAGATGTACACAGACAGACAATCAAATTAGGAGAGAGTAGATCGCACACACAGATTATAGGATGAGGCCTACTACAAACATACACCCAACATTAGAAAAAGGATGACTAGCATCCAGTAGGGTAGCTTAGTGTAGGTCCTGCCCTAGAAGAGTCTACCTTGCCGTGGTGGGCAGGCTTGGAATCTCTTGGTCAAAAGTGTGTCAGCGAATGGGTGAGAGGATCACTAGATCTTCACTTCTGGCCAATTGATTTTACCAAAGGACTCTTGGTTTATTCAGAGAATATATAGTTGGAAAAGGAAAAGTGTGTATATATCCATAATTATACTTTCATAAAACACAAAATAAAAAAATTGGTATATTTACATTTGAATTGCTTCCTCTTTTATTTAATCCTTTAATGACCGGGGCTCATTACCACTTGGATGCACAGGCCACATTTGTAAGGCTGGAAGGGGCTCTATGGCTACTTCTTCCACTTATGGTGTGTAGGGATGTTTAATAGGTGTTTATGTATTAACATGTGTCCTAACCATGTATATCAAGGCTGATCCTAGGCAGGTGCCTGGGGTGCAGTGCACCCAGGCGCCACAGAGGTGGGGGCACTGAAGTGCCAGAGTGCTCCCCTCCCTCCTCCTCCTCCTCTCCTTGTCCAGAGGTGGCTCTCTCCGCCTGTCACCGCCGCCGCCACTGTGTTTTCTGCCCAAGCCCATCCCCCTCCCTCCTCCTGTCAGAGGAGGAGAGTGAAGCAGCAGCCGTCTCTGTGTGTGAGAGAGACCAGCCGTGCAGTGACGTCACAGGGGGGCGGTCCGTGCCTGAGGTGTTCTCCTTGTCCGTATTAGGGAAGCATCTCTGTGTTTGATAAAAAGTATCAGTAAACGTGAACTTGTGTTCAAACAGATAAAAAAAGCGCTGAGAGTTGGAGTAATCTGACTCAAAATAAAAAACATATAAATCCTGACGATCGGTGATAATGAGGTGGGTGATCAAAGGAAGGTATATGTGCACCAAATACCTATGGATACACCATCAAGTGTGGATAAATCCCCTAAATGGGTTAAAGCTTACCACAGCAAGTCACAAATAAACTTGCTCTCAAAATCAGCTGATCATCCAGGGGTGTACGGGTTAAACAGCCCAAGCGGAGGTACATGTAAGGACAAAAAAACACAGATCTCTCATAGTGCAATAGTGCCTAACAGTAATCCCCGAACAGGTTGGGTAAAAGCCCACTAATAAATGCCCGTACAATAAGAATGCTGTGTATGAACATAAACATAAAAGGTTTCACCGCTGTCACCGAAGACCTCCTGCCCGAAGGGGCCGCGCGAGTGCTGCGGATGCGATGTGTGGGTCTTCCTCGCTGTGGATGGTGGACGTCTCTGTGTGGAGAGAGACCAGCCGTGCAGTGACGTCACAGGGGGGCGGTCCGTGCCTGAGGTGTTCTCCTTGTCTGTATTAGGGAAGCATCTCTGTTTTTGAGTTGTTGCCATATAAACATTTGTAAAGGGGAGGAGTTGGTAAGATGACCACGCCCATGTTGGGGCGCCAGAAATATTTCTGCACCCAGGCGTCTGTGACCCTAGGATCGGCCCTGATGTATATATGAATGTACTGACAAGCCCCTTATGTGACAGTAGGGACAACAAGGTCCTCTCAATGGAGACATCAGGGATCTTCTAGCTTCACCCCAAGAACAGGATATACAATTAAATCCTGTAATGAAACATTCCCCTTAACTAGGAAAAGATATCAAGTTCTCAGGGAATTTTATATACATTTTTAATAAATGTTATATTCCTACACATTCTCCTCACAAAATATATAGGGAATTCTGTCCTGTTATCCAGGGCTAGAGGATCTTCTTTATTCAGAAAAAGTGTTTTTATGCCCTCACATTCTATACTTTAGTATTAAGCTTTTCTCTAGTCTCCAAAATAATTGTAAAATTCTCAATTTTAAAATCGCTTGCTTCTTAAAAAGTGACTGTAAAGCTTTTTACAATTTTTTAATTAAAATAATAAACGTGTTATACTTATCTGCTCTGCGTAATGGTTTTCACAGAGCAGTCCTGATCCTCCTCTTCTCAGGTCCCCCGTCGGCGCTCCTGGTTCCTCCCCTTGCCTGCTATGGGGCACTTGTGCGTGCTCGATCTGGAGCCTCACTGACTTTGTCGATGGTGTAAAAAAACTTCTGCACTTGGTGACTATTACGTTTTTACGTTGACAGAATGGCACGGCTGCATGTGGTCGCACGTTCCATGACCGTGTCCGCAGGACCCGCGGACTCGATTTGCGCCAGGTATCCCGCGATCGGGTCGCAGAGCTGAAGTACGGGGAGATGTCATTGTAAACACAACATCTCCCCGTTCTTCCTAGTGACATGTCACCGATCGTCTGTTCCCTGTTATCGGGAACAGCGATCAGTGACGTGTCACGGCAAGCCACGCCCCCTAACAGACAGAATCACTCCCTAGGTCACACTTAACCCCTTCAGCGCCCCCTACAGGATAACCCCTTCATTGCCAGTGCCATTTTTACAGCTATCAGTGCATTTTTATAGCACTGATCACTGTAAAAATGACAATGGTTCCAAAATAGTGTCAGAAGTGTCCGCCATAATGTCGCAGTCATGATAAAAATCGCTGATCGTCGCCTTCACTAGTAAAAAAAAAAAAAATATTAATAAAAATGCCATAAAACTATCCCCTATTTTGTAGACGCTATAACTTTTGCGCAAACCAATCAATAAACACTTATTGCGTTTTTTTTTTCAAAAATATGTAGAATAATTTGTATCGGCCTAAACTGAGGATTTTTTTTTATATTTTCTGGGGATATTTATAATAGCAAAAAGTTAAAAAAAACAGACGTTACTTACCGGTAACGATGTTTCTATGAACCTTCCAGGACGGCACCCGAGAGATGATGGCTCCTCCCCACAGGAAACACAATCACTTAACAATTTAAAAGTCCCCACCCTTCCCCTTGATCCTCAGTATGAATTAGAGTAGTCCTGAACTGGTTCACAAGGGACATTGTTCCGTATAGGTACTTACCACCTAGCGTTTAGCTTATCTTTTCCCTCCACATAGGGCGGGAAGTAGGCCTGCCGTCCTGGAAGGTTCATAGAAACACCGTTACCGGTAAGTAACGTCCGTTTTCTCTCATCACCTTCCAGGACGGCACCCGAGAGGATAGACGAGTAACCAACAGGCCTACTTTAGGGTGGGACCCTTGCCTGCAAGGTCTTTTGCTAGATGTCAGAATCTGATTTTATTTCACCACTTCCACTTCCTAGTGTGTGATGAGGGTATCCTAGCTGGATCATGAAAATGACCTGCAGGTCTGCTCCACCTATGCTCCTGTCTCCTCTTTGGATGCAGAGTCTAGGTGGCACGTGCTCTTAAAGAAAAAAATTCTGAGAGCTTGAGTATTCTTTAGGATAGAAAGGTTGGCTGCGCCAATATTCTAGCCATCGTGGTTGATAGTGTCTGCAAAGCTGCATAAGACCATCCAAAGTTTAGTCAGAGATTTGTTCTGTGAAACAAAGACCTACTTTGATCAACCCAGAAAAAAAAAAAAAAAACATGTGGTTTTAAGCCACTAGTCTGTACAGGAGAATGGTTTAGAAAGAAACAGGGTCTCCCGACGTACAATCCTTGTGGGTCCCCCTTTTTTGTTTGCCAAAGTCCTGGTGAAACAAGGAAATAAACCCACTCAAGGATACTAGATTAAGGGAAGTCTATTCCCTTCACTCAAATGACTGGACAGGTATGTGACCAAGCAGGGCGTTTGGTGTGCTCCTGCACTCCCTTCAGTCCACCTGTCCACCTCCATTCATTGGAATGCATGTGACTTTATAGCGAGGACACTTATTGGTCAGTGTCTGGACCACAGGATGCCTTGGCGTGGCTCGTTCGTGCGTCCGCCAATACGCATGGACAAACTCCTGTCTCCAACGTACACTGCTAGACCGGACAAAAACAGCTGCTCTGCAAGCCGGTTGATAAGCAGGTCCCATCCTGGTCATTCCCCATTTCTGGGTTCCTTCCCATCTGAATACCGACATGTCAGATGTGAGATTGTTCTATATACCCTAGGCTCCTTATAACCCTGCGAGTCGATCATTAAACTACGCAGAAAAGAAGCCTGTTACAAAATTGCGAGTAACCACTGCATTCATTGGTATATAACAGAAAAGAGCAAAGGTGTCGGGGAAAGAAAACTTTTCACCGCCCCCCGCGTATAATATGCAGATACATTTTACCCTATAATCTCAGGGTAAACCCATGAGTGCCACACGCCAACAGAATACAGTATTCTGTAAAAATCCAGTGTTTGAGGTCATGATCCACTCCACGCACCAAGGAGTGTTAAGTTAAGCAGATCCCTACCACAAGGGACCAATGCCATAGTAGGAGTAAAAGATGAATATTGGTTATTCATATCCAGTTCGTCCAAGGGGGTGACATGAAGGACATACACTGAGCTATAAAGCTCGGATCGGATCGGGAGAACCAGTCAGAAAGAATCCTGATGCTGAATTTTTTAGGCAAACAGCCCCTAACAGCGTAACCCCTTTCCTACTAAAAAGAACCTACTAGGTGATTTTATGACCTCCTTCCAGTGTCCTATAACCCTACTGGGTTCAGGTCTAGGGAATGTCTCTGGCATGCCTAGAAGTAAAGGCCCGCAATCAGAAATCCTGTTCCTTCCATGTGAATGGAAAATAAGGTCTGAAATAAAGTGACCAAAATGTCCCAGATATACAGGTCCTAGATCTTGTATTTCCGAAGGACAGCAAGCTCAGACTTAATATGGAAAAACAGATAGACACCCCCAGCCTCCACTGCTGTGTTTTCTGATATACAGACACCTGTAGGATAGAGAAGACACAACCAACCTTAGGTGTGTATTTCTCATATGTAGTAAGATACCATATAACCTAAGCCCAGAGAAAGGACAGAAGCTCCAAGTGTGAGCTTCTGATGCTTAATAGGTTTATAGGTCCTACATTCAACAGAGAGGCCACTAGCCAATATGGTGTTTTTTCTGAGTAATAAAGAACGCAGAGGACACAGACACCTTCTACTGCTGTGTTTTATTTATGTGCAGCGACCCAAGGTAATAGATTCAGGACAGGAGGACAAGAACCACTATAGTGTTGTCTATTCCTGACTGACCGCAGTACGGTCTTCCAATCAACAGAAAATAATACTAGCACCTATAGTATATCTCTGATGATCATAGAAAAAAACAAACAGTCGCATGGCCAGTATGACCAAAAGGACATATGCGGCCTCAACCGTGTATTGCTGGTGTTATACTCCCTGCAGTCATAACTAGCAGAGAGTGGTATTAGCATACTTCAGATAAACAATAGGGTATAGGACAAGGGACCGAAATGTTACAGACAGTAACATTGTGTATTCCAACACCCACAGTCATATACCTGATAGAAACGTCACTAGCAAGAACACTCAATGCTGTGCGTTTCTGGATAGTAACAGTATACCGTCATGAACCCACAATACCAGTTGTGCATTATTTTGATTAGAAAAAAAAAAACTTGGAAAGTTTATATGACCAACAGCATGTTGTCAGCAACCCAATGTGTTACTTAATGCAACCTTGTCGGGTCATCTAATCAACAGAAATGTCACTAGCAAAAAAAGGACACTTAAAGCAGTGCATATCTGAATTTATAAATATCCTTAACAATAATACAATGCTATGCGTTTCTGATCAGCAAAATTGTATAGTCATATAACCAGCAGAAGTGTCGCTATCAGTAACTCAGCGTCATGCGTTTCTGATAATAGTGTACCAACATGTAACCTCCAGAAATTTTTACCAACAGTAACTCAGTGTGGTATGTTTCTGAATAACCATAGTGTGCGGTTTATATAATAGAGGTGTCACCGACAAATCAATGTCATGCTTCTCTGATAAGCAATAATATACATTCCTGTATCCGACAGAAATTACACCGACAGTAACTCAATGTGGTATATTTCTGAATAACCATAGTGTGCGGTTTATATAATAGAGGTGTCACCGACAAATCAATGTCATGCTTCTCTGATAAGCAATAATATACATTCCTGTATCCGACAGAAATTACACCGACAGTAACTCAATGTGGTATATTTCTGAATAACCATAGTGTGCGGTTTATATAATAGAGGTGTCACCGACAAATCAATGTCATGCTTCTCTGATAAGCAATAATATACATGCATGTATCCGACAGAAATTACACCGACAGTAACTCAATGTGGTATGTTTCTGAATAACAATAGTGTGCGAATATAGCATAGAGGCGTCACCACCATTCAGTGTTATGCGTTTGATAAGGAACAGAGTACCGTTATCTAATCAATTTTAGGCATTTCTGGTGAGTCATAGGATATCCCTTGATCATCAGTCTACTCTACATATTTACACACAAATATATATATTTATATATATACACATACACACACACATATATCTCAGAAATGACCCAAGATAAACCCATGTTGTGCATTTCTGATGTGCGGACAGACCAACGCTCTATCCTAGCATAACCTGAGTTTCAGATATTGATCCTTCATCCCAGTGAAGGAACATGGTAGTTCCAAATACTGGAAATCCGAGGTGTGTGACTATACCACAATAGTGGTAGCTGCTATTCTGCTATTGCAAAGGTCTGAGTAGGTGTAGCTGGTCCACACACAGGTGGGAGCTAGTCCAAGCCTTTAAGGTCTTAACGAGCACAGACTCAGAAATCAATTAGGTCTCTCATGAAGAGGTGACCATAGTCTCAGGCTGGAGGCAATCAGACACCTGTATGGCTGATTTTCATAGCTTTAACACAGGGGTTTGTACCAGAGAAACTCCCAATTAAGGGTTGCAGGCTAGCATTTTATGCTTCTCACACCACCTAAATGGTTTGTTGCCTGAGCCACAAGAGGTTTAGATTAACTCTAACACACTGACAGATATACCAGCAGTGTAAGGAGGAAGTGATCGGTTGGAATTTGGGAGATATTGTAACCAATAAACAACCCCCACAAGGGTAATAAACCCACTAGTATGCCCCCTGTTGGGCCTATCCTAAGAGTTTAGGAGGTCAGTTTTTTGGCTAAAAAACCTAACTGCACCCTTGTGATCTGCCTGTCAGATTCATGGCAGGCTGGCCCTAACTGGATTGAGCCTTGCTCAGCCCCCTTTTATGAGATTATTCTAGGGATTTTATAATCTCCTCAGAGGCCTGTATTTGCCTGCAGGAGTCCAACCAGACCCTCTAGGGTGAATGGCTCCTGTTTAGCTTGGCTTACCATATCCTCCCTGTCCTCCTTAAGCTTCCTCTACCTGGACTAGAGGGAATGACTGTGAGGGCGGGGGAAGGGCACTAGGTTCCGTTCGGACGAGGCCTTCTTGGGAGGATATGTCTTCTCTAGGGATAAGCTCCTCTATGTCAGACCTTAAGTTACGGACTGCCTGGCGGCTTCATGGAAAGTTTTTCCTTTCTCTGCCAAGTTATGAGGAGCTATGCCCTGTAGCGGTAGGAGACTGTTTATTTGGGGTCTCCTGGGATCCGCTGGGGGGTTTTTGCAAGACAAGAGATATACATATATGCATAATATTACTTTGTCCTCCCCCAGGACTGCAGGTTTGTACTGGGGAGGTGAAAGGGTGAGAAGTAAAAACCAGTCCTGTGCTGGCTGGCTGGCCCCAGAGACTCAGACCCTGAAGACCAGGACTCTCACTCCCTTTCCTCCTCCCTTTCCAAGGGGGAATGTACTCACTGCGCCCCGACCTGGATCTGCCTGAAGTCACATTTGCCTTCATCTCCTCCTGTCCATGAGGAGGTTTGGCTGGGTCCCCGGCTGTCGGTACCTCTTGTAAGGGCTATCCGCAAGCCGACCCTTCCACCGCCATGCTTCTCTCCGGCGTCCCTTCCGGGTTGCGCTGTGAGGCAAAAGCCCACCTTCACTCAGAGAGGCTTGGAGCACCATGTTTCCAAAAGTAGGAAGCAGTACCCGGGAAGAGAGAGCTCTTCAAATGGCGGCGTTTCTTCTGCACCCTAGTGATGGCAAGCCTCCCCGCAGCTCAGAGCGCTGGTGCACGCCTGGGGCGACCTGTGAGTTAGACCCGAAGGCCTACAGGTTAGTTCAGCCCTCCCCGGCCTCCCTAAGACCTGTCTCAACAGGGGTACCTTCGACCCTCCCCGGTCTCTAGGTTTTCAAACAAAACAAACGTGACGATGTGTTCGGAGAAACACAATCAATACTGAGGATCAAGGGGAAGGGTGGGGACTTTTAAATTGTTAAGTGATTGTGTTTCCTGTGGGGAGGAGCCATCATCTCTCGGGTGCCGTCCTGGAAGGTGATGAGAGAAATTCTATATTTTTAACTTTTTGCTATAATAAATATCCCCAGAAAATATAAAAAAAAAATTAAAAAACTTCCTCGCTCTATTGTTGTTTTTATAGCGCAAAAAATAAAAACCGCAGAGGTGATCAAATACCAATCAAAAGAAAGCTCTATTTGTGGGGAAAAAAAGGACTTCAATTTTGTTTGGGAGCCACGTCGCACGACCGCGCAATTGTCAGTTAAAGCAGTGCCGAATCGCAAAAAGTGGCCCGGTCTTTGGCCAGCCAAATAGTCCGAGGCTTAAGTGGTTAAATGACACAGTGAATAGAATTGTGACTCTCAGAGAAAGCAACACTCTAAAATGTATTTTAACCACTTAAGACCCGGACCAAAATGCAGCTAAAAGGACCTTGCCCCTTTTTGCGATTCGGCACTGTGTCGCTTTAACTGACAATTGCGCGGTCGTGCGACGTGGCTCCCAAACAAAATTGGCGTCCTTTTTTCCCACAAATAGAGCTTTCTTTTGGTGGCATTTGATCACCTCTGCGGTTTTTATTTTTTGCGCAATAAAAAAAAATAGAGCGAAAATTTTAAAAAAAGATCAATATTTTTTACTTTTTGCTATAATAAATATCCCGCAAAAACATATACATTTTTTTCTCAGTTTAGGCCGATACGTATTCTTCTACCTATTTTTGGTAAAAAAAAAATCACAATAAGCGTTTATCGGTTGGTTTGCGCACAATTTATAGTGTTTACAAAATAGTGGATAGTTTTATTGCATTTTTTTTAATTATTTTTTTTTTACTACTAATGGCGGCGATCAGCGATTTTTTTCGTGACTGCGACATTATGGCGGACACTTCGCACAATTTTGACACATTTTTGGGACCATTGTAATTTTCACAGCAAAAAATGCATTTAAAATGCATTGTTTATTGTGAAAATGACAATTGCAGTTTCGGAGTTAACCACAGGGGGCGCTGATGGGGTTATGTGTTATCTGAAGTGTGTTTACAACTGTAGGGGGGTGTGGCTGTAGGTGTGTGACGTCATCGATTGTGTCCCCCCTATAAAAGGGATCACACGATCGATGACGCCGCCACAGTGAAGAACGGGGAAGCTGTGTTTACACACGGCTCTCCCCGTTCTTCAGCTCCGGGGACTGATCGCGAGACTCCAGCGGCGATCGGGTCCGCGGGTCCCGGACCCACGGCTGGACAATAGCACAGCACGTACCTGTACGTGCATGTGCCCAGCAGTGCCATTCTGCCGAAATATATGTGCAGGAGGCGGTCCTTAAGTAGTTAATACATCAACACCCGAAGAAATGTCACTATGGCTGGTTGGGTGCGCTGTCTCTTTTAAATTGTTACATCGATATGAAAAGCTTAATTGACAATGAAACATTGACAGTGGAACTAGGCCCTGCCCCCGGCTATGCTCACAGCTTTTGACTGACAGCAGCTGTAAGCCAAGCCTGTGAAAGCGGGGGAGAGGGGAGAAGAGCTTCTGCAGACGTGCATAACGCTGGATCGAAATCGGGCTTGAGTATTAAGGGGGGGGGGGGAGTGGGCTCCATTAACCACTTGCCGACTGCCACACGTACATATACGTTGGCAGAATGGCATGAGCAGGCAAAGCAACGTGCCAGGCCTAGGGCAGCATGAAGAGAGTCCCCGACAGCTTTCGCTACACTTTTAGTGCAGCACCAGTCTTATGAGGTTGACTGGGCCGCCCCCATAAAGCGGCCGCATTGCTGCCGGTATGATAGGGATGGTGTGGACACAAGGGACACTGACATGGTCACCTATACCTGTCATGTAGGTAGTAGGACTCTCCTGCAATCCTTTGCTTGTGTCAGTTGTACATATTAGGGAATCTTAATTGTATTTCTGTTGATTGCTGATGAGAAAAATAAACAGATTTATTTGTTCCTGCCCCCAATCCTTCCTTTGCTTACTGCCTGGACCACATACCTTCATCACTGTGCTACGTGTTTTCTGCTGCACCACTGGCATGGTTATATCCTCTTAGTCCTCCATAAATTTAGCAGTGTCACCTCATTGGTGCCATCTCATCATTGCCGCCTTATCAGTGCCTATCAGTGAAACTATAAGCAACACTTTTTTTTCCATTATGGATAGAGTAAAGAATGGTTATATCCCCTGTTAATTTTTTTTTTTGCCATCCGTTCATTTCTCTTTATTTCCTGCCCCATAGCCAAACAAGAAGTGAGAGGAAATCTCTGCAGATTAACGGAATGCCCTCCCCCCAAGGCCCTTAGAACTAGTGTCCCCACTGGAAAATTTCAGGGCAGGTCTTAAACAGGATAGGGTGTGACCTTTACAGGAAGGGGTGGATTATATTTAAATTAGGGGGGGCACAAGTTTAGTTAGGCCTAGGGCAGCACAAAACATAAATACACCACTGCCGGGTTCGATTCCCGGCATCTCCAAGCCTAAGAAATGAAATGGTCCTTTGGTAGTGCTTATATGACCGAAGAGAAGTCTTCCTTTGAAGGAAAAATTAGGTAGTTTGAACGACCCTTGATTGTTCCAAGTACAGACACAGTGCTCTACACATATGGAGAGACATTACTGTCATGTGAGACACCAATGCCATAATAACTAAAGTTGAAAGTTTAGGACAACTGATGAAGATTGTGCAAGGATCAAAGGTCCTTCTCTGAGCCAGAAGAATCCATAAAAGATCTGATCCATTAAGACATGGAATTGCAAAGTAGGGGCCGGATCAAAGTACTCCTACAGATCAATTGCCCTTATCAGAGTAGCCCCAAAGATCAGTTGCCCTATCTGAAAACATGTATAAATCAGTTGCCCTCATCAGAATATTGAAAAATAAAAAATGTTTGTGCTGTACCTTCAAATTACAAAATCATCAACTTGTTATATCATGAATAAGTACAAAAGCAAATATGTATGTGCTGACCCTTGAGTCACACATAGATGAGTGCAAATAAACAAATAAATACAATAAATATATGTGAAATAATGCATGTGTAAGCAAAAAATATATAGAAACAAATATTTCATAAATGTTGTTATACAGTTTCCGCCAGTCAATAATTAAAGTCCATCAAGAAAAACTGATAAATCACAGTCCCAATCACAAGTAATAAAGTGCTCGGTGCCTAAAAAAATTGCCTTTCAGACGTGCTCCTTATAGGAAAAGCGTAGCCTCTTACCGGATAAGATTGATTTCAAATCAACGAGATCGAAACATGAACAAATGCCCTCTCCAAGGACGAATGTTATACTGGCAAGAAATTCTCAATGATCCCCATTGATCAGTTGCATCCATCAGAGAACACATACAGATCACTTGTCTTCATCAAAGTACTCTTACAGATTGCTGCCCCCACCAAAGTATACTTCTACATCAGTTGTCTCCAACAGAGTACACTCATAAACCAGTTGCCCCCATAAGAACACCCATATGGATAAGCTGCCCTCATCAGAATATCCCCATTAACCATTTTCCGCCCGCGCCATAAATGAAAGACGGCTACATGGCGGGCTTCCAGTGCCGGGAGGGCACCCATAGACATTCTCTTGTGATTGTGGGGGCTGGCACGCTCTGTGATTGTTGAGTCCGATCGCAGATTGGGATAAAGGGCCAATCACAGCAGCCCTTTACCACGTGATCAGCCAATGATAGCTGATCACAAACATAAACAGAAGGCGGTTATCTGCTTTTTTTCTTATCATGCTGATAGCGTGAGGAGAAAAGAAGAAAGCTGGTAACAAGCTTCTGATACAGGGACATCGGTCCCAACATTGCTAGTGCTTCTAATCAGTGCCACCTATCAGCACCCATCAGTACTAATTAGTGCCCATTTACTTTCTGCTATAATACATATCCAATAAAGAAGAAAAAAAATCGTACTAGGGTACGTGATCTGGCACAGAGCAGCCGCCCTGCCGCAGTATATGTTTGTGGGACGGTCCCTAAGTGGTTAAACTGCTCAGTCTCCATGACACACCTGGTTATAGACTGAAGGCCGCTCACACCTGTGAAACTTAAAGGGGTTGTAAACCCTCGTGTTTTTTCATCATAATGCATCCTATGTCCTGGAATTTCCCCCCTGCCGGAGACGCACTCTTCCTCTGCCCGTGGTGCTCAGCCCTTGATTGGATTAATTGATCGCAACGCAGCCATTGGCTCCCGCTGCTGTCAATCTAATCCAATTACGCGGGCGCCCAGGGGCTGGGTCGAGTCCTATATTCGGCTTCTATGGACGACGATTAATGGCCTTGGGAGCGCGCCCACAAGGTAACGACCCGGAGGGTTATCTGATGTGGGGAGGAGCCGCGAGAGACCCCAGAAGTCAAGGTTGGGGGCCACACTGTGCACAACGAACTGCACAGTGGAGGCAAGTATGATATGTTTGTTATTTAAAAAAATTAAAATCAAACCTTTACAATCACTTTTAGCATTAGTATATTACCACTTTATAACAGTTCACAGAAAATAGGCCACAGGCAACAGATAGGTAAAGTAAGTATTTTATAGCAAAGTAGAATAAACACAACACACATACCAATAAAAAGGTCAACAAATATGTTCAGTTAACTGACCATAATATTAGCCTCACCTACAGTCATTAACTTACACCGCAATATGGCTAAAACTTATAGTATATAGAGCATTAGTAAGAACCATATCAATCGTGAAAACATGAATGACACAAAGAAAAAGTCTCACTGTAATGCCCTGTACACACGATCGGTTCGTCTGATGAAAACGGACCGATGGAAAAAAAGTTTGTCTGTGGGGAAATCCATCGGTCAAAAATCCACGCATTCTCAGAATCAAGTTGACGCATGCTCGGAAGCATTGAACTTAATTTTTCTCAGCAAGTCCTAGTGTTTTACGTCACCGCGTTGGGCACGATCGGATTTTTAACCGATGGTGTGTAGGCAAGATTGATGAAAGCCAGCTTCATCGGATATCAGATGAAAAAATCCATCAGTGTACAGGGCATAACTCTTGTCAATGACTATTCAAAAAGTGTTACTGAGTGCTCTCTCTGTGCATACAGCCCTTTTGCGGGTGTACGTGTTCCTAACAAATGGGTACCCCTGGAGGTGAATGCAAAGTACCTGGCGCCTATCCGTGTTGGATGGCTTTAATTTGGGCACTTCTTTAGGTGGTGCATATTTATTTATTTTTACTTGTCAGTGATTATAAGGTTATGGCTGATTGTTGTATACTCCAATCCTCCTCTTTATTCTCCCTGCATAGCTGAAGTCATACTCTAATTAATCCCTACCAGTATCAATGGCATATAGGACTTACCTGGAACGTGCTCGATGTGGAAGAATTAATTTAGCTTCTGCTGTTACAAACCCATCTGAAAGCCTCCAAGACTCCTGAAAGCGACTTGGATCTTACATTAGAAGAGAAGATATGTATTAGAAAAGAGAAACGGTATTTTAGGATGCAGAAGATATATTCTTTGCATAAAGATCAAGTCCAGGCATAATATATTTTGCATACTTACATGCGGTTAGCATTGCCCAATATAAGTGTGCTTATGTGATACCTGATTGGCCTCTGTGGAAGCTGTAAATCACTGTAGTAGCCTGGGCTAGTACAGTGATGGCCACAATCTTCCAGGTACCATGCCGAGCAGCTACCATTCTGCATAGTTTATTTTGCATTCATTGTAAAAATGGAAGGCATCCTCTGAACGGCATCAGTGAAGATGGCGGCCCAAGCAACTACAGTGATTTACAGCTTCCAGAGAGGCGAATCACGTATACCACATGCATACTTCCAGTGGGTCAAGCTGCAAAGCATATAATCGCTGAAGTTCAGCTTTAAAGTGTAGCTACAGCTACTTTTTTTGACAGAGTAGGGAAGAATTAGAATGTATGAAGCTTTTAGCCCCGTTCGCATATTGCACATTTTTGTGTGCACAATTTTCACGCGATTCCGCGTGTCATGCATAGGGCCGCCTATTCACTTGAATGGGCTGCGCTCTGACCATTTGTCATGCAAAATAAACTCATGCACCTTTTTGGGCGATGAGCTTAGCGTGATATTTAAATGTGAGTTTCGTGCGTGACAATTACTACACAATCGGACGCTGTTTGGGGAGCCTTTAAAGGGGTTGTAAAGCTACAATTTTTTTCCCTAAATAGCTTCCTTTACCTTAGTGCAGTCCTTCTTCACTTACCTCATCCTTCGGTTTTGCTTTTAAATGTCCTTATTTCTTCTGAGAATTCCTCACTTCCTGTTCTTCTGTCTGTAACAGCCTTGCATTACCGGCTTCCGGGTTCTCACTCCCGCGGGAGTAGGCGTTCCTATGCAGAGGCTAGATGATTGACGCCTTGTGAAAAACTTCCTCCCGGCGCATGAGGCGCATTACCAGTGTTTCGGAAGTAGCCGAACTGCTAGTCGGCTCTATACGGCACCTGCCATGTAAGGGTTACTGAGCAGGCGCCGTATAGAGCCGACTCGCAGTTCGGCTAGCTTTGGAAAACTGGTGACTCGCCTTATGCGCCGGGGGCAAGTTATTCACAAGGCATCAATCATCTAGCCTCTGCATAGGAACGCCTACTCCCGCGAAAGTGAGAACCCGGAAGCTGGGTGGAAAATAACAATAAGACGGTATGTTCAGCAAAAAAAACAAAAACGGCATAGTGTAAATGTTGGAATTATGCTGAATGGAATGTTAAATACATGTTCTTAGGGTGAACCTCTGCTTTAAATCACTCGCGGCTATAATGAATTGCCGGCTTCCGGCAATTCAGAGAAAAGTCATTCATAATAAAAAAAATAAAGCGTGGGGGTCCCCCCAAATTCAATTACCAGGCCCTTCAGGTCTCAGGACCCAGGTCCCCAAACTCTTTTTAGGACAATAACTTGCATATTAGACTTTAAAATTAGCACTTTAGATTTCTCCCATAGACTTTTACAGGGTGTGTTCCGCGGCTTTTCGAATTTGCAGGCAATGTTCGGGTCAAGCATGAGTTCGACTCGAACTCGAATCTCATCCCTAGCCAACGCTTGATTTTATAAGATAACAGAGCCTCAGTACTGTGTGTTACTCTCACTAAATTACATTATTATAAATGATTTTATGTTTAAATAACCACATTTCACCAGTGGATGGCACTGCAAGTAACCTCTATTAGAGCAGCACACTTTTTATTGTACTGCATGATAATACCAAATGAAAAAAAAAAAAAAAAAAAAAGAGGTTTTCTAATCTTTACCTTTAATACAAAGTGTATTACATTAGGAATAAGAGACTCCTACTTACCTACGCTAAACAGTGCCTCAATAAAGTCCTTTGTCACCACGGGAAGAGGGAGGCAAAATATTTCATATAGTACCTCAAGAAGACCCCGCTATGTGATAGAAGAAACAGGGAAATCACATACAGTATACAACCAAATGCAATTTGTTTATTTTTTGCACTTGTCATATTATCCCATTAAGATTGGACTAGATATTTTTTTCACATAAAAGGTGAAAATGTAATCCTCCCCTCTGACTTTAGCATACAAATATCTAGGGCCGAAACAACTAATCGATTATGAAATTAATCGATTACCATTTTCATAATCGATTAATCGGCCAGTAACATAATGGGATTAAAAAAAAAAACTAAAATTAGCCCTTTATAGTGCAAAAAGAGCAAATCTCTACTGTAAATATTACTTTCACTGTTTCAAAATTAATCCCTTACAGTAGCGATTATTTGCCCTTTTTGTACTAATTTTTATTTTTTTAACTTTTTAACTGTTATGTTACTAAATATCTCAGGCCTGGGTCACATCTCTGTTTTTTTTTGCAGAAACACACTACAGTTTATTTACATGGTTTCGCATCCATGATTTTTTCAGCTGATGCGTATTTGGAAAGGGCAAGGACTTTTTTTTTTTTTTTAATGCAAAACTGTGCCATTTTGATTTTTGGTTGAATATACTTCAATGGAGAAGCTGCAGAAAGCATTTTTTGTGGCAATTTGTGTTTTTTAATTTGCCCAACAACAAATAGGCAAAATTACCGTTATTTTTAAGGTTAATAACCGATTGTTCGATTAATCGGAACAATAATTAATTAATAATTAATTATGAAAATAATCGTTAGTTGCAGCCCTACAAATATCAATAAAATAATATGGCTACATTATTGTCATCTGATGTGTGTGATAGTGCCCATAGGGAAATGAAAAAAGCACTTTGAATGCTTTATAAAATAAATGACAGTAACGTGTGAAAATGCTACAAGCTTTAAGCTTTTGCGAACCAAGCGTAATGAAAAAAATAAATAAAAATATTATATATATATATATATATATATATATATATATATATATATATATATATATATATATATATATATATATACACACATACACAGTTATTTTAAAAAAAAAACATTAAGACAACATCCCAAATTTTATTACACACCGCAGTCCCCATGAAAATCCTAATCCATTCAAAATGAGTTTGGCTACCAAAGGTCTCAATTTAAATAATAGGAATTTTGTACTTCTAAAATCTTTTTACTGGAAAACAGCACCGGGGGGAAAGTTACTTACCATGAACAAAGCGTGTCCCGTGGAATGTTGGCGGTTGTGTTCAGTTGAAATCCTTAGGTGCAGTAATTTAACAATTGCCAGAAGTAAGATGTGCAGTTTTTACAGCTGAGAAATATTATTGTGCGTTTCGGCTTATACTGCCACCTACAGGAGGATTGGACACTGGCAAACCAAAAAAATGGTAGACCTACTCAAGATACCAAACCCCCCTCCTACTTGCCTCTATTTTTATTAGCATTCTAGGAGAATGGTAATCTTAGGTATACTAAGAAAAGTCTTATCTTTCTTTTCTTCTATCAAGCATCTTGTTACATATCACTGCTTAAGCTGTGGCATGGCAGCTATCCAGATCTGCCTGATCTTGGAGAAGCCATACTCGAACCTCAGCAGCTATCCAGATCTGCCTGATCTTGGAGAAGCCATACTCGAACCTCACTGGACTGAACGTTGCAAGGCTAGCCTGGAATGTGGTGTTCGGGGACGGAGCTCTGCTTATGGCACCATCCATAATGTTAGCCACAGAGTGCTTTACAGGTGTATAGCTCTTTTCCAATCTCTGAAAGCTCACTTTGTAAAGTAAGCAGTTTGTGCTGAAAACCAGGCGCTACATTATAGGGGGCCATAAATTTCCCTGCTTTTCACTAGTTTCACCACAGAACGTGATAACACTGAGGTATTTTGTGCCGACATCGGCTAGGCAGTGTTGAATGCATGCTTTTTTCCTAACATTTAGCATTAGGGAAGCATTTTCCCACTACTGCCCCTGCTTGCTAACGCGACATGAAATTCTAATACTTGGTCTGTCCCTAAAGATGCCTACAGTGACTTAGTCACCTTTGGCCACCATACCTAGCACCTGCTTCCAAGCTGTTGGTTAGGGAGTACGTGAGGTTTTGACTCATACCTTCAGGCATGTTGACTCTCCGCCTTGCAGTGCATGTCTGATTAGGAGGGCTAGACCTGCTGTACTGCTGTAATAGATACCTAAATGGATAAGTTCTACTAACTGCTCCAATGCTGTCTGCAGCATGCCTGGCCATCTGACCAACACTGGCAGCCTGGAAACGTGCTAGTCTACGGCAACCTTGGATTCTTCCCTGGCTTCATTGGGCATTGCAGTCTCCTCTACTTTATACAGGGAGAATTTCACTGCAGTCATGTAGGATTGTATGGGTCAAATAGCACTGATGCTTGCCTACTAAGACAACACCTGAGCCTTCCCCTGCATATTCTTTATTTGATCTGCCAACAACTAAGCCATCACACTAAGACTTTTCAGCATGTGTCCCACAGCACCATCAAGGTCATTTATTTTCTGATTTTGTTTTAGAGGCCATTGGCTTCCAATTCTTTAAGACCTTTGAGCAGGGTGACTGTGATGTGGTCTCAAATATGCTTCCCTGTGATGCTGTTGGATCTGAATTTGGTTCTCTATGTGCTTCTATTACAAATGTTTGAACCGGTCAGGTATTTTCCCTTTCTAACCTAACTTACGAGATTGTGCATCTTGTTGCCATCACCTCTGTGAGGTAATATCTTGAGTCGGCAGCTTAATCCTGTAAAGAACCCTTTCTGGTCTTGCACAAGGACAAAGTGGTGCTGATGCCTACAAGTTCCTTCCTATCCAAGGTAGTTTTTAACCTTTCACCTCAACCAGGACATCAGAAGATCTCCCTTCATTGCCTGGATGTAGTTTGTGCTGTGAGGTCATTTCACTGCTTAGCTAAGAAAGGCTGACCGACTTTCTCTGTTATTTCCTCATCATCTCTATACTGGTGGACCAGCTGCTTGTTTCATCATTTCCCTGTGTCTCAGACAGACCAGTTTTAAAACATATGGTCTCAGGAATCAGGTGCCACCCTTTCCTGTCAAGGCACACACCACAAGATCTGTAAGTAAGCCTTCATGGGCTTTTTTTTGCAGCAGACTATTGTTTCTCAGATTTACAAGGCTACCACCTGATCTTCTGTTCTCTAAATTTTGCCAGGTGGATGTTAAGGCCCCATCTGATGCCAGCGTTGAGCACAAGGTCTTTGAGCTGCTTAGTTTTACAGTGGTTTTCTGTATGCCTTTTAGCATTTTGTTTGGACCACTTTTGGACATTCAAACAGTATATAACTTCCCGTGTCCCTCAATGGACAAGAAAGGAAATAGGATTGTAGCCTATCTCCTACAAGTCATCCAGAACACGGCAGCCAGACTGGTAACGGGGAAAAAACCCTGGGAATCAAACACCCCGTCCCTGAGGACTCTCCATTGGCTCACCGTAAAGGATCAGGTGACATTCAAGACCGTCTGCCTCACCCCCAAATGTGCACAAGGAAAGGCCCCTCAATACTTATGCGAGAAAATAAAAAATGACACCACCAATCTCATTCTTCGATCAACTAAAACCTCCTCCATATAACAACTACAAATCTAAGGGAGAACGAAGATTTGCAGTCCAAGGACCACGGCTTTGGAACGCTCTTCCCACAAACATCCGCATGGAAGAAAACCATCGGGCCTTCAGGAAAAAACTTAAGACCCACCTCTTCTGAAGGACAAGGACGACACCGGATGGAAATAAGCGCCTTGAGGCGATTTAGTTTGCATTTGTAGCGCTATACAAGTTACTCACTAAAAATGCCATTCCTCTTTATGCTTCTTCAGTAGCTCCTCTGTAATAGCCTGAAGATTTTTAATTAAAACCGTTAGTTCCTGTCTCCATCAGTGAAGGCTCACCAGTGCAACCTCATCAGTGGAGGCTCATCAGTGCAGCATCTCCAGTGGAGGCTCATCAGTGCAGCATCTCCAGTGGAGGCTCATCAGTGGAGGCTCACCAGTGCAGGCTCATCAGTGGAGGTTCCCCAGTGTATCACCATTGGAGGCTCACCCGTGCAGCCTCACAATTGCAAGCTCACCAATTATTACAGCAAAATACTGTGCGCATAATATATAACTATGTGTTTATAGTCTGGTAGTAATTAAAGTATATAAGGGCAATTTGTTTATCTGCTGTTCTGGTTGGGGGGTAAGATTGCAGCTAATAGAAAACCTAGAGGAGGGAGAATTCAACCCTTAATAAAAGTAGACTACATAGAATGAACTAAACATTGTGCATATGCATGCTTTACATTTATCATACTGTCTCCTGTCTGTGTGCTCAGCAGTGTGGCTGAGAATGAGGTGTGATTTATGTTGAAGTGGGCTTGTTCACATTTAACATGTAGAGGCCTAGTGTACTCTCCCACATTCACTGCAATTTCAAAAGGTTCATGGGAAATGTAGTCCCTTTTCCTGTAAAGAGGAGAGGAGAGGATATGATGTAATCCCTGCTGTAACACCTCCTCCTTGGCAGAAAAGATGCTGCATCTTTTGAATAATGCCCCGTACACACCATCGGAAATTCCGACAGCAAAAGTCAGATGTGAGATTTTAAATGGAAATTCCGACCGTGTGTATGCTCCATCGGACTATTGCTGTCGGAATTTCCACCAACAAAAGATTAAGAGAGCTGGCTCTCAAATTTTCAGACGGAAAATCCGATCGTCTGTAGCAATTCCGACGCATGCTCAGGAGCATTAAACTTCATTTTCTCGGCTCGCCGTAGTGTTGTACGTCACCGCGTTCTTGACGGACGAAAGTTCAGAGAACTTTTGTGTGACCATGTGTATGCAAGCCAAGCTTGAGCGGAATTCCTTGGATGGTTTTTCAGACGGAAAATCTGACCGTGTGTATGCGGGCATTAGAGATGAATTTCTGAAAATTCACTTAGACTTTTCTCTTCAATGGTAAGGAATTTCACATATGTAATAACTGTTTGGGGTAGGGGGGTGTAATGGGGGATTTTTGTTGCCGACCCCAGAGTTCTGCTTTAAGACAATAAGGATCCTTATTCTGGTTCTTTATGAATAGTTCATTTTAGCTCAATCTATATGGCCAAAAGTTTCTGTCCATTACACATAGTCATGTGAAAAAAGTAAGTACATCCCCATGGAACAAGTAAACATTAGATCTTCACATAAACAGTGCCTAGAGACAAAGGCAATATAATTGCATATAAACATAGGAAATTGTTGGCTTTTCCATAATTTAACAAAAATATAAATTGATGCCATGGTGCACTGTGGGAAAAATAAGCAGATTTTTAGAAGAAGATAGCATTGCCACTAGCATTAGCTTTATTTACTTATTACAGATGTTTTTCATGTCCACCAGTCTCTTATAATGACACACCATGCAAAATTTTCAGTTACAAGATTTTTGTGGGTTTCCTTGCATAAACTAGCAGTTTCAAATCCCCCTACAAGATATCAACAGGATTCAAATCAGGGCTTTGGCTAGGCAAGACAATAACCCTCCATTGTTTTTTTTTTGTAGCCATTCCTTAGTGGATTTGCTATTATGTTTCAAAACCATAATTTTTCTCACAGATAATCTCAAATTCTCATTAAGCACACTTCGGTATTATGCAGAATTCAGAAATGACTGACTTCAAGCATGCCTAGAGGCGATTCAGTTCGCATGTGTAGCGCTATACAAGTCACTCATTCATGCCCTTGCCTTAAACCAGTAAATCAACCCCCAAACTAGAACATTTCAACCACCATGCTTCACAGTTTGTATGAGGTTCTTCCTGAAATAGTTTTTGGCTTCAGTACCAAACATGTCTACTGGTATTGTGGTCAAACAGCTCCAATGTTCTTTTTGAACAACAAAAGCTTTTTCCTGGAATACCTCTCATGCAGGTTAAATGGTGCAGTCAAGTATCCCCTGTAGGTAACAAAAAAACTAAGCAGCCTTTAACATCTTCTTAATGTATCTGCCATACCATTAGGCCATTTGTGCCTCCACTCTAAAAAAAACTCCCAACATTCAGCATAACTCTGTCTTGTTTAATGCTAGGATGAGCCAGCCTTTGGAAGCTGTCCTTGTTCAGAGCTCCATGCTCACTTAGCGTCCAATGGCTGGGCTCATTCTGGCAACAGGATAAAATGAGCGATGTGGCATATTGGGAGTTTTTCAGGCAGACTACTACAGTGGGGTGTATGTGGCCTTCAGCTATGGCAGATACATTAACTGCTTTCTACCCGGCCACAGAACATTTACTGTGGGATGGGCGGGCTGGATCATGTACGTCATCCAACTTGTTCCAAGGTATGGGCATGCATGCGTGCGCCTACTGCTAACCCGCACTGTCACTGGCTATGGTGAGATTTGATCAGCAGGTCCCGACCATGATTTATGGCTGAAACTTGCTGATCAGCTGTAGTCAATCACAGCACAAGGTCCTGTGTTTACAAACACACAGGGCTCTGTACACAGATCAACGATCTGACTCTCCTTTAAAGCAGGGAGAAAAAACAGCCAGATCTGTTAGTAAAAGCAGCACATATTACACTTGTTAGCCACACGTTAACCCATTGATTGCCCTTAGATGTTAACCCCTTCCCAGCCAGTGTCATTGGTACAGTGTTAGTGTACAGTATTAATGTCACCATTGATGTCCGTATCAGTTAGTGTATCTCCCAGCAACAGTCTGTTAGCGCCAGATTGCCTACCACACTACAAGTTACTGATCCCCACCATTACCAGTATAGCATCATAGCTGCGTAAATTCCAGCACATATACCATCGTTTGTAGACACTATAACTTTCACATGAACCAATTAATAGACACTTATTGGGTTTATTTACATTTTTTTAAGCCAAAAGGCAGAATACATTTTTTTTTATTGAATATGCTTTATAACAGAAAGTAAAAATTAGAATTCTTCCGTCATACTTACCTGTAAAATCCTTTTCTTGGAGTACATCACGGGACACAGAGCAACCATAATAATGACTATATGTGTTATATGCCACCTACTGGTGGATGGACACTGGCAAATATTTAAACAGGAAGTCGACCCCTATATAACCCCTCCTACGCAGGAAGGACCTCAGTTTTGTCGCAAAGCAAAGAATATTCCAAAAAAGAAGGGAAGGACCTCTGTGTCTCACGTTGTACTCCAAGAAAAGCATTTTACAGGTAAGTATGACGAAAAAAACTAATTTCTTTAGCGTACATCAGAGGACACAGAGCAACCATAATGATGATTATACGGGATGTCCTAAAGCAATGCCCTTAAGGGGAGGGAGACACAATCACAGAAACTGCCACCTGAGGACTCCTTCTGCCACCAAAAACACACTGTGGCCAAAGCAGTATCCTCCGTGGCTTTGATTTCTATCTGGTAAAATTCTGTGAATGCAAGAACAAAACACCATGTAATGGCCTTTAATTCTGAGCCACTGACACCTGATGACCCAAGATGCCTCCACACACCTGGTAGCGAGCACTTTTACCAAAAAAAGGGGGTTGGGAACCTTGCCCTTTCAAGCCATAGGCTTGAATAATTAACTGGCAAATCCAATGAAAATAGTTAACTTGGATGACTTCTGCCGTCCTGGGCTCTACTGGCAGCACAAACCAGGATTCCTGAACTGTACCGACAAATCAAGTAATTCTGACCACCAGAACTACCTCCAGAGTATGCAGTGATCTAACTCCTGTCAACTGAGGATCAAAAAAAAAGGCAAGACATTGTCTTGAATTAAGTGAAAATTAGACGAGCGGTTAGGCAAGAATAATGTATCCGGGAGTACATGTGTGAAGGGGGAGTGGGAACTGAGTATGGGGGTTGTTGAGGGGGGGAGAAGGGTGGTGGGGTTACCTGAAAGCTAGCATTACTGTCAGATAGACAGGCAAATGGTTATTACCTGTACATGTTGACCTATCGCCGACTCAGTGTTATGCTGTTGCTGTTGTACGTTTAAAAAAAATAATTAAAAGTGAAAATTAGACATCATTCTAGGCAAAAAATGTTTAAGGACACAACATCACCTTATGATGCGAGACCAAGAACGGCTCCTTGCATGTTCTATGCAAGTAAGCATGTATTCTGGGTCCATATTAGTAACAGTCAGGATTAGCCAAATACAAAGCCATCCAATGCAGCCTCTATGCTGTTTCAACAGCCTAAGGCCTCTTCCACACCTGTGCGAACCATCCTGCGACTTGGGACTGCAAGGTCCCTGACAAGTCGCACACCATGATTTCCAATGAGTACCCTTCACATCCGTGCTACCTCAAAGCAGCCCCTGCACCACTCCGGTCCGACCTTGGCGCAACTTGAGGTCCATAGACTTTAAGATTACACAGGCACTGCTTCACATCGCTGAAAAATCGCATCAATGTTGCGGCCAAAATGTGTGACTTTCAAATCGCACAAGTGTGAAAATGGAGCCCAAAACTAAGCTCCTGCAGACTCAATACATGCTATTCTCGAGATAACTCCTTCAAGTGGACCGATTGCCCATGGTCTTCCAAACATTTGCTTATGCCGTACGTATGTATACAATTTTAGCAGTAGACCTCCTCTGTAAATCTAATGTGGTAACCTGTAAAGTCTTTTAAAAATGTATGTAGTTTGTCGCCACTGCGTGTTTGTGCGCATTTTTAAAGCATGTCGTGTTTGGTATCCATGTACTCGGCCTAAGATCATCTTTTGTTATTTCATCAAACATTTGGGCAATATAGTGCGTTTTAGTGCATTAAAATAAAAAAAAGTGTATTTTTTCCCCGAAAAAAAAATGTTTGAAAAATAGCTGCGCAAATACTGTGTGGAAAAAAAATGCAACACCCACCATTTGAATCTGTAGGGCCTTTGCTTTAAAAATATATATATAATGTTTGGGGGTTCAACTTAATTTTCTTGCAGAAAAAAAAATATATGTTTTCATGTAAACAAAAAGTGTCAGAAAGGGCTTTGTCTTCAAGTGGTTAGAAGAGTGGGTGATGTGTGACATAAGCTCCTAAATGTTGTGCATAAAATGCTAGGACAATTCAAAACCCCCCAAATGACCCCATTTTGGAAAGTAGACACCCCAAGCTATTTGCTGAGAGGCATGTCGAGTCCATGGAATATTTTATATTTTGACACAAGTTGCGGGAAAAAGACAATTATTTTTTTTTGCGCAAAGTTGTCACTAAATGATATATTGCTCAAACATGCCATGGGCATATGTGAAATTACACCCCAAAATATATTCTGCTGCTTCTCCTGAGTACGGGGATACCACATGTGTGAGACTTTTTGGGAGCCTACCTCGTACGGGGCCCCGAAAACAAAGCAACCACCTTCAGGCTTTCTAAGAGTGTAAATTTTTGATTTAATTTCTCACTGCCTATCACAGTTTCGGAGGCCATGGAATGCCCAGATGGCACAAAACCCAACCAAATGTCCCCATTTTGTAAAGTAGACACCCCAAGCTATTTGCTGAGAGGTATGGTGAGTATTTTGCAGATCTTGCTTTTTGTCACAAAGTTTTCAAAATTGAAAAAAAAAAAAAAAAAAAAATGTATATTCACTGGGCTCAACATGCCTCTCAGAAAATAGATTGGGGTGTCTTTCCAAAATGGGGTTATTTCGGGGGGTTTTATGCCATATTGGCATTTTATGGCCTTCAAAACTGTGATAGATAGTGATAGGTAGTGAGGAGTGAAATCAAAAATGTGCGCCCTTAGAAATCCTGAAGGCAGTGCTTGGTTTTTGGGGCCCCGTACGCGGATAGGCTCTTAAAAAGTCCCACACATGTGGTATCCCTGTACTCAGGAGAAGCAGCAAAATGTATTTCGGGGTGCAATTCCACATATAACCATGGCATGTTTGAGCAATATATCATTTAGTGACAACTTTTTGTATTTTTTTTTGTCATTATTCAAATCACTTGGGGCAAAAAAATTAAATATTCAATGGGCTCAACATGCCTCTCAGCAAATAGCTTGGGGTGTCTACTTTAAAAAAATAGGGTCATTTGGGGGGGGGGTTGTGTGCCATCTTGGCATTTTATGGCCTTCAAAACTGTGATAGGTAGTGAGGAGTGAAATCAAAAATGTATGCCCTTAGAAATCTTGAAGGCGGTGCTTGGTTTTTGGGGTCCCGTACGCGGCTAGGCTCCCAAAAAGTCCCACACATATGGTATCCCTGTACTCAGGAGAAGCAGCAGAATGTATATTAGGGTGTAATTCCACATATGCCCATGTCATGTGTGAGCAATATATCATTTAGTGACAACTTTGTGCAAAAAAATTTAAGTTTGTCATATTCCCGCAACTTGTGTCAAAATATAAAATGGGGTGTCTAATTTCCAAAATGGGGTCATTTGGGGGGGTTGTGCTATTTTGGCATTTTATGGCCTTCAAAACTGTGATAGGTAGTACGGAGTGGAATCAAAAATTTGCGCCATTAGAAATCCTGAAGGCGGTGATTGGTTTTTGGGGCCCTATACGCGGCTAGGCTCCCAAAAAGTCTCACACATGTGGTATCCCCGTACTCAGGAGAAGCAGCAAAATGTATTTTGGGGTGCAATTCCACATATAACCATGGCATGTGTGAGCAATATATCATTTAGTAACAACTTTGTGCAAAAAAAAAAAAGTTTGTCATATTCCAGCAACTGGTGGCAAGATATAAAATATTCCATGAACTCAAAATGCCTCTCAGAAAATAGTTTGGGGTGTCTACTTTCCAAAATGGGGTAATTTGGGGGAGTTGTGTGCCATCATGGCATTTTATGGCCTTCAATACTGTGATAGGTAGTGATCGGTAGTGAGGAGTGAAATCAAAAATGTATGCCCATAGAAATCCTGAAGGCGGTGATTGGTTTTTGGGGCCCTATACGCGGCTAGGCTCCCAAAAAGTCCCACACATGTGGTATCCCCGTACTCAGGAGAAGCAGCAAAATGTATTTTGGGGTGCAATTCCACATATAACCATGGCATGTTTGAGCAATAAATCATTTAGTGACAACTTTTTGTAAAAAAAAAAAGTTTTTTTTATGTCATTCAATCACTTGGGACAAAAAAAAATAATTCAATGGGCTCAACATGCCTCTCAGCAATTTCCTTGGGGTGTCTACTTTTCAAAATGGTGTCATTTGGGGGGGGGGGGTTGTAATGCCCTGCCATTTTAGCACCTCAAGAAATGAGATAGACAGTCATAAATTAAAAGCTGTGTAAATTCCAGAAAATTTACCCTAGTTTGTAGACGCTATAACTTTTGCGAAAACCAATAAATATACGCTTATTGCGATTTTTTTTAATGAAGACATGTGGCTGAATACATTTTGGCCTAAATGTATGACTAAAATTGAGTTTATTCGATTTTTCTTATAACAAAAAGTAGAAAATATATATATTTTTTTCCAAATGTTTAGTCTTTTTCCGTTTATATCGCAAAAAATAAAAATCGCAGAGGCAATCAAATACCATCAAAAGAAAGCTCTATTTGTGGGAAGAAAAGGACGCACATTTTGATTGGGTACAACATTGCATGATTGCGCAATTACCAGTTAAAGCAGAGCAGTGCCAAATTGTAAAAACACCTTGGGTCCTTAACCTGCATAATGGTCCAGATCTTAAGTGGTTAAAAGACCAAAAAGAAAGCAAACAGGAGAAGTTCCTTGTTAAAGTTATATACTTTAACCTGCATAAAAAAAACTGCACTATAACACAAAGAGGTTTCATTTTAAATTATCATACAATTTAATTGCATTTTATACATTGTTTCACACATGGAAACAGAGTTTCAATATCACGGTGTGCGCCAACCTTTTTTTCTTCTTCTTTGTTTTCCGGTAAGCAAATCGGACATACTTTGTGATGAAAGATTTACACTGTTTAGCACACACGTAATTCCTCATTTGCACAGATTCTAACAGTCCAGCTGGATGATATATACATACACTCAAGCCATTCAACATCATAAAATGTGAGCTTACATACGCGCAATGTAGTGACTTTGTCCATGCTTGTTATATACATATTTGCATATCTTCACCTTTTGGCTGGCAGAAGGGATCCAACACTTTGCTCTGCAAATGGTCAGATGAATTCCGTCAGCGAGAAAAAAGTTGAAATTCAGAACATTTCCATTCGATTTAAGATAGATATGTATAAACCCCAAAAAAACAAACAAAACAAAAAAAAAAACAGAAAAGGTGCATGTGTCAAAGCCATCAGCCTCTTCCGACCAATTACATTGTATGAATATGTCTTGTGCAAAATCTATTAAAACAAAAGAAAAAAAACAAAACAAAACAAAAAAACACTGGCATTAAATAAAGAGACAAATAGACAGACATTGTTTTGTGCTAGATCTTCCTCTGGTCTATCCAGAATACTTCTAGCAGTCACGTAAGGTCATACTGTGATAAATAAAAAATATCCAACTGTTAAACAGATTGTCTTTTGTTTTCTTTGTCTTCTGGCGGAATGTGCAAAATGCCTGACGTCACGTCTTGCTTGCTTCCCGTGAGACCTTTGACATAGAGGTGAAATGTATCAAGGTGGCGGTGTCTTCCTATACAACAAACTGGATTCTGAGCAATAGTTATGGCCATAAGACACTTGCTAGCCTCATAAAATGGAGAAGGGATCAATTATCAGTCAGGTTGAAGGGTACATAAGTTATATCTTATCCATAAATGTGTTTCTATAGTTTGCTGGGACCGGGGGGTGGGCGTTATAGAATTGCAGTGGCAATTAAAAGATTATGCATACTACTTGTGACCGCAGCAGGTAATCTTAGGTTGCTTCTTTCTTGGGTTATAAAACAAGAGGCCGCATACATCTCCATCGAAGTAGTGTTTTGAAAAAAAAAAAAAAAGCATTGCAGGGTCTTCGTCCCTGAGGTGTCCCTAAAATCTTGGCGGGTGGATTGGAAGGGCCATGCAGGAAAATACCGATTTGTAACAAAGGGTCTTTATACAAGGCATCATACTGCTCGAGGACAGACAACGAGTCTCTGCAAAATGTCCAGCTATTTACATAGATATTTATAGGATTGGTGGTTGTATCAGTGCTTGGCTCTTGCATACAAAGGTATTTATGGTTGGAATAGCCACGTTTGCATTGACAGGAAACTCCTCTGGTTGGAGGGTGAACAAAAAAAAAAAAAAAAAAAAAAGATCACTGTTCAGGTTTAAGGAAAAAAAATTAAAAATTATATATATATGTATAGATTCTTCATTCACGGTGCACATGGCATTCTGAATGAGAAGGTGCTCCTGTGTCTGTGGGACCAGTCAGCCGGGCAAATGTCCATTACTTCCCGCTGATCACAGAATTCAAGGGTCATGATTCGGCATCAGCAGCAATTATAGGTTGTTTTGGTGGAACCGCTAAGAGAGCCTCTGCTTCTTCATGCATCTGTTAATAAGAGAAAAAAATAATGGACTAGATTAGCTATTGTACAGAACAAAAACATTAGAGGGACCGTGTAGGCAAAAAAGCACCCGGGGTCAGTGGCAATTCTAATTCCTGCATTCCAATGCAAATCACAGCAAAATGCTGCTTTGGGCTGCCAACTCTAAACGGGTCTAATAGGACATGAAAAACAGAACACAAAGCAGGTCAAAGGTAGCCTCATAACTTTCATTTTACACACTGCACCTATTAGGTGAATGGGAATAGGTTTTAAATGCACCTCAAGTGAAGGAAAACAACACAAGCTCTAAGGAAGTGCCCTTGGCAGTGAATTGTGTGAGCTAGAGGAGTCTCCTCTGCACAGTTCCCATTCTACACCAGCTGCCTCCATTTACTTGGTATTAAAGGCCTACTATAGCGATACACATTGTATTCTGGTTACCATATGGAGACAGAATACTTGGTACAGGGCTGCTGTTAGAAATTACAGGGCCCCATACAGCCTACATGACGGGGGATCACTTTCCCAAGCCAAAAGTTACAGGACATCAGGATTCATCGGCCCCTTTCTCTGTAGCCTTAGCTACACAGATGAATGACTAGGAAGCACTCCAAGGCTTCCTGCTCATTCACACACTGAAGCATAGTAAACAGAGTTTACTATGCTTCTGTGACAAATGGGCATGACTGGTAAAGATCGCTCACTAAGGATGAGCCGAACACCCCCCCGGTATGGTTTGCAGCAGAACATGAACTGTTGCAGCAGGTTTCCCTTTGCATCAGAGGGGGGGCAGTGTCACCCGTACACGTCACTGGGTAACCCCGGCGATTACCCTTGCATCTGGGGCCCACCCTCAGCTATATAAGAACTGTCAAGCTGGCGGCGTGCCATTCGTCGGGTGCCTCCGGTGGAGGCAGGATCGCGTGCGTCGTATCCACGCTGGAGATCGAGAATAGATTACATTCGCTGGAATCTTTTTTTTTTTTTTAAATAAAGGACTTGTCCCAAGCCGTCTCCTGTTGTTTCTGACACTTTTTTTTGTGAAATGGTAGGGGTACAATTCACATAGGGGGGGGGCCAGGATCTGGGGGTCCCCTTTGTTAAAGGGGCTTCCAGATTCTGATAAGCCCCCCTGCCCGCAGACCCCCACAACCACCGGACAAGGGTTATGGGGATGAGGCCCTTGTCCCCATCAATATGGGGACATCCTTCCCATGTTGAGGGCCTGTGGCCTGGTACGGTTCAGGAGAGGGGGGCGCTCTCTCGTCCCCCCATTTTTCCTGCAGCCTGCCAGGTTTTGTGCTCAGATAAGGGTCTGGTATGGATTATTTTTTTTTTGCGTGGAGTTCCCCTTAAAATCCATACCAGACCTGAAGGGTCTGGTATGGATTTTTGGGGGGAACCACACTCCATTTTTTTTTTTTACATTTGGCGCAGGGTTCCCCTTAATATCCATACCAGACCTGAAGGGTCTGGTAATGGAATTTGGGGGGACCCCCCACGCATTTAATTTATTTTTTATTTTTCAATGACTTTCAATGATTTATCTGTATTGCCGGGACCCGACAATTCATTAAAGCTGTGAGTAGTTTTAAATGACTTTTTCCTTTAGAAATGTCATTTTGTGCAGAGACCGTTATGAACACCGGAAGCATGCGCTACTTTACAGGCATACTATAGACACCCCCAGATATGAAATTTAAAGGAATATTTCACTTTTATTGTTTCCCTTTAAGCATTATTAAAATCACTGCTCCCGAAAAAACGGCCGTTCTTAAAACTTTTTTTTTGCATTGATACATGTAAAGGGTGTGCCGCGGCTTTTCGAATTTGCCACGAACACCCCAATGTTCGAGTCGAAACTCATGTTCGACCCGAACATAAAGCTCATCCCTATCGCTCTCCGTGTTCATTCAGGAATGGAAGGGACCAGTAAATGGCATATTTACTGTCCCCTCCAACCTGAAACATCCCTCTGTTTGTTCACAGCAGCTGCCTGCAGGAAAGGAGGGAGGGGAAGCTGGCAGCGCTGTGGGGTAAAGGGGCACACAGATGGGCTCCGGACAGCAGATGGAAGGGATGCATTTGCTAGAACTAATCCCTCTGCAGTGTAGATGTGGGGAGTAAGAAGAAAAGACCTGGCAGCGCTGCAAGGGGAGGCAGAAGAGGGTCAGTGTCTGCAAAAAGACAATACAGCTGGACCTCTTGCTCAGCAGGTGCCCAGGCCTCCCTTTTGAACTGTGGTCCAAGCCCAGTACGGGAGGGCTGGCTGTACTGCCTTATCAGCGGCCCGACTTAGTAAATAGTATTTAGTAATATCAGGAAAGATAGTACTTAGTATATATTTTTTTTACATTCATCACGCCTTTTATTTCTTCATATTTACATTTACTGAATGCAAGTAATTCAGGTAGCCACAATCATGATACCTCGGGATAGTGAGGGAGCTATCACTACAGTCAGCACTTTAGTGAATGACAGAGAATAGGCCAAATGAAAGGGCAAGTAACTGGTAATCCAGAGGCCCCACCTCAAAATGTAGAAAGCAGTGATGCTGGAAAGATGGGTACATACAGGTAGGCATTCTTTGTGAGATGAGGCCAGAAATTTCAACTGATTTGGATAAACAATAACAGATCTTGTTGATTCCATGCATATTTTTTGTAGGCAAAGGAAGGCATTAAAAATATTAAAAGGCAGGTATAAAAAAAAAACTACCTACAGAACAGCCCAGTTCCTATTCTTCTCGAGTCCCCTGCCCGGCACTCCTGGACCCTCCCTCCTGCAGAGTGTCCCCATAGGGAAGCTCAGCCCTGCACACTTCTCACTGGCTGTGACTGACAGCCAATGAAGAGGAAGAGGGCCGCTGCTCTCATGCACATCGCTGGATTGTGAAGGAGCACTGGAAAGTATTTGGGAAGAGTGAGGCTTACATCAATTCTTAGATGTGATGGCTGTATTTGTTTTCTGGTAATTTGGTCAGTAAGTTTGTTGTAACAGAACAAGCTCTCCTGCAGATGTAGCAGTTACAGGGTTGAGACAAGCTATAAACTACTGATGGGTGCGTACAATAATCAGTATTAATTTATGTAAAATCTTTATCCTAAAAGAAAAAAAAACTGCTGTAATTAATTATAAAGTGTGAGCTGGAACTCAGCTTTAATTTGTTAATGTATCCAAATCTGCTAATAAATCTTTAACAATGCTGTTGTCCAAAGGTGTCCCTGTGCTCCTTCATCCAGAGGCACTCTAATACAGGAAGCGTGTTACTGGGCAGATCACCAGGTGAAAACAGAGGGAGAAAAAGCCTTAAATTGAGAAAACAAATGCAGCTACCACATCTCAAGAATCGGTAAGCTGCAATATATTTAATTTTACTTTAATAAATGTAATAAAATTCTGCTGTCTGGTCACTTACAATTTGAAACTGCACATCTTGAAAAAGCTCCTGGATGAACCTCCGAGATGGGAGTCGAAACGTGCAATGAGCTAATAAGTAGGAAACTTCAGAGTAGAGGCAAATGTCATCAAATGCTTGGGGAAACTTCTCTTTAATCCTAAATGGAGGAAGCAAAAACACAATTAGTGCACCAAACTCTGTAGTTATTTGCTGCACACCACCAATAGCAGAAAACTCTGACAGTTATTTCTGCATGCAACACTGCCTGAGGTTGGCGGGTTTTATCTCCACACACTATCCCACATCTATTTGCAGCCCATACATTTACAACCAACAAGGGCACTAATGTTTCCAGTTTAATGGCAGACTGTAGTTTAAAACTTACGAATGAACTATTTTTATATATTACTGGGTTTAGCAACACTATAACATTGACATCCACAGTGAATCACATGAATGGGGTTGCAATTGCAATGTGGTTCGGGGAAATAGGAATTGCTGCAAATCTCACACCGCATCAGTGTGAACCGAGACTTGGGAATTTCCTAAATATTACTTAGTGGGCCTGGTGGAAATGGACATAACCATGAAGTGTTTAAGGCTTTCATAACTATGTGTTGTGACCCAAAAAAAACCTTTAAAAACAGCTTGGCAGATTTTGAGTTAAAATGGTGTTCATAAAATAGTGCATGAAATTCCACTAATCTAGTAGAGTGTTTGGATTATTGGTACAAAATTCTCAGGCTGGATTCACACTATGTGCGACTGCGGCTCACAGCAGGAGGTCTGGTGCGTCCATGTTCTCTATTTCAGGGGCGAATCATGTCTGAATTTTTGCCTGAATTCGGACCTGAAACAAAGCCAAAGACGCACAGGATCCTTTTCCTGTGCGGACCGCGCGCGCCCGGTGCTGTGTGGACCTGCTCCATAGAGAATTGGCCACAATCTTCTGTTATGCAAATTGGATGCGGAGAAACACACATGCATTTCGCATAAGTGTGAACCCAGCCTCAAGTGACACAGCCACTAGGGATTAGCCGAACACCACCCTGTTCGGTTCGCATCAGAACCTGCGAACAGACCAAAAGTTTTGTGTGAACTTTAGAACCCTGTTAAAGACTATGGGACTCGAACGTTTGAAATCTAAAGTACTAATTTTAAAAGGCTAATATGCAAGTTATTGTCCTAAAAAGTGTTTGGGGACCTGGGTCCTGTCCCAGGGGACATGTATCAATGCAAAAAAAGTTTTAAAAACATCAGTTATTTCGGGAGCAGGGATTTTAATAATGCTTAAAGTGAAACAACAAAACAAAATATTCCTTTAAATTTTGTACCTAGGAGGGGTGTATAGTATGCCTGTGAAGCAGCGCATGTTTCCCGTGCTTAGAACGGTCTCTGCACAAAGTGTCATTTCTAAAGGAAAAAGACATTTAAAATGACTCGCGGTTATAATGAATTGTCGGCTCCCGGCAATTCAGAGAAACGTCATTCATAAAAGAATATAAAAAAAAAGCGTGGGGGTCCCCTCTAATTCAATTACCAGGCCCTTCAGGTCTGGTATGGATATTAAGGGAAACCCCGTCGTCAATTGAAAAAAAAAAAAAAATGACGCGGGGTTCCCTCCAAATATCCACACCAGACCCCTTATGCGAGCATGGAACCTGGCCCGCCGCACGAAAAGAGGGGGGGACGAGAGAGCGCCCCCCCTCCCTCCTGAACCATACCAGGCAACATGCCCTCAACATGGGGAGGATGTCCCCATGTTGATGGGGACAAGGGCCTTATCCCCACAACCCCTGCCCAGAGGTTGTGGGGGTCTGCGGGTGGGGGGCTTATCGGAATCTGGAAGACCACTTTAACAAAGGGGACCCCCAGATCCCACCCCCCCCCATTGTGAATTGGTAATGGGGTACATTGTACCTCTACCATTTCACTAAGAAAGTGTAAAGCATTGTAAAAATAAAACACACACACCGTGGAAAAAGTCCTTTATTAAAAAAAAATACAAAATACAGCGGTGGTAATCCACTCTCGGTCCCCGCTCCAACGTTGTCGGTATCCTGCAACGGGTGATCTCCTCTCCGCCGGGGTCCAGCGATGAGAAGATCTCTTCATCCAGGTCCGGGATCCAGAGCGCACGCATCGCCGGCCGCCTGTCTCCACTGGAGACAGCCTGGCAAATGACGCGGCTTGTGCCAGTGACAGCTCTTATATAGGTGAGGCAGGGCCACCCGTCACGTGACCCCGTCCCCCTCTGACGCAAGGGAGAGCCTGGGCTTCCGCAGTGATGTAGTCCGAGGGTGCGTCAGAGGGGGACGGGGTCACGTGACGGGTGGCCCCAGCCCTCACCTATATAAGAGCTGTCACTGGCTCAAGCCGTGTCATTCGCCAGGCTGTCTCCGGTGGAGACAAGCGGCTGGTGATGCGTGCGCTCTGGGTCCCGGACCTGGATGAAGAGATCTTCTCATCGCTGGACCCCGGCGGAGAGGAGATCACCCATCGCAGGATACCGACATCGTTGGAGGGGGGCCGAGAGTGGATTACCACCGCTGGATTTTTTTTTTAAATAAAGGACTTTTTCCACGGTGTGTGCGTTTTATTTTTTACAATTCTTTACACTTCCTTAGTGAAATGGTAGAGGTACAATGTACCCCATTACCAATTCACATGGGGGGGGCGGGATCTGGGGGTCCCCTCTGTTAAAGGGGTCTTCCAGATTCCGATAAGCCCCCTGCTCGCAGACCCCCACAACCACCGGGCAAGGGTTGTAGGGATGAGACCCTTGTCCCCATCAACATGGGGACATGGTGTTTTGAGCGGTCACAGACCCAGATTTGGGGGGACCCCACGCTTTTTTTTTTATGAATGACTTTTCTTTGAATTGCCGGGAGCCGACAATTCATTATAGCCATGAGTGGTTTTAAATGACTTTTTTTCCTTCAGAAATGACACTTTGTGCAGAAACAGTTCTAAGCACGGGAAACATGCGCTGCCCCCAGGTACGAAATTTAAAGGAATATTTTGCTTTTATTTGCTTTTATTGCTTCACTTTAAGCATTATTAAATTCACTGCTCCCGAAAAAACTTCAGTTTTTAACACTTCTTTTTGCATTGATACATGTCCCCTGAGGCAGGACCTGGGTCCCCAAACACTTTTTAGGACAATAACTTGCATATTAGCCTTTAAAATTAGCACTTTAGATTTCTTCCATAGACTTTAACAGGGTGTTCTGCGGCATTTAAAATTTGCCACGAACACCCCAAATTGTTCGCCGAACAGGCAATGTTCGAGTCGAACATGAGTTCGACTCGAACTCGAAGCTCATCCCTAACAGCCACTATAAACAATTATTATTATTATTCTACAGGATTTATATAGCGCCAACAGTTTCCGCAGCACTTTACAACATGAGGGCAGACAGTACAATTACAATACAGGAGGAATCAGATGGCCCTGATCATTAGAGCTCACAATCTAAATGGGAGGGTCAAGTGATACAAAAGGAAATAACTGTGGGGGATGAGCTGATGAAGAAAAAAGTACAGTTGTCAGATGAGGGCAGGATAGGCTTCTCTGAAGAGAAACGTTTTCAGGGATCGCCTAATTATTCCTCACTAACAAAATTACTTATGGAAACAAGACTAAAAGGGAAAAAAAAGAAAATAAATTTAATTAGCTGTTTCCAAAACAAGAATTTCTTTTGGAAGAAAGGTGAACACATTATTAAAAAAAAAAAAAAAAAGAAAAAAAAACTCACGTTAAAAGTCCTGTTTCATGACCCTTTGTTCCTACAGAACTACTCAGATTAATGACAAGCCTTAAGACTTCTTTCCGTAACAATATTCGGCACACAGGTGTATCTTCAGGAATTGATTTTCCTCCTAAGAGCAGAAAATAAAGTGGTCATTATTATAAAATAAAATTCTTAAACAAAGCAAGTCAAAGCAGTTTGAACCTAAAGGATAAAGTGCACCTTGAATTATGCCCCTCCTCTTTCAAAACCCAGTGAGACACTGGTGGGTGAACGGAAGTGCCACTTTGAGACCCCTTTCACACTTGTATGACCTGAAAGTCACATGACTTGAAGCATTGCCTGTGTAATCTTGAAGTCTGTGGACCTCAAGTCGCATCAGTCAGACTAAAGTAGTGCAGGGACTACCTTGAAGTCGCACAGATATGAACGGTACTCATTGGAAATCATGGGGTATGACTTGGTATGCGACTTTTCAGTCCCAAATCGCAGGACAAGTCGCACAAGTGTGACAGGGGCCTTATAGTGTGTGGCATGCCCAGGAATTCTCTTCCATGCCAAGACCACCCTGAAATTATTATTATTATACAGTATTTATATAGCGCCAACAGTTTACGCAGCGCTTTAATCAGACACATGCCAGGACAAGCTGTCATTCTTCACCGTTATCACCAAGAGTAAAAGTGGAAGAAAAACACAAATTTTGTGTTGTCACCAAAACAAGGAATAGACAGGATACTGTATAATGGGGACACTAGCTTTGGTGCCCCTGATGAAAACCAGGGATTCTCGCTTTGAAGGGAATTTTGATCTCACTGTTTTGGGACAAGAAACTAAAAAGGAAATCTCCCCAATGCAACACAAATGGCATACAAAAGCTCATAGGGGTTATAACCCTCTGTTACTTTATCCAGAAGGAAACAAAAACACTTCTACTTTTAATTCTATTTTAAGGCACTAACGTAATTCATAGATTAAAGGTGGACCTGAAATGTAAAAAAAAAGAAAATATACAAAAGTTTAAGATCATAATCTCGGTTAAAGCGGTCGTAAACCGCTGGTTGATTTTTTTTTTAGGACCTCCAAGGTAAAGGCATAATGTGCTAGTATACATCACACACAAGCACATTATGTGAAACTTACCGGAAAACAAAGCCCCCCAGCGATGCAATGTAATTGCTGGGGGTAGAGTTCATCTTCTCCCAGTCTTCCTTATGGGTCCGCGGCTCCGTCTGTGTGACAGGGATGAGCCGCGATGATGTCACTCCCACGCATGCGCAGGGGAGCTGTCATTTATGGCATACGTATCTGAGGCATAGGTGGCCTTTTCTTCAGAGCGCATGCGCCGATGACGTAATCGGCTGCATGTAATGTAAATATCTCCTAAACGGTGTACGTTTAGGAGATATTTACAGTGCCTATAGGTAAGTCTCATTATAGGCTTACCTAGAAGTACAAATTGAGTCAAGGCCATTAACCACTTGCCGACCTCCTCATGTAGATATACGTCAGCAGAATGGCACGGACAGGCACATGTACGTACCTGTACGTCCTCTGCTTGATGTGGGTCGGGGGTCCGATCGGGACCCCCCCCCCGCTACATGCGGCGGTCGGATTCCCTCGGGGAGCGATCCGGGACGACGGCGCGGCTATTCGTTTATAGCCGCTCCGTCGCGATCGCTCCCCGGAGCTGAAGAACGGGGAGAGCCGTATATAAACACGGCTTCCCCGTGCTTCACTATGGCGGCGCATCGATCGAGTGATCCCTTATATAAGGGAGACTCGATCGATCACGTCAGTCCTACAGCCACACCCCCCTACAGTTGTAAACACACACTAAGTGAACACTAAATGTTACAGCGCCCCCTGTGTTTAACTCCCAAACTGCAACTGTCATTTTCACAATAAAGAATGCAATTTAAATGCATTTTTTGCTGTGAAAATGACAATGGTCCCAAAAATGTGTCAAAATTGTCCGAAGTGTCCGCCATAATGTCTCAGTCACGAAAAAAATCGCTGATCGCCGCCATTAGTAGTAAAAAAAATAAAAATGCAATAAAACTATCCCCTATTTTGTAAACGCTATAAATTTTGCGCAAACCAACCGATAAACGATTATTGTGTTTTTTTTAACCAAAAATAGGTAAAAGAATACGTATCGGCCTAAACTGAGGAAAAAAAATGTTTTATATATGTTTTTGGGGGATATTTATTATAGCAAAAAGTAAAAAATATTGCATTTTTTTCAAAATTGTCGCTCTATTTTTGTTTATAGCGCAAAAAATAAAAACTGCAGAGGTGATCAAATACCACCAAAAGAAAGCTCTATTTGTGGCGAAAAAAGGACGCCAATTTTGTTTGGGACCCACGTCGCACGACCGCGCAATTGTCTGTTAAAGCGACGCAGTCCCGAACTGTAAAAACCCCTTGGGTCTTTAGGCAGCATATTGGTCCGGGGCTTAAGTGGTTAAGGTATGATCCTAACCTATTGATCGACCATACATCTTGTCAAGTCTAAAAACCTACCTCCTCCCCTCCTGTGTGGAAGTATATCTTCCCGAGCAATAAAACAAAGATCAAATTCTGTCTTGCTTCTGCAAAGAGCCTCGACACTGGCAGAGATTGTGATTTCTTTCTAATACAATGTCTGTGTTAGGGGATACAGTACACAATTTGTGTGTAATTTCCCCAACATAAGACAGATCGCACAGACACATTAGTGTAAAAATTACTTTTGAGGCAAGACATGTACGATGTTGGCCAACGTGGTATGTTTCTCTGAGTCCTCCTGTACCTCTTGTATGCTTGACTCTTTAAAGGGCGGGTATATTAGGATGCAACAATAAGGAAGATGGCTGGATTAGGGGAGAAACCAAGCAGATTTTTTGCTGGATGGAACTGGTTCTATTAAAGTCATTAGCACCAAAGTTCGCTGTCATTTTTGCGAGGGTGCGCAAATTTATAGTTTGACACGTTGGGAATCTATTTATTTGGCACAACCTCATCCTTTCATAGTTGGGTATTATATTGCGTTTGTATGCTCTTTAGTGTTGGACCACGATTCTGAATCTATATAGCATCCTGGGGCTGGGAACAAGTTGCACTGAGTGCCAAAGTGAGCGCCCGTGCAGGATCTGGTGGCGAAAGCAATATTACAGGCCAAGCAAACAGCAAGGAGGTACAGTTCCCAAGGTTGTAGTGATCCAGGCGCACTGTTTGTAATATATATAAAACATTGAGAAGTTGACTAAAGAATCCAAAGATGTTACTGCTCTCTTGGATGCTGCTTGCATGCCACCTAATGGTGACATGATAAATACAAAATCTCTTCATAAACTACCGTAGAATACATTCAAAACAACTTAACTGATCATAAAAGTTTTCCACTATTTTTCAATCCTCTAAGTGACTAGAAGATAAACTATATTACCCAAAGTATTGGGACACTTTCCTTTACACGCACATGAACTTTAATGGCATCCCAGTCTTAGTCTGTAGGGTTCAATATTGGGTTGGCCCACCCTTTTTGGCTATAACAACTGCCTGGCTTCACAATGTGCTTCTGGAAGAATAATCAAACATTTCCATAGACACACTCCTAAACCTTGTGGATGGCCTTCCCAGAAGAGTTGAAGCTGTTATAGCTGTAAAGAGTGGACCAACTCAATATTGAACCCTACGGACTAAGACTGGGATGTCATTAAAGTTTGTGTGAATGTAAAGATAGGTGTCCCATTACTTTTGGTAATATAGTGTACATTTGCATGTTCCTCAACCACATAAAACATTGAGAAGTTCAGTTCTTCCATAAAGCTACAAAAGCAGGACAGTAAGGCTTAATGTACACGGGACGTTTAATAGCCTCTTCTGAGCTATTTAACTTGACAGATAGTAACCGACGTTTAAAACCGTCCACTTTGCTGCATTTTCTTTTAGAAGCTTTTTTTTTTTCAAATAGTCAAAAACGAAACATTTCTGTAAACGAAACGCGGGTAAACGGGAGTTACCACGTTTACAAGCTGTTACAGTCGTTTGGCGTTTCAAATGCCTCTGAACATCTGTCCTAAACATATTTTTTGGCTTTAAAAAAAAATCCTTTTAAACTCAACTGCCTAGAAATAAATAGAAGGCCTCTTTCACACGGGTGGCTGTCCTGCCGCTGTTAAAAGCACGTTTTGTTATTATGAAATTCCAAGACTCCAGGCATAGCGATCACCTGCAGTTGTACATTGCGATTAGCTGCGTTTACACGCGGCTGCGTTTAGCTGCGGTGAAACATTCCTGCCATTTCTGAGGTGCTTCCTGTTTTTCTTTCCTTGTTGCCGCTGCTATCCGTAGGTGAAATAGTACATGAGATTATGTACAGATAGCTGCGCTAAATTGGTCCTGGATGCAGCCATTTTTTTTTTTATAACCGAACAAAACCCCAATGTAACAAAACCATCGCCAAACGCAGTGTGTGAAAACGGGCCATAGGAAAGCATTGTGTGAGTTTAGGTGTGGTAGATAACTTCATCTATCCGTATCTAAAAGCTGAATTCTATCCGCCCGTGTAAAAGGGGCCTAAATGACCCTGTGTACATGTACTGATAAGAGAACATAGAGGAGAGTTCAGGGGCAGCTGGAAAAAACGCCCAAATGCTCCTAAACATCCGTTTACCAGCAGCAGTGTACATGAAGCCTTAGGCTGTACCTCAATAAAAGTAACATTTGTCCTGTCACAAAGGCAACATTTAGGTGGCCACTTACCTAGAACTAACTCTGTACTTTTGGTACTGCTCGCAGAGCCCTGGGATACACCATCACTACACCCTGAAATCCCAGAAAACTTGGAAGAATTGGACACCACCTCTAAATGATTGGGTATGGTATGTGCACACCAGTCAGAATATGGAATGTCAGGAAACTCTGGAGATAAACATGGCAGCAAAGGCGAAATGTAAGCAAAATGGGCAATGAATAAAACACAATCATGGAAAACAGAACATGCAAAATAATAAAAATAAAATTCCTGGTTCTGTTTGGTTCAGGGATTTTCAGCACAAATTGCCAATATATCACATTGGGTCAATGTTCACACCAGTATGCCTCCAGTGCGTGATCCTCTGAAAAGCTTCTGGAGATGCGTCCACTAGCTTTTACCAAATCCTATGAGGGTTTGGCCAAGCCTGGAGGACATTGATACGGCTTTACAGTATAATGACCTATCTGCATTCTTTGGAAAAACCTTGGATGGTTTATCCGATGGAATTCCGCTCAAGCTTGGCTTGCATACACACAGTCACACAAACGTTCTCCGTACTTTCGACCTTTAAGAACGCGGTGACGTACAACACTACGACGAGCCGAGAAAATTAAGTTCAATGCTTCTGAGCATAAGTCGAATTGTTTCGGAGCATGCGGTGTAATTTTGTGTGTCAGAATTGCTACAGATGATCGGAATTTCCAATTGGAAATTTTTTCCGTCGGTAAATTTCAGAACCAGCTCTCAAATTTTTGTTGGCCGAAATTCCAACAGGAAAAGTCAGATGGAGCCTACACACATCAGACTTTTCTTGTCAGAAATTCCGATTGTGTGTACGGGGCATAAGTGCTTTCTAAAGACGTTTCAATCGTTTTAACTTAAAAGTAAATCATGCTATTCATCTTCCTATCCTATCTACAAAGAAAAATAAAAAAGTATCGGCAGAAAGAAGACCGAGTGGTCCATCGAGTCTGACATTTTTTGTCGTTCTAAACGCAGATGGATTCTATGCATTAAGGTTAAAAAAAACCTTCTTGGTGCAACTCCCCCCCCCCCCAGCCCTCTAATACTTACCTAAGCCCCATCTCATTCCAGGGATGTTCATGAGAGCAGCAGCTCTCCCGGGTCTCTCTCTCCTCATTGGCTCACACAGCAGCGGAGCCATTGGCTCCTGCTCCTGTCAATCATAGACAGTGAGCCAATGATGCACAATGGAAAATAATAGAAAAGTTTGGATAATGTGTCACAATACTATAGTACTAATGGTATTGTGACACATTATCCATTATATTAATTTTAGCGCCCCTCACTTCTATTGCACAATTACATAAGTCAGTCATCTGATTTCTTTTGGGAGCAGCTTCACTCAGTTAGTCACTTGGTATATCAAGTTTACAATTAGTGTATATTAATTTGGCGCAAGTTTTCTATTTCTTGAATAGAAAATTTACTTTAAAACTGGTTCCAAAAATACACTAAAAGGGCATCTAAACTGGCCCATTTGTTTGCAGCCAAACCACAAAGTTTAGAAACCTCTGAACAAAGCAACGGCTGCTATCTGGCTGTGTAAATGTTCCTCAGAGGTAGGGAGACATAGCGGCTCAAAGTTCTCTGTAAGGAGCTAATAAGAATGAGTAAAACAAAAAAACAATGTGTTTGGTGGTAGCAAGACTACAGTAGGTGTTTTGTCTATGCATGTAAACCTGCTGTCTACTTCATGTTACTACTGCTAGCTTTAGTAAAACCTTCCCAGCACAGTAACCTACCAAATATGAGATGTGAAAGTCAAACAGGCGGTGAACCTTAACTTAAAACAGACAACCGTTTTCTGTGCGGATTCTTTGTTTTGTTTCTTTAAAATTAGCAGCTTAATCCACTATATTAAAAAAACTGTCAATGTTAATTATCAACTAATTTAGATGCTCAGAAAAAAAAAAAGAAATGTTTTAGGTGTGATGAAAAGTTGATGAAAATCCCCAAAACCATAAATTCTAAATATTCATGCCAATAAAACATTTCTGATGTAAAAGAGAGAAATAATCATGGGAAGTAATGAGAAGAAACTACTGGTGTTCTCATTTTACAGGTGGTGTAGGCATAAAACTAATACTATTGATTTTGCATTTCCAAACCAGCACCATACATTTGGGCAAAAAACTTCACGTGTAACTGCTATAATCCCCAAATCCCCCTCTTACCATAAAACATAGTCACCGTCATAATTAACTATCACTTGCCCTAACCGAACACGTATCTAACTTCATAAAAATAACACTCAATCTCCCCCTAACAATTAAACCCTTAAAAATCCAAACTCCAGGTTTTAAAGCGGTAGTAAAGTATTTTCTGTCATTTATACTTACAGATAAGCTTATAATAAATGTGCGCCGTTTAGAAGCTATTCATTCTTTTGGCAGCCGGTGCAGTCACCTGCGCATTCGCTCCGAAGGAATGGCATACCCATTCCGTTTCTTCAGAGCGCTGTGACGTCATCACAGCTTAGCAATTCAAGCTCTTGGAGCCCGCGAACCCGGAAGGAAGACTGGGTGAAGATATAAGCCCCACTAGAGGGCTTTGTTCTAAGGTAAGTATTTCATAATGTGCTTGTATGCGATGCACACAAGCACATTATGCACTTGCCTGGCAGGGGATTTTTTTTTCAATGCCGTAGTTTACTACCGCTTTAAAGAATTTTAAATAGTTTATTTGGACCAACCTGGGCTTAAACAAACTACCGTATTTATCGGCGTATAACACGCACAGGCGTATAACACGCACCCTAACTTTAAGAGGGAAGTTTCAGGGAAAAAACTTTCCACAGCCCCCTGCGTATAACACGCAGGCACAGTTTACCCTCTATTTTCAGGGTAAAAAAGTGAGTGTTATACGCCAATAAATACAGTATTTATTTCACTGATGCACTGCTATGTGCGCTGTATAAACTGTAAGTAGCCTCATCTACATATAGTATACAGAGTTGTGTTCTGGAAGCAGGAGGGAGACTTCCTGTCCCGCTCCTAGAATAAAATTGAGTTGGGCTGAGCACTGCTCAGCCATTCACAGGAAGCTTTGTATTCTATAAAATGAATACAAAGCTTCCTCTGGTTGGCTGAGGTAGAGATTGGGATATCATTCACCTGCCTCAGCTTCTACTTAATGTCTGTGTTGGCCCAGCATCTCTGTCCCTCCCCCTCAACTTCCTATTTGCAGCTGCCAGGGGAGGTCAAAGGGTTATACTACAGACTAACCTTAGTGACAGCTGTCTGCGGACACCATATCTAAAATGGCAGCACACAGAAGAAGTCACAGCATTATAAATACACCTGTACAGTAAGATACAATGAAACCAACTCTGTAAGATGTGTAAATCATAAAAAGAACATTGCTACAAATTGCTATGAGAAGATTTTTTCTTAAAGAATATTCCCAGTAACCATAGTGCTACAAAAATTCAAAGCCCCAACATGATCGCATTATTGACGTAAATATAACAGTACCTAAACGACTCAATTCATTCAGCTGGTTACCATGGTTGTAACCCATTATCTGGAACCCCACACAGTATAGACAGTTGTCATCTGTGTGTTCCTGCAGCCCAGTGTCCTCCGAGTTCTCCATGAACTGGGAAGCGTCCGACCGGCTTGAGTTCATAATTTCTGTAATGCTGAACTGCTGCCGGAGAGCCTGGTAAGGGCTCCTAACCCCGGACCCGGTAATACCTGAAATACAGTAAATAAAATGTCAGGAGGCACATATCAGAACTTATGGTAATGCCGTCACTTACATAAAAAATTCTAACAATATAGCCAACTGGTCAAACAACTCTAACAATAAGGTAAATGTGCATGAACATACATTTTTATATTCCAAGGTAAAAATTCAGGCCCAGCCCAATCTAGATTGCTAACTGCAACTCTGCATCCAAGAGAATGCTGAAGCAGTAGGACAGCGATATCGCTTCTATATAACAGCGAGGGATACATGAAACCAGAGCGTAATCTCACACAATTTACACGCAAAAGAATACCGACCATGGGCTCAATTCAAATGCTTTAACACAAGGATAGGGATCTTTATTTTTTAGAAATGTGACCAATTTAAACTTCAGTGGAAAAAAAATGTCTCCTTTTTAAAAAAAAATAAAAAAATATGTATCCTTATCCTGGTTTGTTAGCTTTGTAAATTGGGCTTCATGTGTGGACCACGGGCATCACTAGCTATTCTTGTATGCGGTTATATTTAAAAACATCTTGGCCCGGATTCACAAAGCACTTACGCCAACGTATCTCGAGATACGCCGCGTAAGTGTAAATATGCGCCGTCGTATCTATGCGCCGGACTCTGAAACCAAGATACGCCTGAAAATAGGCTTCATTCGACCGATGTAACTTTCCTACGCCGGCGTATCGTGGGCGCATATTTACGCTGGACGTAGGCGGCGCTCCCATTGATTTCCTATTCAAATATGGAAATGAGGGAGATACGTCGATTCACGAACGTACTTGCGCCCGGCGCATATTATACGCGGTTTGCGTAAGTCGTACGTCCGGCGTAAAGTTATTCCCCATATAGAAGGCGCAACCCATGCAAAGGTATGGACCAGGGAACACAAGTCGTCGTATCTTATGTCGTTTACGTTGTACGTTAACATAACTAGGCGTAGGTTACGTTCACGTCGTAGGCAGTGAACCTTTGTATCTTAGGGAGTAGTTCCGACGTGATTCTGAGCATGCGCACTGGGTTGCGTCCACGGGATGGCGCATGCGCCGTTCATTATACGTATCTGCCTGAGACTCATCCCATCATTTGCATGGGGTCACACCTCATTTGCATGGCTCACTTCCACTTACGAGGACTTACGCCTAAGAAACCCAGCTCAGATTTGGCAGCACTGGCTTTGTGAATCCAGTGCTTGCCTCTCTGCGCTACGTCGGCGTAGCGTAAAGGAGATATGCTACGGCGGCATAAATATGCGCCGATGTATGTGAATCCGGGCCACTGTCACAACAGGAATATGGAAGTCATCCATAGATGACATTTTAAAGGTCCAAGCGATGGGGCTCTCCTGCAAATCTTCCATGTACTTCCTAGTAAGTCACCAAACTAGAACAAGCATTTGCATATCAAATGTCGGTATGTTCATCCACCATAAACTGAAGGATACAGATGACAAGCATGGAACTTGAATCTTCAATGGCAGCTCCCATATCTCTATCCTGACAAGTAAACTGATTATTATTTATCCTGTACACATCTGTGTAGCTCTACAGGCTGATATTATGTATAAGGACAAAATAACTATTAATATTTTCATGTAAACCAATCTTTGAAGCATCAAGCAAAAATGTTAATTTGTAATCAGAGTGTAAAGTTTTACCTCCTACTTCAGGTGCAAAAATTTTAGCAGCGCGCTCTTCCGTTGGAGGCATCGTCTTTTGAAAATATGGAGTTTCTTTGACCTAGAAAATTACACATAAAAGGCAAAACTTACAGCTGAAACTCAACTTTGGTTTCTTCAGCCTGGATTAAAGTTTCTATGTCATGGTAATTGACTACTTTCCAGGATTTGTTTGGCATAATGTAGTGTGCAGAAACAGATACAAAATCTTCAAGTGAATCACATTGACGAACAATTTAGATAATCTTTAATTCAACAAAAGGAGACAAAGTGTTGTTTGTATTTACTAATTGCCTTCTTAAAAAAAAAAAAAAAAAACATCGGGCCAGATTCATGTACAATTCCGGCGGCGTAACGTATCCCATTTACGTTACACCGCCGCAAGTTTTCAGCGCAAGTGCTTGATTCACAAAGCACTTGCCTGTAAACTTGCGGCGGCGTAACGTAAATCCGTCCGGCGCAAGCCCGCCTAATTCAAATGGGGCGTGTATCATTTAAATTAGGCGCGTTCACGTACTGCGCATGCTCCGTTTTGAAATTTACCGGCGTGCTTTGTGCGAAATGACGTCGCACCGGCGTAATTTTTTGAACGCCGACGTGCGTTACGTCCTTTCCTATTCACGGACGACTTACGCAAAAAAAAAAATTGAAATTCGACGCGGGAACGACGGCCATACTTTAACATGAAAAGTCTAAATATAAGCCATTGAAATAGCATCCGTACCTTTACGCCGGGAAAAGTCGACTAGCGACGACGTAAGAGAATGCGACGACCGCGCGTACCTTCGTGGTTTCGCCGTAAACAGCTAATTAGCATACCCGACGCGGAAAACGACGTGAACTCCACCCAGCGGGCGCCGAAGTATTACATCCTAAGATCCGAAGGCGTACGAAGCCGTAAGCCTGTCGGATCTTACCCAGATACCGTCGTATCTTGGTTTGAGGATTCAAACTAAAGATACGACGCAGGAAATTTGAAAATACGCCGGCGTATCAGTAGATACGCCGGCGTATTTCATCTGTGAATCTGGCCCATCCTGCTTAGTCTGGCTACCACATCTAATCTTTGTCCAAAAACGGTTAATCCCCAATGGCAACGGTTGTGATGACGATGCAAAACCAAATACGATCAGGGAAACCCCAGGATAAAACAATACGAGGCATAAATGTACCTGAAACATATCATTAATATCCACAGGCAAAGCTAAGCCAATGTAATCATCCGAGCTGCCGTAGGTTGCGTTCGACACCATGGAGCGAACAGAAGACGATCGCTGGAGAGTGTTTTGGTTTATTGGACTTAACAAATCTTCTTTATCCAGTGAAGCGTAGCTTAATGCCTTCATGAACCTGCCAAGATTAAGGAATACAAATCCAAGAATGATGTTACCCCAACGATACTGAAGGTCTTCTTCAAAGAATACACAGAAACTGTGGGGTCTACCAAAAGATTTGTAACGTAAAATATGGTCTTGGGTACCCCTGACTTCTACATAGCATAAGCAGGGTAACAACAATACTGCAGACTGTAAATCACTGTAAAGTGGGGAATTTTTTTTTTTGATCCCCTGCTGATTCTGTAAGTTTGCCCACTTAAAGAGAAATGCAGGGTCTATATTTTTTTATTATAGATGTACTTTAGATGATAGAGACAGAATATTACCCAAAAATCCAGAGAAAAAAAACACGATACAAACAAATGCGCTTGACCCGCATGTCAAACGTTTCCTGGGAGGATCTACACTCACTCCCAGGAGACATCCAGAGAAAAAAAACACGATACAAACAAATGTTATAAATTAAGTAGTTAAGCAGTTCAGTGAGTAATATAAGTATTTGAACCCCAAGCAAAACATGACTTTGTACTTGGTGGAGAAATCCTTGTTGGCAAGCACGGAGATAAGACATTTCTTGTAGTTAGCACCAGGTTTGCACACATCTCAGGAGGGATTTTGGTCCACTCTTCTTTACAGATCTTCTCTAAATCCTTACGGTTTCTTTGCTATCGCTTGGCAACTCAAATGTTTAGCTCCCTCCATAGATTTTCTAAAGGATCAAGATCGGGAGACTGGCTAGGCCACGCCATGATCTTAAAACGGGGGTTCACCCTAATCAGTCTAAAAAATCTATATACAGTTACATCCAGCATACTGCTGACATCAACAGTATGCTGGATTTTTTTTTTTTTTTCAGCTGTACTTACGATTTTTTTGGGTTCTATTCACCCGGGTTCCAGGTTCTCGCTCCCCCGGGGAGTAGGCGTTCCTAAGACGACGCATCGATGATTGACGTGCGGGTCAAGCGCGTCATCGCCTTCCGAAAATATCCGAGGGGGACTCGCTACTTTACAGCGCCTGCGCAGTCAGCTCTACACGTCAGGCGCAGGAGCCGTATAGCGCCGTAAAGAGCCGAGTCCCCGTCGGATATTTTCGGAAGGCGATGACGCGCTTGACCCGCATGTCAAACGTTTCCTGGGAGGATCTACACTCACTCCCAGGAGACATTGCGCAGAGCTCCCCGTCGGGGAAAAGGACGACACACCCACTCCCCGCAAGGAAGAAGACCCGGAAGTGCGGCTGAAGACAGGTAAGTGTAAAATGTGCTTCTTCTTGAGTCACTTCTTTGTTGCCTTGGCGGTATGTTTTGGGTCATTGCCATGCTGAAAGATCCATCCATGACCCATCTTCAGTGTTCTGGCTGAGGGAAGAAGGTTCTCATCCAAGATTTTACAATATTTGGCCCCTCAATGCGCCAAAGTCGATCTGTACCTTTAGCAGAGAAACAGCCCAAAGCATCATGTTTCCACCTCTGTGCTTGATCGTAGGAGTGATACCCTTAGGGTTATAGTCAGCATTTTTCTTCCTCAAAACACTTTGAACCCCGCTCCTCAAGTAGGCACATGTACAGTCATGCCAATGAACATCTAAATGATTCAGAGAAGGATTTGGAAAAGGTGCTGTGGTCAGACGGGATCAAAATTTAGTTATTGCTGTGTTTGGAGGAAGAAAAATGCTGACTATGACCCTAAGAACACCATCCCTACAGTCAAGCATGTAGGTGGAAGCATGATGCTTTGGGGCTGTTTCTCTGCTAAAGGTACAGGCCGACTTTCCGCATTGAGGGGCCAATGGACTCGGCCATGTATTGTAAAATCTTGGATGAGAACTTTCTTCCGTCAGCCAGAACACTGAAGATGGGTCATAGATGGGTCTACCAGCATGACAATGACCCAAAACATACCACTAAGGCAACAAAGTAATGGCTCAAGAAGAAGCACATCAAGGTCATGGAGTGGCCTAGTCAGTCTCCAGACCATAATCCTACAGAAAATTAATAAAGGGAACTAAAACTTTGATCTGCCTAGAGACAGCCAAGTATGGAATTATGGAAGTAAATACACAGGAAAAAGCCCAAAGAAGGTCTTTCTAATAGACCCCACAGTTACATCCATCACCAAACCTAGGCTGTACTGTGGTTGGAAGGGTTATATGTCTGGGTGGGAAAGCATGCATTTTTTTTTTGTCTAGTGTCTATTCACCAGTAAGTTAAGTGGCAGCATAACCCAGGAAGTCATGAATATGAAGAAACCCTGTGTCTTAAGATGTATGAGAATTAAAAATAGCTAGCAAAAAGGTTAGACTTTTCTCAGAGCAAAAAAAAAAAGTGGCCCATCTCCCTGAAAACTAGCAATAAACAAAGGCATGTTGGGAATAGGAAGAGTTGTCACTATTTTTTGCTTGCCGGTGTCCCTGTTATTCCTGTACGTGGCAGCACAAATGACCAGACTCTGAATTCTTATGTCACTCCAGGAAAGCTAAATAAACGTATTTGATGTACCAGCACCTGATATGGGTATGTCTGTTCCACATCTGTGACTTACCAAGTAGATGTATGTCTAATCAGAGTCCAAACTACTGGCATTTGTGACAAACCTGCTTGTTTTGACACCTTCATGCATTAGGTATTCTAGGGAAGAGAGATTGCAGGAAACCTCCAGTAGGTGTGTCTCTCCATTACAAATAGTGGGCTAGATTCAGGTACCTGCGCTTGTTCTTACGGCGGCGCAGCGTATCGTATTTACGCTATGCCGCCGTAACTTACAGGAGCAAGTGCAGTATTTACAAAGCACTTGCTCCGTAAGTTGCGGCGGCGTAGCCTAAATGGGGCCGGCGTAAGCGCGCGTAATTCAAATGTGGAAGGGGGCGTGTTTTATGTAAATCTATGATGACCTGCCGTCCGTGTACATATCCCAGTGTGCATTGCTCCCAAGTACGCCGCAACGACGTATTGGTTTCGACGTGAACATAAATTACGTCCAGCCCTATTCGCGAACGACTTACGCAAACAATGTAAAAAATTCAAATTTCGAAGCGGGAACGACGTCCATACTTAAAATTGGCTGCGCCCCCTAATAGCAAGAACAACCTTACGCAGAAAAAGCCTAACGTAAACTACGTAAAGAAATTGCGCCGGCCGTACGTACGTTTGTGAATCGGCGTATCTAGGTAATTTGCATATTCTACCCCGTTAACAACGGAAGCGCCCCTACCGGCCAGAATTGCACACAATTATACGCCGCCGTATTCAAGTTACGTCGGCGGAGGAAGCCTATTTTTTGAGCGTATCTGCCTTTGAGAATCGGCGTAACGATACGCCGGCGCAGATTTGAAATTACGGCGGCGTATCTGGAGATATGCCGCCGTAACAGGTACCTGAATCTAGCCCAGTGTTTCCAGATCACTAACAGGACAGCGTAGATGGTGCACTACAGCTATGTATGGATGAAGAGCTATGAACCTGAACAGATAGGCTGTGTTCCTTGCAAGCATTTAAAGACTTTCATTTTAGTTTTAACTGGATTGCAACTTAATCGCATTACCTGCTTGATGTTAGCCTTGAGTCTAAGCTTCCAGTCTTCATGGTTATGGTATCGGTGAAGAGAACGTCTTTGGCTGGAGAGGCCAAAGCTTCAGAATGTGACAGTGAAGGATGCATTCGTTGTTGCTGTAGCCGTTTCAAAGTTGCATATCCGAATGCATCTCGAGAACTCGTGTAGCTAAAGTGATAATCCGCTAGGCTTTTTATGGCAGCTATGGAGGGTGCTTTAAGTGATTGCGCTCTCCGAGGAAGAGTATGGGAAGACCCTGGGGGGACCAAAGACACAGAGTTCGACTTTGAAAGGGGCAAGTGATTGGGATGAAGCATGGCTGGTTTGACAGTTTTGGTGCTAATGACCGTACTCAAGCTTCCACAGTCTGTATCAAGGTTTGTAGTGTCTATTCCCACAGTCTCTCTAGAAGGGCTGGAGCTCATGGAGCTAATCCCACTAGTCGTTGTGTCCGTATTGAAACTCAAGCTGCGGCTCTTAAAATGTGTGTTCATTGTGCCGTCACCTATAAGTCTCTCACGGCTTGCATGGTCTCTGTGATTTTCGTGCCCCAGACTTTTTGGAAGTTTAAGATCATTTTCGGTAATACTAGGTGTGCTGCCATTGTCATCTATGTGTTTAATGATAGAACTTTCTGGGCGAAGGGTGTTTATTTTGGGAACTTTAAAAACAGAGCCCAAACTGTCCATGGAGTTGAACTCCGAATGCGAACATGGCTCGGTGACCGTTCGGTTCCGCCTTAGTCCTGGCTGCTTGTCCGCCAGGAGTTTATTGGTTTTAGGATCACTGGTGCTGCTGGCCCGAAACTTTTTGCTTGGCAGAGTCAGTGAATTCAGAAAACGATTTTTCACAAACTTGCTTTGTGCAAGAATAGTGAATGGACTGCGATCCTTGTCCTTCAGAGGGGTTTCAAAAAAGGTCTGCTCAGATTCGTCTGAGAAGAAGAAAGGACTTGTCGAAGAATTACCATCTTCAATATACATACCTGTGTAAAAAGGGAAACACATATATTAGACTACATATTACACATGCTTAAAGCGCATATATACTTCTTAAAGGGGTTGTAAAGGTAAAAGTTTTTTCACCTTAATGCATTCTATGCATTAAGGTGAAAAAAACATCTCAGCATTAGTGCCCCCCCCCCCCCCCCCCAGCCCCCGTTTACTTATCTGACCCTTCGAAAAGTCCCACGTCGTGAACGCGCAGGCTTCTCGGTCAGCTTCTCGGCTCATTCATTTGTTGATTGAAAGCAGCGCAGCCATTGGCTGGCGCTGCCGTCAATCACATCCAATGACACGGCGTGCCAAGGGGCAGGGCAGAGTGATACAGTAAGCGGCAATGGCCGCTGGCTGTATCACAGGAGCGCGTCCGCAAGAACTCATCACCATGCTCGCATGGTGATAAGTTCTTGCTAAGGGGGACCCAAGACAGCCGCCGAGGAACCCCAGAAGACCAGGATCGGGGCCACTCTGTGCAAAACGAGCTGCACAGTGGAGGTAAGTATAACATGTTTGTTATTTTAAAAAATAAATAAATTACCTTTACATATCCTTTAAAGCAGGGATATGCAATTAACGGACCTCCAGCTGTTGCAGAACTACAAGCCACAAGCATGACACCCAGAGGCAAAGGCATGATGGGACTTGTAGTTTTGCAACAGCTGGAGGTCTGCTAATTGCATATCCCTGCTTTAAAGCATAAGTTCACTTTTTTACAAAAAATTATAAATGCACATTTTTTTTGCAGATGAAAAAAAATTTGCATTTACAATTTTTTGTTGTAGGAGCCTGTAAAGCATTGCACCATTGATCAACAAATCGCTAATGCCATGCAGGACTCCTGTAGACCTTTCAGTGTATCTGCTTGCTTGTGACTTGTACGGGCGAGCCTATACACTCTGACAGTAAGAATCAAAGAACTACCACAATTCTCACAGCACTGCACCCATGATCAGCAGATCGTGGGTGCAATGCAGGACTCCTGCAGACTGTCTACCTCATACAAGCAGGCAGTTATACAATGACAGGAAGAGACAATGAACTACCACAGTGCTCAACAGCACCCTGACAGAAGTCCTCTGTGAATAAATGACACGAGTTTGGGGATCCCTGGCTTGCTGTCACTATAGGCAGTGGATCGGCGAGCAGCTGCAAGAGTGGGAACATGTTACATCCTAAAAATGGTTGGAATATGTAACATGTTCTCAAAAGGGAAAGTATCTTTTAAAATGCAACATTTGTGACAAAAGCAAACCTAATGAATTTCAAAAGCTAATCATGCAATAATAAAAAAAAAAGTTACAGAATGTGCATTTTTTTTTGCACCTGCACCTTTTAAAAGAATAAAATCATTTAAATGTTATGTTCTTCTCTTCAGGAGAATTTGGGTTATTACAGGTTAATTTTTTTTTTTTTTGTCTTCAGTGGTGGGTGGGTTGAGAATGCTGCAGAGATCGACCCCATGTGGCGTCATTCTCTGTAGAATTCTCCTGTGAATTCAGAGTGGCTTGATGATGGACCGCAAAGGGTCAGTCCTGGGAGTCGCTCAACACATAGGGAGGTGGGCACTCAATTGCGGAGTCTGCAGGTGACAGGGGAAGTACTGAAGCCTGAGCTGAATTACATTTTTTCCTATTTGGGGCTTTGAATTTTTTTTTTTCTTGCAGCTGAAGTGGGGCTCAGACAATATTTAGCCTATCCCTTTCAGAGGAATTAATGGTATATTACTAACTGATACGCTGCATACCTTGAAAAATATATTTGCTGCCTTTTTGTAGATAGGAGACAGGTTTCCCTAATGCACTATAAAAAGCAGAGCAGTTCTTACTAGGAAGGGCGGATTCACTTTCACTGTTGTGTCTCGAGCTGGTTGATTCAGAGTTCAGGCTGAGTGTGCTAGGTATAGATGACAACTCATTACAGAGCTGCTCCATGTCATCTGGAACCACCGGCCACAGCTGTCGTCTGCTATGTCTCACCGCATCCCAGTTATGGCGCTTCAATATGTCGCATCCTTGCTTCGTCTTGGAAAGCAGCCCGAGAACATATGCGCAGGTCCTGGAAAAAAATTGCAATACAAATTTGTTTTGCAATGAGTAAAACATTGCATTTTACTTATGTACATGTGATCATTTTGTTTTTTATTTTTAATGAATTTGCAAAGATTTCAAGCAAACTTCTTTCACGTTGTAATTATGGGGTATTGTTTGTAGAATTTTGAGGAAAATAATTTCATCTATTTTGGAATAAAGCTGTAACATAACAAAATGTGGAAAAGTGAAGCGCTGTGAATACTTTTGGGATGCACTGTAGTCGTATGATAGGTGTGATTTAAGAGCACATTCACATGTATGCCCCTGTGTATGTTCCCATGGGAGCCTGTGCAGGAGCAAAGGAGCGTTTTTTTTAGTTATCTAACACCCTGTTTGTTGTTGGGAGGATGTGCTTATGAGAGCAAATGCTTGTTGGAGTTTGAATAGCAATGTGCTCTAATTTACACAAAGGTTGCCAAACAAGGAGAATGTTAGTTGACTTGCATATATGGGCCCAGATCCACAAAGAAGTTCTGCTGGCGCATCTATTGATACACCGCGTATCTTCTAGGTTGCTCCGGCGTATCTTTGTTTTGTATCCACAAAACAAGATACGCCTGAAGCTGGGCTAGATCCGACTGGCGTACGTCTTAGTACGCCGTCGGATCTAAGGTGCATATTTCCGCTGGCCGCTAGGTGGCGCTTCCGTCGATTTCTGCGTCGAGTATGCAAATTAGCTAGATACGCCAATCCACAAACGTACGTCCGCCCGGCGCATTTTTTTTGCGTCGTTTACATAAGGCTTTTTTTTGGCGTAATGTTACCCCTGCTCTATGAGGCGTACGCAATGTTAAGTATGGACGTCGGGCCAGCGCCTAATTTTCCGCCGTGTACGTCGTTTGCGTAAATCGTTTGCGAATAGGGCTTTGCGTAAATTACGTTCACGTCGTCTAGGCATTGATCGGGCGTAATTTAATTTGAAAATTCGACGTACGAAAAAAAGCGTCAGTTACGTGGGGTCAAGCTTATTTTACATAAAACACGCCCCCCTGTTCATCATTTGAATTCCGCGCCCTTACGCCGGGAGATTTACGATACACCGCCGTAACTTTAGAGGCAAGTGCTTTGTGAATACAGCACTTGCCTCTCAAAGTAGCGGCGGCGTAGCGTAAAAACAATACGCTACGCCTGCCTAAAAATACGCCGCTGACTGTGGATCTGGCCCACGGTATTCAGATTAGTCTTTATAATGGCAAAGCAGAATATAACTTTATCTTAAAGCGGAGTTCCGGCCACAATTTCACTTTTTAAATATAAATACCCCTGTAATACACAAGCTTAATGTATTCTAGTAAAGTTAGTCTGTAAACTAAGGTCCGTTTTGTTAGGTTGTTACAGCATTTAGACACTTTATAAAATAGAAATTGACTGGGGCCATCTTAAGTGTGGGCATCATGAAGCCAGACTGTATGACTTCCTGGATTTCAGCCTTGCAGATCTCGCACATGCTCAGTGCTGCACAAGCAGTGTATTAGGTTTCAGCACCTGTACTGTCCAAGTCACATGATTCTTCGAGACTGGGGAAAGTTACACCCACTACATTCCCAGGAGTCTGTGCGGTGTAGGTTAGGAAGCGGGAAGATTAACTATTCTGCCTAGCAACAACACTTTGAAGGCATCTAAAAAAAAAAAAAAATGTTCTTAAAGGACTAATATAATTTTTTTAAAACTACTGATGTAATGTTTTATTTATGGGTGGAACTCCACTTTAAGAATACACTTAGAGAGAGGGTGGACACTTACCCCCTAATAGAAAGCACCTCACAGTGCTGAGCAAGTGCAATGATATCTGGGATCACATTCTCCTCCTGAAGCAAGTTCAGTCCCCAGTTGGAAGACCCAATGTTACCCTAGAAAAATAAATTAACGACAACTGATTGTAAGAGGTTTACATAAAATGGATTAAACATGGTGTAAGCCAATACGAGAAGTCGAATTTTCACATAAAAGGGATAATTTCAAATATATTGCTCTGCAGCATTTAGACCCCTTTGACTTTCTCTAGGCACCTAGTTACATAGTTGGTTGAATATAGACATCGGTCCATTCAATTCAGTGTCTTTTCCATATCCTTGTACAATGTGCTTGCTATGAAACACGTTCAAATGTTTTTAGAACTTATCTACATCGTCCACTGTCGCCACCAACAGTGGAAGGGAGTTCTAGATGCTTACTGCTTTAACCGTCAAGAACCCCTTACACCGTTTAAGATTGAAAGGCTTTTCTTCCAACTTCATTGTGTGGGCATTTGTCTTTTTTTATAGAGGCCCAAGACCAGTGGTTCTCAACCTGGGGGTCGGGACCCCTTCGGGGGTCAAATGATGATTTGCCAGGGGTCACCAAATCCTGGGCTGTTCCTGAAGCCTGCACCTCTTTTGCAGCCACCCAGCAGGGCTGTCCCTGGAGCCCACAGCCACCCATTCAGCCTCTTTGCAGCCACCCATTCAGCTCACAACATGGCTGGGGGGGCAGAGACTCTAGGTCAGCTGACTGGTGAGGAATGTGAAGTGTGAAACATAGTGAATAACACTACCTGTGATTATAGTTCCCATTAAAAGTCCCCACTACAGTTCTCAGATCAGCAAATGACCTTGATCAAGAGCACCTAAGTTGGCTGATCAGAACTCTCCCACCAGCACTGCCACTCATCCCAACTCTCCCACCAGCACTGCCACTCATCCCAACTCTCCCACCAGCGCTGCCACTCATCCCAACTCTCCCACCCCCACTGCCACTCATCCCAACTCTCCCACCAGCACTGCCACTCATCCCAACTCTCCCACCAGCACTGCCACTCATCCCAACTCTCCCACCAGCGCTGCCACTCATCCCAACTCTCCCACCAGCACTGCCACTCATCCCAACTCTCCCACCAGCACTGCCACTCATCCCAACTCTCCCACCAGCGCTGCCACTCATCCCAACTCTCCCAACAGCACTGCCACTCATCCCAACTCTCCCAACAGCACTGCCACTCATCCCAACTCTCCCAACAGCACTGCCACTCATCCCAACTCTCCCACCCCCAAGGAGTAGGGGAAGGAATAAAAATAGAGAATACATTGAAAGAAAATTAAATAAGGGGGAACAACAAATAAAAAGGGAGAGAAAGATTAGGAGAAAGAGCAAGAAAGACTGCTAGATTGAGGGATGGGGAAAAAAAGAAAGAAGAAATTAGGATAGAGAGATAAAAGGGAAAGAAAGGAGAACAAAGAGTGGTACATACTAAAATGTACCATAAGGGGTTTTAATACTTCACAAATGTAAGGGTTAGGGGCGCAAATTACTTGTTTTGCCTTGGGTGCTGACAAACCACGCTACAATTTTTTTTACTGTTAGGGGTCCCCACAACTTGGGAAATTTTATCAAGGGGTCACGCCACTAGAACGGTTGAGAACCAATGCCCAAGACTAAAGTGTAAATCGCTATCATATGCCCTCTTAGGTCCCTTTTCCACAAAGAGAATACGTTTATGGAGGACTAAAAATTGTTCCTCATAATTGCAGTCCTCAAGCCCCCTTATTAGCTTTGTTGCCCTTCTCTGGATTCTTTCCCGTTCCAGCACATCCTTCCTGGTGACCAAAACTGGATGGGATACACAAGATGGAGCCGAACCAGAGTTTTGTAAAGCGACAGACAGTTTTATCCCTTGTGTAAATACCCTTTTTATTGCATGCTAGTAGCCTGATGGCCGTGGGGCAGCTTGGCATTACATATTATTTCCAAATCTGTCATCTACTAGGAACCTCGGATCCTTTTCCATTCTCGATTCTCCCAGAGGTTCTCCCCCTAGTGTGTAACTTGCATTCCTAGTTTGAGTTTCCTACACTGAACCTCATCTATCATTTAGCTGGCCACCCTTCTGTTACGAAGGTCTTCTTATAAAAGTTGCTATATCCTGTTGTGAAAGTTATTAACCTGCTTAGTTTTATGTCATCCGTTAACACTAAGCTTGAACTACTTATTCAAACCGCTATGAAATTTATGAACAAGTAAAACAGAACTGGTCCAAGGACAGAGGCCTGGGGCACCCAGCTCACAACTCCAGACCGTCCCAAGACTAAAGAAAGCTGAGGGTGCACTGTCCCTTTAATCAATAATTAAAGGCTAAAAAAACACGTTTTACATTATACCCCCATTTAAGGTGTAACATGAAGCATGGTCAGTCGGCCATTGCCCTCCAGACCTCCACTCATCCCAAAAACTACCCCCCCCCCCCCCCCCCATGGTTGTGCAGGCGAATGCAAAAGAGAGTCCTTGTCTGCCACCACTTTCACTCCCTGCAGCCCAGTAACCAAAGGCTTGTGTCTCAGTATGGACCAGTGGCTGCAGAAAGAGTCTGCAGGAGCCTGTACATTACACCTGTGACCGACTGATCACGGTTCCACGGCTTTCCAGTCTCTTATGCAAAAACTATATACATATAAACTAAATCTTGTTATAAGAACAATCTTCTTAAAGATGGTGCACTCCTGATCCTACAACACCTGGTCAAAGGTAGTCAAACAGCTGAAGCAAAACATCAATATTTGATCACAATTAAGCAGTAATTACATGTAAAAGGTCTTTCGACTTACCAATGACCAGAGAGCTGCTTTGAGCTGTTTGATTCCTTCCCACTTGTCTAGTGATGGTGAACGTACAGTGTAGCTTAGATCTGGAACAACGTTCTAAAAATAAAATAAAAGACAAAACTTTCCAATACGAGCTTCAGGCAATACATACGGTACAATTTCTTTTCGTCCATTCCTTTAGGCTCTAGAAAATATATTTTTCTCACCTGGACCTCCAGAAGCTGACAACCAGTTTTATGATGCACAAGCTGCCCATACAAGTGAACAGGTAAATACACATAGGGTCGCAGCACTCTAAATAAAAACAGAACATAAAAAAAAATGTATTCATAAATGTCAATTGTGCAGTTTTCTCAGCCAATACCTTTTAGTCGCAGGTAACTTCCCTCTATTTATAAGTAAACGATTTTATTTGTTACTTACTGTATGCCATAGTGAACATCATCATGGTACATGTGTCCATACTTTATTTATATAGTCAGTTTGCATAATCATTTACCTCTGATTACTGCGTCGCACATAGTTATCGCCATCAACAGGCTTTCGGTAGGTGGTGAGAGCCTCATTCAGCTGCTCTTCTACCAATTCAACATATTTTAGATTATATTCCTAGGGCAGGGAAAAACAGAAGTACATTCAAGCTAGTAAACAGGAATTGAGTTACAAACAATATGGTCAGGTAATGCGCTGTTAGCAACTACTTGCAGCTCAGCAGGTGCTCAGAAGAAGCCAACCTTTGCATAGCTGAGCATCCCATTTAGTCTCTCATCACAGATCCAAAACTGCACAATATTTATAGCAAAGTTGCTAATAAAGAGTTTACTGTGCTCTAAACATCTGCGATCTGTGAGGATAGAATAAATGAGCTAATCCCAGAACGGTTGTGATTTTGCTTGGATTGAGACAGGATTGTCATGACATGACTCAGTTGGGATTGATTTACTAAAACTGGAGAGTGCAAAATCTGGTGCAGCTCTGCATAGTAACCAATCACTGAAGTTAGAAGCCGATTGGCTACCGTGCACAGCTGCACCAGATTTTGCACGCTTCAGTTTTAGTAAATCAACCCCATTGTGTCCACGCTGGTGCTGCACACATCTTGCAAATCTCCCTCTGGCAGTAATAATTTTATCACTCACAGATTCAAGTATTTAACCCCATAATGAGTGTTGGATCTGCGATAGGATTTTGTAGTGTAATCTTGCACTAGGATGAAGGAAGCGTACACACCTATTTTAAGATTTTCCAGGTACACTTGCTTTGTGCACCTGTGATGAAGTGAGCAAGTTCTTGCAAGAACACTAACCCCCAGGAAACTGCATTTGATAATGATTGCGTGACAAAACAATGCAGATAAAACACAGCTTTGCCATTAAAATATGTCTCTATCTGCCCTTTATGGTTTAGAAGCAGTGCAGGAACTTCCACTGGTAGATCAAATAAAATCGATTCATCTATGGCTTGCCTTATTATGTAAATATACATATATATCATGCTGAATATATCTAAGTTATAAAAAAAAACAAAAAACACTTTGGGCTAGATTGTCAAACGAGATACGACGGCGTATCTCCAGATACGCCGTTGTATCTCTGAGTTGCGCGGCCGTATCTATGCGCCTGATTCTTAGAATCAGTTACGCATAGATTTCCCGTAGATCTGACTGGCGTAACTGTGTTACACAGTCGTATTGTAACTGCATATTTACGCTGGCCGCTAGGTGGCGTTTCCGTCGAGTATGCAAATTAGCTAGATACGCGAATTCACAAACGTACGCCCGGCCGACGCAGTACATTTATGCCGTTTACGTTACGCTTTTCCTGGCGTATAGTTACCCCTGCTATATGGTAGCATAAGTGCGGCGTACCAATGTTAAGTATGGCCAACGTTCCCGCGACGAAATTTTAAAATTTTACGTCGTTTGCGTAACTCGTCCGTGAATGGGGCTGGACGTAATTTACGTTCACGTCAAAACCTATACGTCCTTGCGGCGTATTAGGAGCAATGCACACTGGGAGATTTCCACGGACGGCGCATGCGCCGTTCGTGAAAAATGTCAATCACGTCGGGTCACACAACATTTACATAAAACACGCCGCCCTGTTCCAAATTTGAATTAGGCGGGCTTACGCCGGCCGATTTACGTTACGCCGCCGCAACTTACGGAGCAAGTGCTTTGAGAATACAGCACTTGCCCGTCTAAGTTGCGGAGGCGTGACGTAAATCGAATACGTTACGCCACCGCAAAGATACGCGATTCTACGAGAATCTGGCCCGCCCTTTTTTTTAGGTTATATGGTTTTCAATGGCATAGTTCACACCAGTGCTTGCAGTTCTAAGGAGTTCCATTAACCCCTTCCCGACTAGCCGCTGCAGTTTCACTGAAGGCAGGTTGGCTCCCCTGGGCGAACCAACGTAACTGTACATCGGTTCGCCTTCTGACCACTAGGAGGCGGGGGCGCGCGCACGCGCCACCGGAGCAATGCGATTGCTCCTCACAGAGACAGAACGGAGATCTGTCAATGTAAACAGACTGGAATTTTTTATTTTTTTTTAATGGGGATAGTTATAGCAAAAAGTACAAAATATTAGTGTTCTGTTTATAGCAAAAAAAAAAAACAAAAAACAGCAGAGATGATCAAATACCTCCAAAAAAAAGCTCTATTGGTGGGGAAAAAAGGACCCCAATTTTGTTTGGGTACAACATCACATGTAAGTTGAAGCGATGCAGTGCCGTATCAGAAAAAATGGCCTGGTCACTGAGCAGCCAAATTTTCCAGGGCTGAAGTGGTAAAAAAGTAGAACATGCTTTTCTTTTTCCTGCACTGTATTATACTGGAATGCTGTAAAACGCATCAAAAACACACTGGAGCGCACCAAAATACCACTGGAACACACATGTCCTGAATTAAGGTTAACCTCTTCCGGACCGTCCACCGTGTATATACGTCGCTACTTAGACATTAAATAACTTTGTTATGGCAGCAGATAGATACCATAACCCCAGTCTTTTTATTCATGGCGGGCAGCCCGCTTTAAGATAAACGTAGTCTCCAAGGCAGATTCGCCGCAAGATCACTTTTATGGGTGGCGGATTAAGTTCACCAGTGTTTTGCTTCTCATTCACTGTCCCATTATATGCTGGGGGAGGGACAACTTAGCTGTCACACCTAACTGCAGTAGAGCTTCCTGCTCTTGTGCTGTGTGGCAGAGCTGTATAACTATCAGTACTGGATGGGCAGGAATACAAAACCTTTAGCAGGTAAAACGGCTTTCTAATTTGTAGTTCAGCTTTAGGGATGACTTTTCGGGTTATAAACTTGTTGGTCGAAGAACCTTAAGTTAATAAAATATTTAGGTCTGTTACCTGGTGCCATTTTTCCAGCTGCTTTGTGACATAACCCCTTTCATTTAAGTAGGAAAACCCCTTTGGAATTGACAGGAACCTGCAGAGAAAACAGATTAGCAGATAAGAAGTAGTCAGATTTTCTGTAAAATATTAACAGGTGAGAAATGAGGTTTACCTTATGAGGAGCAGCAGGCCCTTATCCCCAAGATGAGAGAGTGCAGGTTTCATCTGGATGAGTGCGTGTAGATTAGCCTGCGGGGAGAGCACACAATGTGAACACCACACTGAGCTCCACATACATTACACAAAACTAGTACAAATCAGAGCGGAGACGGCCCAGGCAGCCAATCCGTTTCCACGTTTCATTTCCCTGCCGAGTCTGTATTTATCCCTTAGATGTGTGCAAATGCCAGAGGACATTGTTCTGGTCGGTCTCTTTTTTCCCCATCAGCTAAAAAAAAAAAAAACCTGCACAAGGGGACCCGTTTACTCTTTTGATGGGACAGTCTTAAGGTTGGTCGCTATTGTATATGTAATTTAGCCCTGGTTCACATTGGTGCGTTTTGACATGTCAAATCGGCGGCAATTGCACCGTCCTAATCGGTGCGACACTGCATTTGCACCAATTTCAAAAAGTAGTTTCTGTACTACTTTTTGCGATTTCAGGGTGCGATTTCCATTGACATCTGTGCAGAAATCCGCACCGATGTCTGTGAAATCGCCGCCGAAATCGGGATGGACATGCAGGAGTAAAATCGCACGAGTTCAGCTGAAATTCTTTCCCACAGCTCAGCGCAAACCTAGGCTTGGATGCATATTACATGCGTTTTAAACCCCGGACACAAAAAAATTATCTAAGACTCTAAAAACACAACAAAATGTACCTTTTTGGTGGGTTTCCATTGACTATAATGAAAGGGATTTTTCAAACAGACAGGACTTTTTAAAACCGCAGTGCAGAGATGTGAACAGATTTTAAGGTAACTATTTTTCATTAACTTCTGTCATGCTGGAAAGGTGCCTTTTAGTGCGGCAAAACGCACCAGGGTAAACAGGGCCTTAGACAGCTCAATTCCCTTCTTTGGCAGTTGGCACCACCAAAAGATTTCCCCCTCCTCTACTGTTCCTATGAAAGCTATAAAATCCAATTCCAATCGCTTTCAGTACCAGAGACAATGACACCAGCACCAAAAAAATTGAGTGAGTATCCACAATGGAGACAGAAAATAATAAAAACATCTTTCCTAGTCCATCTAGGAAACTAACCAAACTAAAAGAAAAAGTTTTGGCTTTTTAGACAAAAGGCTGAGGTCTCTTTCAAGATGGCATTTAGGCGACAGGAAGTTACATTGAAAATTGCCTCTACCCACCAACAATACTTTTTTTTCTGGTAAGCATTTAAATCCTTTATATGGCCTTCAGCTAAAATGACTCCTGTTTTAATTAAGGTTTCACTGTGATGTCATATCGGTAGGGAGATGATGAGCACTTTGTTTAGTGTATTAGCAGTAGCAATACAAAGAGGATTAAACCCACTAATTTGAGATATATAGATAGATATATATTAGTGCTGTGGAAATTAACTATTAATTCCTTGATTAATCGTAAAAAATTTTGATTGGTACTCACCTCTCCGCCAGCTTCCGGGTCTTCAGGGAGTTCCGTTGGAGATCCGGTGACGTCACGGACACCGGCGGGGCTTGCCGTGTCCATCTGAAGGGCTCCTTTGCTGTGCCCTTCATATCTGCATGTCGGCGGGACCTTACTATCTGCCACACGCAAGGGCTGTTACACTTCCCTCTATCACTTCCCTCTATCAACCTGGGATTCTACAGCCATCCACTGGGAGTTGTGATAGTTCCCTTCACGGGACATCTACATGCTGACAGACTGCTGTTAACCTCTCCTCATATGGATTCAGCAGTGGCATCGTTGTACACATTTTTATACCAGTATCATACATAGCTACATGTTTTTATGACTGCTTTTGGTACCGTTTGGTATTACTCACACCAATTTTACAGTTTATGTAGCTACATCGATTTTATCTCCAGTGCAATATTTATTTGGTTACCTACTTGAAGACTATAAAAGTTTTAATGGTATTCCCATCGAGTGCTGCCTTTGTGTGTTTTTTGTATCCTGCTATCCATTTTTCCAGTGGTTGGTAGCTGCACTGGGAATCAGCCTGCAAGGAGATCAGCTAAAAGTAGTTGGATCTGTATGTGCGTTATAATTAATCAAAATTAGTCGATTAAAAAAAAAATCATTTAATCGAACACGACAATTTTAATCAGTAACAGCCATATATATATATATATATATATATATATATATATATATATATATAATGGGCCAAATTCCCAAAAACGTAGCCTAACTTAACTTTCAGCAGTTAAGTTACACAGGCGTTAAATTTCTACCTAAGTGCCCGATCTTCAAAGCACTTACCTAGAAATTACACACCGTGTAACTTAAGTGCCTCCGTCGCAAGGCGGTCCTCCTCTCCGGGGGGCGATTACAATTTAAATGAGGCGCGCTCCCGCGCCAGCCGTACTGCGCATGCGTGTGACGTAATTTTTCCGACGTGCAGCGCGCGAACGTAATTTACGCCGGGCTTTGTGGATTGCGACGGGACAATAAAGTTGCGACGGGTGAAAAAAAAAATACGCGCCGGAAAAAAAAAATTAAATGTAAAAAAAAAATCGCGGCGATCGAAAAAAAGGTCTGGTTTTACATGGTGTACTAACTTTACACATTGTAAAACCAGCCCTAATTTTGCGCAAGCAAATCGGAACTTACGCAGAAACCACAATGCTTAAAAGCTTTGTGGATCTGCTTAAGTCCTCATTTGCATACGCAAAGCGGCATTTCAATGAGAAATGCCCCCAGCGGCGGATGCGGTACTGCATCCTAAGATCTGACAGTGTAAGTGTCTTACAGATGTCAGATCTTCTGCCTAACTTTGGAAAAATCCTTTTGAGGATCGTTTCCAAAGATAGGCACAGCAGTTCCGCCTGCGTATCTCTTTTGAAGATTTGGCCCAATGTTTGTATATGCCTCCACCTAACAATTGTATATTTATTTTCTCCATCAGATTGTTCCCCACAGTTATTACCTTTTGTATAACTTGACCCTCCCTTTTAGATTGTAAGCTCTAATGAGCAGGGCTCTTTGATTCCTCCTGTATTGAATTGTATTGTAACTCTACTGTTTGCTCCAAGTTGTAAAACCCCATGTTGTAAAGCACTCCATAAACTGTTAGCACTACCTAAATCCTGTATAATAATAATATACACACACACCGTTGATCGCATGTTTGTTGGAGGACATACAGGGGTTAATTTACCAACATCAAATAGACTGCACTTAAAGGGCAGTTGCTTTAGTGAGATTATTAAATGAGGTAAAACTTCACTTTGTAAAAAAAAAAAAAAAACAGCATTTTTGCCTGCACCTGATTGATAGAAGTCAGCAGACCTTCCTCTCATTTACTAAGCTCTGGAGCAACTACACTTGCACAATCAACACCTATGTTTTTCAAAAATGAACTGTAAGGTCCCTTACACAAGGAGCGGGCGCCATTGGAGTCTCCCTGCTCAGCCTGGAATCTGGTCGCTAAATAGGCTGGTCTGTGTCTGCTCTGCTAATGCAGAATGAAAACATACACGGCCCATTCTCCTCTATAGGCAGTCCGTTTACACCCAACTGCCATCCGATCGGCTCTGCCAGACGGATGGAGAACGAATCTCTACCCATCTGTTTTTAGCAGACAGGATCGGATCAGATGTTGGCAAGTGTCAATGAACACCTCCGTTGACACCCGTTACTCCATAGAGGAGACTGGAGGGCCTGATCGGCCTGCCCGTGTGAAAGACTTCACACAACTTTTATTTTGATGCACAAAGAGTTTATTTCGTTGATTTAAAACACAAGTCCCATTGGCCTTTAACTTCAGTATCGAGGAGATGACAGCAAGGTCTACACAAGATGATCACTCAGCACTTATAGGAGAAGCGAATGACTGAACATTTGGTTGGTAAGCTTGATCACCAATTGAAAAACCTGTGACTGTAGTCCACGGTTGCTCCGGTGTTCCTGCTGAACAGTCACACTGCCCATGACAGACACTATCGGTACTGTACTGGTATAACAGCCCAAATTATCAACAGAACAGGAAAAAGATCCAAAACTCTACATTTGTCCACATCGGATAAACAGTAGCACCAACACCCACCTAGGCTAGGAAAAATAAATGAAATTTCTATAAAATATACTATAATCACCTTGTCTTCACAGGCCTCATCCAAAATATCTAAGGCTTCCGAGGAGATATTTTTGCTTTTGTCGTGTAGCTGCGTCACCAGTAACTCGATCCCCCAGTTGCTGAAAAACTCCACATTGGCTCTCAGAAGAACCCGCAAATGTTTTGTTGCGTATAGACGACAGCTCTGTGCACAATGAAAAAATGTCAACGTTTCCATCAAGTATTTTTTTTATTATTATTTATTTATTTAGAATTGTACATAACAAACCAAAACTGATGTGGTTTTGAGGTCTGCAATTTGTCCACAAACCCCAAAGGTTACCATGGTACTATAGCATTATACTGCATAACAGAAGACACAACGACTACTGATGGCTTCAACAACCTTTTGGGCCGGTTTTCAAGAAATGGCTTCCTCCACTATGGGGTTCATTTAAAGCAGGGACCCTCAAACTACGGCCCTCCAGCTGTTGCGGAACTACACATCCCATGAGGCATCGTAAAACTCTGACATTCACAGACATGACTAGGCATGATGGGAATTGTAGTTACTGAACAACTGGAGGGCCGTAGTTTGAAGACCCCTGCTTTAAAGGATACATAAACATTTAGGAGCATGTTACACCCATATTTAGGTGTAACATGCCCCTGTTCTTAAGCTGTGGTTACTGTTTAATCTATTCATTCTTTAAGATTGTCAAAGATCACAACAAAGATTCTAAAATTGGTTTCAGTGAGTTTTTAAAGCTTACACTTGGGGCAGACATTGTCGTCTCTCTGAAAAGTGACCTGTAGTGAACTCATTTTCAAGGGCGTTAGACAGCAAGGAGGTTATGTGTTGCTTCCTAGCCTACTGTTTAACCCTATAATATCTGCACCAATTGCATTGCATGTTGTTGCAACGCAGGAACACTGACCTGCAGTATTACCCTCCGAACGCGCAGGTGTAATTTTGTCACGGCATGTTTACCACCCCGTCTGGCTGCCTTTAGGCCCCATTGACACCTGAAGCTACAAAACACTGGAGGGGGGGGAAAAAATCAATTATTCTCTATGGAGATGGTTCACATCACTCCAAAACGCCTGAAGCCGAAAAAAAAAAAAACGTTTTTTTAGGCAGATTTTTCTGCTTTTTACATTTATGACCTGTACAAAATCGTGGCAAAAACGCTTTAAAATCTTGGCAAAAAAAACGGTAAAATCAAGCGATTTTCTGCCTAAAAATGCTACGCTCAGGTGTGAATGGGGCCTTAAAGCCTAAGGTGAGTGGTCAAGAGGCAGAAAAAATGCTGCCGTCAGGATACTATCATCTGAACAGCATCGTTAGTTTCTAGGGGGCTGTCTGCTACACAGCCTACCAACCAAGGACAAATCCTTAGCCCCATTCAGCTCCTGGCCAGGAATTTCCCGTCACTGACCAAGTATGTCCCATGCCATATATATGCGTAATGATGTCAGCCAACATTCCCGGACCCTTTGTTTACCTTCAACTGGCAGCCAGGTATCTCCTGAATGAGGCTGAGGATGTGCCACTGGTTGCTAGGACCTTGCAAGTCCTAGCAACCACAAGGACATGAGTGGAAGGTTTTCAAGCTGTCACATTCAGGAGCATTTTTTTTAAATATATTTTATGGTACACTGTGTGAATGGAAATATTTAGAAAATATATTGTGGGCAATCCTTACATTTGACGGCAAACAAAATTTAAGTGCACTGTACCAACACCGTCAACTGCAGTTGCCTATGGCAGCCAATCATTACTTTTTCGTAATATGACTACAGTAAACAGTCATCTGCCTAGCTGTTGTAAATCACTGTAAGCCAGTACAATCATCCAAATGGGCTGGTTGCTCTCCTCATAATAAAACGAGCACCAAAACATTTAAATGGTCAAACTAAATTGTTCCAATGATGCCTTTGAAATCACGTTCAGCCAATGTCTGTGTTAGAGGAAAGTATTCTCTATTGAGGGCACCACCTGATTGAATGCCCACTAAGTGATCCTGTGCTTTTGGTCATGAAAGGCAACAAAAACGGGTTCATTTAGCTGTCCCCCTACCCAACTGCACCCTCACATTTTCTTTGCTTTCCCGACAATCTTTTCAGCTACCAAGAGCAAATGAGATGAAGCCTTGTGTAAACTCCAAGATGTCGTTTTGAGTATACAAATGGCTAAGGATTTGCCCACTGGCAATTTTAGGTTCATGAGCTGCCAGTCCCTTAGCACCAGCACTGTCACATAAGAGAAGAGGGAGTGACCAATATATTTCTCATATACGGAAGTGCCAGGTATTTCTATTCTTTGCTCCCAGCAACCAAGCAAAGGATAAGCAAGCATGTAAAGCTTGGGGGATGGCAGTTAATTGAACTTGTTTCTGCAGTGAAATGGCACAGGCAATGCACACGCCTCCTTTCCTTGGCACGTGGAGAAGGAAGAGTAAGGAGCTGACCTAAACTGGGAGGAGGTATTCTTTTTTTTTTTCTTTTCACAACAATTAAAAGGAAACCTTACAGCTTACTTTTAACTGGTATCAGGTGATGTGAGAGATCTGCAAGGAGTGATGTCAGGAGTCCCTTTAGAATCATTGGCAGGGAGAATGTGAGCAGGGCGGAGCCTGCTGTGAAGTCATTGCGTTACCAGAAGTTTGCGGCACGCCATTTTGTATACTGGCCAGAGATTTTTACAAAGCGCCTTGATATTTGCTAAATGCATGAAAACACATGGATGTACGATTGAGGAATTTCTCTGGAGGTTCCTATGAGCCCTTTGGGGTTGATGTGCGTTCTGACCTTTCTCTAACTAGAAGGTCATGGTTATCTAGTAAGCCAATAGGGCAGTGATGGCGAACCTTGGCACCCCAGATGTTTTGGAACTACATTTCCCATGATGCTCAACTACACTGCAGAGTGCATGAGCATCATGGGAAATGTAGTTCCAAAACATCTGGGGTGCCAAGGTTCGCCATCACTGCTATAGGGTATTACCTGGTGGAGGACCTTTAAACTTTCTTTCAGGATACCTTCATCTCCTAACGGTTTATGTGGGTGGATGTGGTCACTTTCATCACACTTGTGTTGGATATTTATGTTAATTTCAAATTTGGACTTTGCACGTAATTATTTATTTTTAAAGTATTTTTATTTGTATATTACACATATTTCTGTGGATATATTTGAATTTTGATCAAAACGTATTTGTTCACAGTGTTGGAGATAGCACAACATGTTCTCTTTATAGAATTTTAGCAATGCCCTGGTGCTAGTCACGCGACTGTTCTCTATATGGACGAAAAATGACCCTATACTACAGGAAAAGAATACACTTCTTGACTCCTTCATGATTCTCCTCCATCATACTATATCAGATCATGAAGGATACATTTTGCAATAAATGTGTGCCAATTACAATTCCCTGTAAGTATACACTTAGAAAATTAAAAATAAAGGGTTCTCTTAATAAAAGTAAGGAAAGCACTAAAGAAGGAAACATTAAGAATGCATTACGGCAACTCATTAACTTCCTGCAGCACTTCAGGCAACACAGAAATCAAAAGAAATGGGAATAAATAGGACTTACATCAGGAGAGGCGGTTAAGGTTTTGGAGAGAATGACTCTGGCAAGCCCGTCTCGGCTGTAATCCAAGCTGGAGACTGCCAGCTTCAATAAGTGGTCTTGATTTTTAAGTGAGCAAAGATTTAGGAGACTGCAATAAAGAAATACAATTACGGTAAGTGCACAGAAGGATGGCAGTAAAAATGTATAGTTGAGACAAGGATGGAAGCTTATGTCAGATAAAATGCCTGTTTATACCAAGCAGAAAATCCATAAATCCAGCATTATTCACTGAAGTCTTCTAGCACAAACATATCATTTATGACTGAAAAAGCAATTGTTAGCTGGTGAAACAAGCACTGTATCAAAAGAGAAGGATGGCTTCTTACCGAGTGTTGAATCACAAAAAAAGATGAACCATGTAAACCGCTTAATGCACAGTTCATATATACACACAGCCACGGAGCAATTTATTAGGAACACCTGTATATCTGCGTATTCATCAAATCTTAATCAGCCACCTGGTGCATGCTTAGTGGCACGTCGCTTCAAGTGCCAATGGTGTGGCTCTGATAATCCCACATCAATCAGGGTGCAGGCGTGTATGCTAATCCAATGCAGTATGAGACATACTAAGTGAGCACAAAGAAAGAAATGGGAATCATTGGAAGAATTACTCCCTACCCAGGGACAAGTAGGACTTTAAAGGGTGTGAGATTGTCACTGGAGGTGAGCACCAATAGCAGAAATAGAATTAAAAGTTATCATACAAGTCATCATAAATACACCAAAAAGGAAAACTCTGCGCTCCTGAAAGTTCACCAATTATAAATCCACTTAATGTTTGTGAAGAAAAAAACATACATTAACACTTTAATTTTCGGAAGATCCAGTCCTTTATATGGTTAAAAAAGGGAAAGTTTCCACAATGTACACAATATAATAAAAAAAGTATAAAAAAAACTTTCCAAATGTCTGCATCAGACCAGCACCCTCTTCAGACTTCAAATGGTTAAAGCTTGCGGTTTTAGTTTGTGGGCTGTCTAGCAAGACATCATTAGTGCAAATGGTGAGCACAGTACATTACCCAGCCAGATGTACACATCGATCGAATGTCCTTCTCCTGGCTGATGTAACAATGTCCTAAGCTCTCTCCTATGCGGGTCTGGAAGCTTCACAGACCCGATAAATGTGACTGCTGGAGACACAGGGTGGATCAGCCTATCAGAAAGGACGCTCTCCCTGGGTGAACATGCAAGCGTCCCACGTCTGAGACACTGTTTCAGTAAACCAGCTGTACTGCAGGGAGAAGTTTAGGCGCCCTCCAGTGGGCAAATTGCAGTATGCGCTTGTTGAAAAATCAACAGTGTTGCATGGCGATTAAAATAATCGGATATAAAAGTTCTTATGCATGAATAGGATCTTCCATCATAAAAGGGGGATATTAAGAGGGGTCCTAGACGACGCGTTTCGCCCTTACAAGAGCTTTGTCACAGTCAATAGGACCTAGGTATAAAGTTTAATTAAATAGACTAAGATGGGGGGGGGGGAATTTGAGGAAGGGGAGGAGAAGGGGAGGTGTACCAAACCGAGAGATTTAACCCTTTGGACATCCAAAAAGACAAACAGACAAATAAATCACATATATATTGCAAGAGAATTATTTTTTAAAAAATATATTGCAAGAGAATTAGTTTTTAAAAAAAAAAACATATAAGCATATCATAAATTACTAAAAGATAAACAGCAGTTTTTTTGTGTCTTAACTGGTCACTATATCTCATTATAACAAATCTATATTGTTGCAACATAATATCCACAATAGGTTGTATGGGCACTCTATCCAAATGGTGCCCTCTAGTGGTAATTCATAAAAACTATATTCTAAAAAATGTTATAGAATATAGAATAAAAAGCTATATATAAAATAGGAAGAGTTAGATAAGAACGTTAACTTCTATCTAATTCTTATCTAACTCTTCCTATTTTATATATAGCTTTTTATTCTATATTCTATAACATTTTTTAGAATATAGTTTTTATGAATTACCACTAGAGGGCACCATTTGGATAGAGTGCCCATACAACCTATTGTGGATATTATGTTGCAACAATATAGATTTGTTATAATGAGATATAGTGACCAGTTAAGACACAAAAAAACTGCGGTTTATCTTTTAGTAATTTATGATATGCTTATATGTTTTTTTTTTTAAAAACTAATTCTCTTGCAAATATATTTTTAAAAAATAATTCTCTTGCAATATATATGTGATTTATTTGTCTGTTTGTCTTTTTGGATGTCCAAAGGGTTAAATCTCTCGGTTTGGTACACCTCCCCTTCTCCTCCCCTTCCTCAAATTCCCCCCCCCCTATCTTAGTCTATTTAATTAAACTTTATACCTAGGTCCTATTGACTGTGACAAAGCTCTTGTAAGGGCGAAACGCGTCGTCTAGGACCCCTCTTAATATCCCCCTTTTATGATGGAAGATCCTATTCATGCATAAGAACTTTTATATCCGATTATTTTAATCGCCATGCAACACTGTTGATTTTTCAACAAGCGCATACTGCAATTTGCCACTGGAGGGCGCCTAAACTTCTCCCTGCAGTACAGCTGGTTTACTGAAACAGTGTCTCAGACGTGGGACGCTTGCATGTTCACCCAGGGAGAGCGTCCTTTCTGATAGGCTGATCCACCCTGTGTCTCCAGCAGTCACATTTATCGGGTCTGTGAAGCTTCCAGACCCGCATAGGAGAGAGCTTAGGACATTGTTACATCAGCCAGGAGAAGGACATTCGATCGATGTGTACATCTGGCTGGGTAATGTACTGTGCTCACCATTTGCACTAATGATGTCTTGCTAGACAGCCACAAACTAAAACCGCAAGCTTTAACCATTTGAAGTCTGAAGAGGGTGCTGGTCTGATGCAGACATTTGGGAAAGTTTTTTTTATACTTTTTTTATTATATTGTGTACATTGTGGAAACTTTCCCTTTTTTAACCATATAAAGGACTGGATCTTCCGAAAATTAAAGTGTTAATGTATGTTTTTTTCTTCACAAACATTAAGTGGATTTATAATTGGTGAACTTTCAGGAGCGCAGAGTTTTCCTTTTTGGTGTATTTGTGTATTTGTGGTACTTCAGGGTATCCGGATCTCTGCAGCACGGACTGTTCTCAGCCCATACGAGGGTTTTAGTATTTCATGGGATATTAGTTATTTCCCATTGAGCGCCAGTGATTTTTTTGTATCAATACAAGTCATCATACAAACCTAGAAATGTGCATATATTGCATGGCTAACATGAGCTGATATTGTTTGCAGCAAAGGCATAGATGAGTTCATGTGCATAGAGTAGGCTGACGCATTTCGCAGAGCTGTATCTCTGCTTCTTCAGGAAACTCAATATGCGTCTATAATATTATCAAATTTAAGAAAGCTATCATAATCACATCCCAATATAAATCAATTCATCATATAACAAAATTACAGTAGAGAAAATGTGCTCACCCAATTCATCATAATTTGGCTATATATAGTTGCTGTCAGTGTGAATGGAGATCCAGCCGACACACAACCATATAGTCCATAGTGCCAGAACTTAGGACAATGTCTGATAGACACTGGATCGCACCCTCGGCGGGTACAACTCACGTCTGGAATATTAAGACATAGGGGATCCAACTTGGCCAAGTAAGATCAGCCCATATATACCATATTAATCTAAATGAGCAGCGCATAACTACCACAAATGGCTCCAACCCATGCAGCACACATCCACGACGAGGCACATTTAAGATTCATATAACACATACATAGGTAAGCGTTAACCTATGTACATGCATGTGCTCATTAGGTTTGCCACATCATCCCTTTAATCCAGGACTCGCATTAATTACACAGATTCTGTGGCTGATTACTGTGGTAATTAAACTCACTTGGTGCCTTATTTGCATTAAATTAGCCTCAGAATCTGTGTAATTAATGTGTGTCCTGGATTAAAGGGATGATGTGGCAACCCTAGTGCACACATGCATGCACAAACACGGATATACATAAGCGCACACATAATCCCACACATAATTCCAAACATGTACACACACAGTCATATACAACATCACAAACACACCATGCACATAAGCACACACAACTAACCACATACGCAAATACACACAAGTATGCACACACAAGCCAAAACACCACCAACAAACTCAAATGGGCACCCCCATGCCCAGCGGATCCATCATGTGAACATATAAATACACACTAACCCAACACACATAGGTATCCCCCAGTATGTTGATCCATAATTGTGCCCAAGTTAAGTAACACATAGAACTATCATCCAGGTGAGTGATCCATCCCATGATTGGAGCAGCACAATGACACATAGAAAGGACCGTCCACAACCGGCGCCCCGCCATTCACACTAGCAGATGGTCAGTGTACAAACAGATTTACCGACTGAGTGTATGTATGTATGTGTGTGTGTTTGTACATGCATGTACATAAGTTAACACTTACCTATATATGTGTTATACGATTGTTAAATGCGCCTTGTCATGGGTGTGTGCTGCATGGGTTGGAGACATTTGCGGTAGGAATGCGCTGCAAATTTAGATTGGTTTCTATGCAGAAGTGAGCCAGATTTTGCACTCTCCGGCTTTAGTAAATAGACCCCATTGTGTACTTAAAAGTGGGGTATACCTGTATAATAATATCTTTCTTAAATTTGATAATAGACGCATATTGAGTTTCCCTGAACAAGCGGTGATACAGCTCTGCGAAATGATTCAGCCTACTCTATACACATGAACTCATCTATGTCTTTGCTGCAAACAATGAGTATCATCTCATGTCGGCCATGCAATATATGCACATTTCTAGGTTTGTATGATATATATTTTTATGCTTTGTACAATAAAATACATTTTAAACATATTTATGCCATTCGTGCTTACTTTCAGTGACGATCTCACACCTTTTAAAGTCCTACTTGTCACTGGGTAGGGAGTGATTCTCCCAATGATTCCCATTTCTTTCTTTGTATTTAACACAGGATGTGAGTTTTCTCCCTGGAACTGGTTCAATATTATTTAAGACAGATCCAAAGTGAACATCACACACCAAAACAGCTCCAAGCCCTTGGGAGACAGAAAGCGGCCTCAGCCCCGGGGTCCTCCTGATAAGCCAAGCCCTCTGACACATTATCCCCTCTATGAAAATGCATCAGGGGCATGGCCTATTGGGGGAGCAGGAAAGAAATTCACAGGATTCCACCTATCAACGTGGATATTGCCGACAGGTGAATCAGCAATTGTGTTCTCCCGGCAGGGTGGGTGGGGGAAGCGGTCTCTGCCGGAAGAAGACAATGATTATTGCTAGTGGCTATAGAAGCCGCTAGCAATAATTGCAAAAGAATCCAGCAGGCTAGTTGTACCCAAAATGATCAATTGATCAACTTGGTACATTCAGCCTGCCCATTAAAGCGGGAGTTCACCCTAAAAAAAAAAAATTTAAGATTAGATTCATGCTCATTTTGTCAAGGGGAATCGGCTATTTTTTTTTAAAAACGAAGCAGTACTTAGCGTTTTAGAGAGCGATCTTCTCCGCCGCTTCCGGGTATGGTCTTCGGGACTGGGCGTTCCTTCTTGATTGACAGTCTTCCGACGGTCGCATCTATCGCGTCACGAGTAGCCGAAAGAAGCCGAACGTTGGTGCGGCTCTATACGGCGCCTGCGCACCGACGTTCGGCTACTTTCGGAAAATCGTGACACGATAGATGCGACCGTCGGAAGCCTGTCAATCAAGAAGGAACGCCCAGTCCCGCAGCCCATACCCGAAAGTGGCGGAGAAGATCGCTCTCTAAAACGGTAAGTACGGCTTTGATTTAAAAAAAAAACACCCGATTCCCCTTGACAAAATGAGCATGAATCTAATCTTAAAAATTGTCATTTCTGGGAGAACCTCCACTTTAACCGTTCAAATCTTGGCTGATACCTGCTGAACCAGCTGAGATTTGAACCGTGTATGGCCAGCCTAAGATACTTTTATTTTAACCACTTCAATACAGGGCACTCTCACCCCCTTCCTGCCCAGGCCAATTTTCAACTTTCAGCGCTCTCACACTTGAAATGAGAGCGGACATGCAACACCGTATCCATATAGAATAGTTATTTCTTTTGAGACAGATGGAGCTGTCTTTTAGTGGTATTTAATCACCACTGGGGAATTTTTATTGTTTGCTAAACAAACGAAAAAATACTGAAAATTATGAAAAAAAAAAAGAAAAAAAAAAGTTTTCTTCATTTCTGTTTTACAATATTGCAGATATGGCAAGTAATTTTCATTGATGTGCGCTGATGAGGCTGCACTGATCAGTTCCCTGATTATCAGTGTAAATGTCACCCGTAACACTGACAGCGATGAGGAAAAGAAATGCTGATAACCGGCAATTGTTTACATGTAATCAGCTGTTATTGGACATAGAGCTGATCACATGGTAAAGAGCCAACACCCTTGCTCTTGCACACTCCACCCCTGACTCAAAGTGCAGGTTATCCTGTTTTGGGGTCTCTCTATAGATGACAGCGGGGAGGATGAAGATGATGACCCCCCTCATCCTGATTATTCTGGGGGTGTCGGGTGGAGTGTGCAAGAGCAAGGGTTGGAGAGTGCAATATTAATGGCAGATGTATATGATGATTCTACCCTTTGGTGAGTGCATCCCCAAAAGGGGACATTATCCCCCCACGTGGTGAATATCCCTTGGTGAAAGGAGCACTGGTTAAACTACTGATCAACTACAGCCATTTTCCTCTGCACCATTATTGTTTCCTGTGTGGATTGCACATAAAAGTCTTTCAAGCGATGGTTTGACAGTAGCGCTGCTACGGTATGTTATGGGACATTTTAGAGAGATTTTATTTACTGTTTGTTTCATGATGATCAAACCAGCCCATTATAAGAACAACATGTAACTTCAGTTTTCACAGCCCAAGAAACAAGGTGCACAAGGGAGAAGCGGCTTACAAGTACATAAAACTGACTCCCTGAGCACACCTGTACATTATGGAAAGATCTCTGGGGGGCCACACAAAGGAAAGTTACCGTTTACTGCTAGTGACAGACTGCATTGTATTACTTATTTTGCACACAGTTGTACTGTACAATGTCTTACCACTGAAACACATTGCACTTCTCCAGCATCTTGACTCCATGCGGGTGGCAGGAGAGGGTACCAATAAAGAGGAAATAGTACTGGCAGAGGGTGTTCAGTAAGCCGTTGTTTTGCAGAGTGCGCTCTTGTTTTATGCCGGATGTGGTTGTCAGCCACAGAACAATGTCCTTCACCAACTCCTCCAGGTAGCCCTGTCCATCCTGCAAGGAAAAAATAGTAACTTTAAAGTATAACTCCACCTTTTAGTAAGGTAATAATAAAATACAGTTTTCGTCCGAAAAAAAATCGATGATCGCCGCCATTACTAGTAAAAAAAATATTAATAAAAATGTCATAAAAATACCACCTATTTTGTAAACGCTATAACTTTTGCGCAAACCAATCAAATGCTTATTGTGATTTTTTTTAATGAAAAATATGTAGAAGAATAACGTATCGGCCTAAACTGAGGAAAAAAAATTATTTTATATATATTTTTGGGGGATATTTATTACAGCAAAAAGTTAAAAAAATATTTTTTTTTCAAAATTGTCGCTCTATTTTTGTTTATAGCGCAAAAACTAAAAACCGCAGAGGTGATTAAAAACCACCAAAATAAAGCTCTATTTGTGGGGAAAAAAGGACGCCAATTTTGTTTGGGAGCCACCGCGCAATTGTCAGTTAAAGCGACACAGTGCCGAATTGCAAAAAGTGCTCTGGTCTTTGGGCAGCAATATGGTCCGGGGGTTAAGTGGTTAATGGAATAAAATTTCTTAATAATGCTGCACTTAGATGGCACTGCTCTCCTTCTGTCTTTGCTTTCCACAGAGTTACTTCTAGCCTATCACAAGCTGGCAGCCATCCACAGTCAATAATCTATGAACACTTCAACTGTCCTTGTGCCACAAATGTGCCCCTCCACATAAACTTGATATGAAAGAGCGTTCTAATTACCCACATCTCTTCATTCAGCTGATCAAACGCACTTTCTCTAGCAAGCAGAGTATATGCTGCTGAAGGTAGGGGGCAGGCATGCAGAGTTTAGGTCACTTTAAGGAAGTTCATTAGACAGGTAATGTCTTATGCTGCGTACACACGGTTGTATTTTCCGACAAGAAAAGTTCGATGTGAGCTTTTGGTTCCGACCGCGTGTAGGCTCCACCTGACTTTTTCTGTTGGGATCTCCGACAGCAAAAATTTGAGCGCTGGTTCTCAATTTTTCCGACAAGAAAAGTTATTGACGGAAATTCCGATCGTCTGTATGCAATTCCGACGCGCAAAAAAAACACGCATGCTCGGCATCAGTTCGTTGCATGCTCGTAATTATTAAACGTAATTTTTCTCGGCTCGTTGTAGTGTTGTACGTCACGCGTTCTTGACTGTAGGAAGTTTGTGTGACCGTGTGTATGCAACACAAAAGTTTGAGCCAACATTCCGTCGGAAAAAACTCCACGGTTTTCTTGTCGGAATTTCCAATCGTGTGTACGCGGCATTACATTTCACAGCTGTACATTATACTTTTTCAATGCCCTTCTTTATGCAAAGCCACATCAATCACACCGGTAATTCTTTTTTGTACAACATTTTTTTTTTTAACCTCCTTCATATTACTGTATCTCTTTAAACAGCAAAGTGGTTAGCTCTCTTTTCCTGAAGTGCAGTTTATAACTGTCCCTGCAAAAATCACGCCTGAGCACCCGCTGTGAACCAAGCAGTCTTAGGACAGCTCAGTTCATGGACACGAAGCACAGAGACAAGCCAAGCTGTGATAATCAAACACAGCGATCATAAATCTAAACCATGCAGTGTTTACATTCCTCTTACAACGAAGGATGGAGAGAAGGAGTAACTAATAAATGAATAAATCATTCATTCAATAGCTCCAAAACAAAATGAGAAATGGACTGGTAATAAGAGGGTTAGTACTGAAGTAGTTACATTCACACACCCAGCAGCAAACAGAAGCATTGAATAATTGAGTTATTAACGCTTCCCTTAGTGCTAAAGTGAGAATCTGACACTTGGATCTACATGGGACTCACCTCCTCTGACTCCAGCATGAACTCTGTGAACTGGCAACCTACTACAGTCAGCTTCTTGGCTTTATTGTGGTCCAGATCCAGATTGGCATAGAGCTTGCTGCTGGGCTTGTAAAAATACAGTAGTCGCCGTACAAACCTTTAGGTATGAGAACAAAGAGAAACAAGTTACAGAAGCGGAACAAAAAGCTGAAGCTGTGAAGGCGTTACTAGTGGTTCACCTAATCAAAACAGAATGCAAATGTATATATAGACAGTAAAAGAGGCATGGTGTTTATACCTGTGCATCTGCTCATCCTTACAGTTTTTCAGATTCGCATTTGGCCACTAAAAGAAAAAGAAAAAATTGTGGTTTAGAAATGTGTGACATTTTGAAATGCTATCCTTTTCACTTTTTATGTGCAAATATCTTTCTTGCTGTACAGACAATAATGTTTAAAGTAAACCAGTAGACTGAAAACTACTGGCAGCAGGAGTGAAGAGCAGCAGCTGCTGGCATGTGATCATACATTTGGGCACGGCTCCTGTGCGGAGATTGGCAGCTCTGTCTTAGTCGGGCGGTGTGTGGGGTGTAGCGGGCTCTCAACACTTCACTCTCAGTGTGATCGTTCGGTGATTGGGCCGGAGGAGGATGGCGGATCACCGACAAGGCCCACATGGTAAGCATCCTGTGCGCCCCCGGCTATGTATCCTGTACTCCAGGGCTCGTGGGCCAGGGACTGGCATAGTGGGTGCCGCTGGGTTGAGGGGAAGGAGGAGAGCGGACACATGTCTGCTCTCCTCCCCTTCTTGTTGGTGACCAGGAAGTGATGTCCCCGTTGACAGTTTCCTCGCCATCAAGGGTGGGAGAGAATGTAATGCAGTGGGATGAGCATTGCATTCCCATTCGGTGGAGCGCGGGGGAAGGTATCAGTGTCTTTTAGACCCTGGATGTCTCATTAAAGGGAACCTGTCACCAAAAAAAAAAATCACCACATAGAAAGCTTTGTCAACTATGTGATTAAAAAAAAACTTTTTTTTTCCGTTGGAAAAAGGTAAGGTTACACCCAAGAACATAACATCCCCCCCAACTCCACCAAAAAAAGATTGCGATACAAGTTACATACGGCCCGCGGCCAATCGAAAAATTAGAATATCGTGCAAAAGTTAATTTATTCACTAATGCCAACCTAAAAGGTGAAACTAATATATGAGATAGATTCATTACATGAAAAAGCAAGATAGTTCAAGCCGTGATTTGTCATAATTTGTGATGATTATGGCTTACAGCTCATGAAAACCCCAAATCCACAATCTCTGAAAATTTGAATATTGTGAAAAAGTGCAATATTCTAGGCTCAAAGTGTCCCACTCTAATCAGATAATTAAGCCTTAACACCTGCAAAGGGTTCCTGAGCCTTTAAATGGTCTCTCAGTCTGGTTCAGTAGGAATCACAATCATGGGAAAGACTTCTGACCTGACAGTTGTGCAGAAAACCATCATTGACAACCCTCCATAAAGAGGGAAAGCCTCAAAAGGTAATTGCAAAAGAAGTTGGATGTTCCCAAAGTGCTGTATCAAAGCACAATAATAGAAAGTTATGTGGAAGGGAAAAGTGTGGAAGAAAAAGGTGCACAAGCAGCAGGGATGACCGCGGCCTGGAGAGGATTGTCAGGAAAAGGCCATTCAAAAGTGTTGGGGGACTTTCACAAGGAGTGGACTGAGGCTGGAAGTCAGTGCCTCAAAGAGGCACCACACACAGACGGATCCTGGACATGGGCTTCAAAATGTCGTATTCCTCTTCGTCAAGCCACTCCTGAACAAACAACGTCCAGAAGCATCTTACCTGGGCTAAAGAAAAACACACCTGGTCTGTTTGCTCAGTGGTCCAAAGTCCTCTTTCATGATAAGAGCAAATTTTGCATCTCATTTGAAAACCAAGGAGCCAGAGTATGGAGGAAGAATGGAGAGGCACACACTGCAAGATGCTTGAAGTCCAGTTGTGGAAGTTTCCACAGTCTGCGTGGATTTGGGGATCCATGTCTTCTGCTGGTGTTGGCCCACTGTGCTTCATTAAGTCCGGGGAGGTCACCGCAGCTGTCTACCAGGAGATTTTGGAGCACATCATCCATCCATCTGCAGACAAGCTCTATGGGGATGTTGACTTCATTTTCCAGCAGGACTTGGCACCTGCCCACACTGCCAAAAGCACCAAACCTGGTTCAATGACTGTGGGATTACTGTGCTTGATTGGCCAGCAAACTCGCCTGACTGAACCCCATAGAGAATCTATGGGGCATTGCCAAGAGAAAGATGAGAGACTTGAGACAGAAGAAGAGCTGAAGGCCACTATTGAAGCATTCTGGTCTTCCATAACACCTCAGCCAGTGCCACAGGCTGATAGCTTTCCATGCCATGCACATGAAGCAGTAATTGCTGCAAAAGGGGCCCAAACCAAGTATGAGTACATATGCATGCTTATACTTTTCAGAGGTCCAATATTGTTCTATGTACAATCCTCGTTTTATCGATTGCATGTATATTACAATTTTCTGAGATTGTGGATTTGGGGTTTTCATTGAGCTGTAAGCCAAAATCATCACAATTATGACAAATCATGGCTTGAACTATCTTGCCTTTCATGTAATGAGTCTCTCTCATATATTAGTTTCACCTTTTAAGTTGCATTAGTGAAATAAATGAACTTTTGCACGATATTCACATTTTTTTAGTATCACCTGTAGATTCAAAGCTAATTTTTCAAGCCCTGTATTTAGGTATCCATTTGAGTAGCCAGGAGCCCCCAAAATCCACACACACTATATATTTCAGGCTGCCCCTTCCCATATCTCACAATTCATCTCTTAGATCAGGGGTCTCCAAAACTTTCCATACAAAGGGCCAGTTTACCGTTCTTCAGACTTTAGGGGGGCCAGACTGTGGCCACAGGGAGTAGGTCATTGTTGATGTCATTGGTAGGAATTGTGCCCCATCCATGGTGTCATTGGGAGGAATTGTGCCCTTCATTGGTATCAGTGAATAAAATAGTGCCCGAGGGGCCAGATAAAAGCAAGAAAAGGGCCACGTCCGACTTTCGGGCCACAGTTTGGAGACCATTACTTTAGAGGAACGATCAGCCCAAATATCAAAGTGTAAGGTGGGTGAAGTCAGAGCTCCACATTCTGTAAATGCGGTGATGTGCATAAACCAGTATTTCGTAATTAGGCAGGCACCCATTACACTCCTAATGGCAGCTTAAAACTAATCTCCAGCTTTTAGTGAAGTTTAAATAGTTTGTTTGGATCAAACTGGTCCAAACAAACTATTTAGCTCACTAAAATATGCTGCGGCTCTCAATGCTGTATGGACTTTATGTAGCGCTGTGTCCTGGCAGTGAAAACGGATGTGATCAGCTTTAATAGGCTTAAAAGGTGCACCAATTTATTTTATAAATATATAAATGGCTACAAATATTGGCTATAAATATTACATGGCTTTTATATGCTTACTCTCTGTTCACCTATTTCATATACACAAATCTGTAGCTATTAGAGGGCACATTTTGTACTGAATGACTTCTTAAAACTAAACCTGTACCAAGAGACCTTGCTACAGACTAACCCTGTAGAGAAGACACCATGACAAGTCAGAGATTGACCATCTGTGACTGCAAATCACTCCTGGAGCCTCTGACCTACCAATGCAAATAAAAAAACCTCATGAAATTCCAAGTATAGAAAAGTTCTGCACCATGACGCTTCCCATATTCTGACTAATAGTGTTTCTGTATTCACACAGGCACTTCACGTGGGCTCTGTGTAGAGATGGGTAATGAAACCAAAGTTATGTGTTGTCACCCTATGGTGCCTTCTCTTCAGTGAAAGTGGTTTATTGTGTATCGTGTACCTGCTGGTGTGCTTAAGAATATAAAGAACAAACACTTTCAGTAGTGTGCGTTAATTCATACTGTGATACCCCTACAGCGACCAATTCCAAGAAAATGGGTTTAGCAATGTAATGCACTGTGATTGTGTTAACCACATCTACTGCCCTGTGCACAGGAATCATAGCATGCATATATAATCAGGAAAGTATAAATAAAAAAATTGCAAACATACAATCAGGATATTGCAACATTTATGTACATACGTAATACAGAAACCTTATAAGTATTAAAAGGGTTATAAAGCAAACAGTCTCCTAATTAAAGTTATCGTTTTATTTAAATTGTCAGTCTGTTTCACTTCTGCTTGAGATGTGTAGAAGTCCCCCCTTCCCCAGAAGTGATCAGAATACAATATCATATAAACACACATATTACCTATAAGGTGTAAAGCAAAGATCAAGTCGTACCTTGAGTATGGTCCCTATAAGATTCCAGTTCCATTCAAGGTTCTCTTTGTGAATGAGGACGTGGCTGTCTCTCAGATTCATTGCTAAAGCTTCTTCTGTATCCTATACATAAAGTAATATAAAATATATATTAAAACCTAAAATAAATTTCCCCAAATAAAAAAATAACTAAAAATAAGAAATAAGCATTCTGTAAATACAGATCAGGACTCCAGGTTCTTGCAACTCACCGGGAATAAAGGTAAAACAAAACAAAAAGTTCTGGACCTACAAAAGTCAAGTTAGACTTACCGGTAACTTGTTTTCCATGAGTCTTTCAGGACAGCACCTTGAGAGCGTGGCTCCACCCACTTGACCGGAAACACACCTCCACCAAACTTCTTAAAAGGGAGGCTCCTTCCACTTATCATTACTAGTAGTAGTAGAGAAACCTTCGGCCCAAGCTGGAACACATAATCAGAGTAAGGTCGGGTTGCTGCTGTCCTGAAAGACTCATGGAAAACAAGTTACTGGCAAGTCTAACTTGACTTTTTCCTTATCGTCTTTCAGGACAGCACCTTGAGAGAATAAAAGAGACTTACCCACTTAGGGAGGGACCACAGCCTGCAAGACCTTTCTGCCAAAAGCCTGATCGCTTGCTGACAGAAGATCCAGTCTGTAATGACGGACAAACGTAAGGTAACTTGACCACGTAGCTGCCTTGCAGATCTGATCTGGGGTGGCACCAGCTATTTCTGCCCATGTAGTGGCCTGAGCCCTAGTAGAGTGTGCTCTAATTCCCAGTCGGGGAGATAGCCCTGCTTGGGAGTAGGCTTCCAGAATAGCGGTTTTTAGCCATCTAGCTATTGACCCCTTAGACGCTTGGTGGCCCTTCTTTTTTCCTGAAAAAAGTATGAACAAGGAGTCTGAAGATCGAAAATCCTTGGTCACTTCAAGGTAATGTAGCAAGGTTCTTCTTACACCCAACGTGTGCAATTGGTGTTCCTTCTCTCCTGACGAGTTAGAGCAGAAGGTCAGTATGACAATTTCCTGCGACCGGTTGAGGGCTGACGCCACTTTTGGTAGAAAGGCTGGATCAGTCTTTAATACAACCCTGTCCGCGTAGATGGATAGGAAGGGTTTCTTTATTGACAGGGCGTGCAGCTCACCGAATCTCCTGGCTGTCATAATTGCCACTAGGAACACAGTTTTGAGAGTAAGGAACTTCAGACAAATGTCTTGTAGCAGTTCAAAGGGTTCCTTATATAATGTCTGAAGAACCACTAACAAATCCCAACTGGGGAAGTGTCTCATGGGAGCAGGTCTGGATCTAGAAAGAGTCTTGAAAAATCTTGAAACTAAAGGCTCTGAAGATATAGGCCTTTCCAGAAAAACTCCCAATGCGGCTATCTGTACTTTAAGTGTACTGACTGACCAGCCTTTTTCTGTTCCATTCTGAAGGAATTCCAGAATTGACACTTGATTTTTTACCACTCTATTTGACGAGTGACAACAGGAGTTGTAGACCTTCCAGTATTTAGCATAGATCTTTCTGGTAACTAACTTTTTACTGGAAAGCAAGGTAGTCACAAGTGGTCGAGAAAGACCTTTACATCTCAACAACTGCCCCTCAGATACCACACCGTGAGGTTTAGACAGGCCACCTCCGGATGGTATATCAGACCCTGTAGAAGTAAGTCCTGCCTGAGAGGCAGCCGCCAGGCCGGCCTGACTGCCATCCGAAGAATGGTGGTTAAACCAAGCGCTTTTTGGCCAAAAAGGAGTAATTAGAATTACTTACACCTTCTCCCTCTGAATCCTCCTCAGTACCAACAGAATTAGTTGAAACAGAGGAAATGCGTAACCCAGCTGGAAGTTCCAAGGCTGTATTAACGCATCTGTTCCCTGGGAACTGTTGTTTCTGTGAATGGAGAAAAAGACAGAAAGTTGCGTATTTTCTTCTAAAGCAAACAGGTTTATTTGTGGTTGATGATCATTGTGAAGACTTCGGGATTCAGGGTCCATTCTGCTTCCTGAATCCGTCTTCTGCTTAGAAAATCTGCCACTATATTTAAAGTGCCTTTGAGGTGGACCGCTGATAATCACAGCAAATGATTTTCTGCCCAGTTTGGGATGTCTGAGGCGAGAAAGCTGAAGTGATTTTCTTCTTGTGTCTCCTTGCCTGTTTAAGTAGGCTATGGTAGTGGCATTGTTCGAGAAGACCTGAACATGGGCAACTTGAAGGTCTGCGGAGAAGGCAACCAAAGCTAAGGCCACTCCCCTTAGTTCTCTCCAATTGGAGGACTTTTCTGCCTCTGACCGGGACCAAACACCCTGAGCGTAGTTTTGACCCAGGTGCGCCCCCCATCCCCATAGGCTGGCGTCTGTCGTTACCACCTTTTGTATTGGAAACGACCATAACAGGCCTGTTGACAGGTTTGTCTGATTTCTCCACCACCAAAGCGATCGTTTTACTTTGGTGGGGATTTTTACCTTTGCTTCCAGAGATTCTGTCCGGTGATCCCATGCTTTTTTGTCTTTTGGGAGAAAAATTCTTTGCTCCACTGAGCTGATTTGATACCCCGGAAATTGGGCTTCTTGGGTTGGGTTGAAATTTGATTTTTCCATATTTATGATCCAGCCCAAGGCCTCTAGATGACTGCGGGCTTTTCCGAGATCCTCCAACAATTTCTCCCTGGAGGGGGCAAAGAAGAGCAGGTCGTCTAGGTATGGAATTACTGCTACCCCCTGCAAGCGAAGAGGAGCGAGGGCCTCTGCCATGACCTTTGTAAATATTCTCGGAGCCGAGGAAAGGCCGAAGGGAAGGGCTTTGAATTGGAGGTGCACAACCTCTTTTCCCATGTTTACTGCCAATCTTAGACATTTCTGAGATTGAGGGACTATGGGGATATGCAGATAGGCATCTCGAAGGTCGATTGATGCCATAAAGCACTCTTTTGTCAAAAGATTTTTGACCGTGAAGATTGAGTCCATACAGAATTTTTTGTATAGGACTGATCTGTTCAGCAGCTTCAGGTTGAGAATAAGTCTGAAACTTACGGGTGGCTTTTTTATTATGAATACGTGGAAAAATAAAAGCCCTGATAAAGCTCCCCCTGTGGTAATTGAGTTACAACCCCCTGGTTCATCAGATCCTTCAATAGGCTCTTCATTGCTAGGGACTTGACTATATCTCTTGGTTATGTTGTCAACAGGTACCTCTCTGGGGGAGGGTCCGAGAACTCTATTCTGTAACCTTGGGACAGCATAGAGAGAATATACTGATTTTCTGTTATGCTTGCCCAGAAAGGGAGAAAACTTTGAAGTCTTCCCCCCACCTGCAACTGGTTGTCATTGTGTTTTGCTGGTTGCCGTAGGAGGATGGAAAAGGACATTCCCTTTGCCCTTTCCCTTGTGCCCTGACCAACCTTTCTTCCTCTCGTTTGTTTTGTTCTTGAGCCCTTTGAGGACGAAAAAACCTTTTGCCTGTCTGCTTTTTCTTCTTGACAGGAAAAGATATCTTCTTGTCTGCAGTTCTGTCGAGCACTGCATCTAAATCGGGGCCAAATAAAAAATTCCCTTGTAAGGGTACCCCACACAGCTTGTTTTTAGATGCTGTGTCCCCCGGCCAGGTTTTTAACCACAGCGCCCTCCTAACTGAATTAGTAAGGGCCGCGGATCTTGTCGTCATTCTGATAGACTCTGCTGATGCATCAAAGACATAGGCTACAGCTGCTGACAGGGTTGAAAAGGAGTCTAGGATTTCTTGCTTTGGAGAATCAGCTATTATATGATCCTTAAGTTAGTTCAACCAAGACGCAAGTAGTCGCCATTGCTGGCTTAAGGTTGCCTATGATGGATTGCCAGGCCCTCTTTAATTGCTGATCCATTCTCTTATCCATGGGGTCTTTCAGAATCCCTATGTCCTCAAATGCTAGATCTGAAGATCTTGAGACTTGAGAAAAGGCTGCATCGAGTTCTGGAACTTTATTCCAGGGAGCTGCTGGGTCTTCATCAAAAGGAAACCTTTTCTTTTGTGCCTTAGCAAAAATATGTTTTTTTCAACCCGATTATTGTTAAGCCGGCCTTGCCTACACATGTACACGAAAAAAAAAAAAAATGCTCTAGCAAAGCGCGGTGACGTACAACACGTACGACGCCACTATAAATGGGAAGTTCCATTCGGATGGCACCACCCTTAGGGCTGCTTTTGCTGATTTCGTGTTCGTAAAAGACGATTTGCACTTTTCAGTCTGTTACAGCGTGATGAATGTGCTATCTTTATTCCGAACGCTAGTTTTACCAGAACGAGTGCTCCCGTCTCATAACTTTCTTCTGAGCATGCGCGTTTTTTTCACGTCGTTAAAGCCCACACACAACCTTTTTTTCTGACGTGAAAATTTAGAGCATGTTCTAAATTTTTAATGGCCATTTTTTACATCGTGAAAAATGCTTTGGAGCCCACACACGATCGTTTTTAATAACATTAAAAAAAAAAAAAAAATTTGACATCCCGAAAAACAGTCGTGTGTACGCGGCATTATTCAATTTCCTTTAGATTTACCTTCAATGTAGTGCAAAGGGCCGCCTGACTGCATACAAAGTGAAAGTGTTTAGGTCTGACATATTATATGGTTTTGGTAAAGCTAAAGGAAAATTATATAATGTACGGCCAGTCTTAGGCATGTAAACAAAGCATAAAGGGGCAAGCACAGACACACAATTTGTGAGACTTCTAAGCACTGCACATTCTTGCTCTCTAAAGGATATAAAAAGCACGGACTATACACAGCAACTCTTCTTCAGCTGCGTGTTTGAGAGATCTTCTCTTTTTTTTTTTTTTTCATTCTTTTTTTATTACAAAACATAGAAGCAACAATGAATAAAAAAGGAGTAACATAGATTAGAATAAGGGGCGGATCTAGCCACCAACGTAGATCTGATATTCAACCGCATCACATAATGGGTTACATGAAAAGATATTGGAATAGGGGGCGGATCTAGCCGCCAACCTAGATCTGATATTCAACCGCATCACATAATGGGTTACATGAAAAAAACAAAAAAAAAACTGATAAATTCAGACCCGTAATATTGTTTTATAACCTAATCAATCCAAAATAACACCCGAAAGCGTTACCATGATAGTGGATGACCTTATACCTGTATACAAAAAAATCACCCGTATAATCACAGGATGTTTCTAATATATGTGACATCGCTATTAACCTAAAATGCTTTACTTTCTTATCGCAACTTAAATTGGAATTCCGCCAAAAAAATAAATTAAAAGTCAGCAGCTACAAATACTTCAGCTGCTGACTATTAAAATAAGGACACTTGCCTGTCCAGGGCACCCGCGATGTCCTCACCTGACCTGTACATCAGCTCCTGGTCGAGGCGCCGGCATCTTCAGTAGGGCGACCAAAAAGTGAATTCTTGCGGCTTCATAGCCTGGTTCCTGCGCATGTGCGAGTCACGCTGCACGTTCTGACTGGTCCCTGCTGTCTTCTGGGACCTGTATGTCCCTCAGAAGACAGTGGGGGGACGGAGGGGGGGCATGACATGGCGTAGATCGCAGTGGTTCTGCAACGACCTTTATACCTGGATTCGACAAGTATCTGGTCCCCCCACTTTAAATTCTCTTTTTATTATTCCTTTCGTACTTTAATCAGGACAAAAATACCCTCTCCTGACCCCAACCCTTGGGGATCTGGAAAAGAGGTTTACCTAATAAAAAATGGCAATTAATGGGAAATTATAAAGGACTAGGAACTTCACAATGTCCGTCTCAAGAATGAGTAATTGCTAAGCTAGGCAGAGAGACAACTCGGTAAAAAGGGGTGTGCAAGTAAAGGTCGTCCATGGCCGCCTGGTTTCCCTAATTTCCTCCTCTCTTCCGTAGATGGACGCTGTCATATTTTCCATTATCCCAATTTCATCTAATTCTAGAGAACCACTGTTTCAAAGATGGCGTGGTGGTATTCTTCCACAGGTCGGGCAGCATTCAACCTGTGTACTATCAAAGATTTTTTATATTGGCGAAGGGGGAGTGCGATTAGTTGCAAAAGATAGTAGAAATATTTGCCAGCACACCATGGAACGACGTAAATAGCGCCAGACATGCCGAAGGGGTCCTGCGTGGCTCCGAAATGTTGCACTCTCTTTGTGTTGTGATCATGCAAAAAAAAACATCGGTTTGGACGCTATTTACGTCGTTCCATGGTGTGCTGGCAAATATTTCTACTGTAATGTGCACCAGTATCCAGCTGGTTGTTGCTACAAGCACCTAAACCCAAGAGCGGATCCAGGAATGTGTGCGATGGGAATATGAAGTATAATATAGGTGCAAAAGATATCCCAAAGGGTCCAAGCCGAGATCAACTGATGTCAGTTGTCTAATCACATTTCCTACCTCCTTTCAAAACTGTGTAAGTAAAGGGCACACCCAAAAAATATGTAGTAATGTCCCTTTCTCTTTATTACAGCAGAGCCCAGATGTTTGCGTGTATAACTTGTTAAGTAGGGCCAGAACCCTATACCGCCTAGCCAGCAACTTATATCCCTTTAAATATACATATATAATAAAAAATGAATAAAGAAAATAAAATAAAATAGTCGAGAGATCTTCTCTTGAATGTAGGAAAAGCACTTTCTTCTCACCTTCAGAATAAAAATATCCTTCTGTACACGTATGTGCTGATCACGTTTTTGGTGGGTAGCCATCGCTTTCTGTACAATGTGATCTAGATACAGGCTGTAAGGTTTCGGTCCTCGTTTCTTCATTTCATGGAAGCGTTTCAAGCAGTTTAATGCTGCACTGGCCCGCCTGCAAATTATATATAACAAAATTATTACTTCCTGTGTGTACAGGAATCCCTGACACACATTCCAAATTTACAAATTGAATTATCATTAAACTCAAACCCTATTCAATTCAACCATTTTGTAAAAAGTAAAGGCATGCTATGAGTTAAGTCCAAGGAAGTACATGTCACTTCTCGGATTTAACTCTATTATTTATATCTGACAGGTTTATGGCTCTGCCAGAGCATACACTGAGACACTGGGGGACACACGCTATGAGTGCCTTGGCCGTCTGGGACTCTGCCTCCTGATTGGCTTAGACTCAGCAGCAGCGCTATTGGCTCCGTCGCTGACAAAGTCAGTTATCCAATCAGGAGAGAAAAGGGGCAGGGCCGAACAATGGCTTTGTGTCCGAACAGACACCAGGAGCTGTGGCTCAGCCCAGGGTGCCCCCATAGCAAGCTGCTTGCTGTGGTGGCACTCCACAAGAGGGAGGGGCCAGGAGCACTGAACAGGGTTGCCAACTTTCAGCAAATTTACGAACAGTTTGTAAAATCTGTACTTTTTGCATCCGTCCTTGAATGTCCATTGTGGACATATAGGCTGCATGTCTGTAACTGACATTCATGGACAAATGCAACAATTATGAATTTTACAAACTGTTTGTAAATTTACTGAAAGTTGGCAACCCTGGCACTGAAGAGGGACCCACGAAGAAGAGGATATAGGCTGCTCTGTGCAAAATCATTTCACAGAGCAGGTAAGTATAACATCTTTTTTTTTTTTTTTAAACAAACAAAAAAAAAAAAAACAAGAGACTTTAGTATCAGTTTAAGGAAAAAAACATTAACACCAAGTCCTGTATTCAAAAAAATGCTGCTAATATGTGGCACTTGCAGATTTTTTTAAGGAAGGTATATCAAAGGTTTGTGTTTTTTGGACATTGATGCATTTTCAATTGGAATTTATACAGCCGCTTTGAAACTGAAAACGGTGCATTTGACAAGAAAAGGCCGAGCTTGGCCTGCGTTGCCAGCAGTTCAAATACACTTCAAAAGGACATATATCTAAAGAAATGCAAAGCAACACAAATCATGGTAATCGCAGCCTCTGAACTGTTTTATGTTTTGCTCTAATAAAGTTTACAGGATTTTGCTGACATGCATTTGGACTGGTGTTTCAAACGCACAAAAAAGCAGGAAAACACCCGTCAACATGAGCTCTTAGTCTCTCATATATGATACGTACAGTCGTTTTTCCTTGGGGATGTCAAACGATGCCGCCATGTTCATCAGGGTTGGTAAACAATGTAAGTGATGACTGTGTGAATGTGGAAGGATTGTGTTTGCCTGCAGTACAAAACAAAGACATGGAGGATTACAAACAAAATGCACTCGGATGCACAAAGATCCAGCACATTTTCCAAGATATCACTAAACAAAAAGTTTTACCATGTGCAAGAGCTCCCCAAGGATGATTGTTGCTCTGACAGACACATCGTCATCGCTGCTCGTTATTACCTCCACCAGCCCCTAAATCAAATATTAGAGGTCATACAGAGAAGGAATATAAAGACATGCAAAGCTGCACATGACCTTTGACCACTTACCTCCAACAAGCCATTTGTAATGAAAGCAGAAAGTACAAGCGCTAGATAATTGTCAATGAGATCAGGTCTGTAAAATAAAGAAACTGTCTGTCAAATATTCTGGGTCCTATGATATGTGTTTGCAGACGAGAGGAAGAAATACACAATTTCTGCATGGAGTTAAACATACAGGCTCCATGAATAATGAATGACAACTATATTGCCCACAGTAACCAATCAAAATTAGCCTACTGTAGTCAGATTGATCATAAGATTTTTGAATGGCGCTGCGAGTTACTGCCCCCCCCCCTTTTTTTTACAAATAAAACTCCAACAATGTTTCATGTAAAGGTATTCAACTTTCTTATTTCTAAATGAACAGCTTTATGATTTCTGATCTGCACACTTTGCTTTAGAACTTGATTAACCCCGTATAGCAGGATCTGCAGCCATGATCCTGGTGTCATGCGATCGGCTTCACCGTAAAAGTGATCCGAGTGGCATTGCATCACTTTAACAGGGCTTGGAAGGAGTGCCCATCACCTCCAGCTGCTGCAATTCCCAGTCACTACAGTTCCAACAGGGAGCCCAGGACCAGTAAAAGTGATCAGGTTGGCTGCCCATAGAAGAGATGGAGGAACATCCGTTTCCCCATCTTCTCTGTGATGAATGAAGCCGGAAGAGACAAGGATTTTCATCACTTCCTATTTCAGTGCTCTTTGCCTGACTGTTACGGCCAGGAAAACATCTGATCAAACCCAATCTGTTTGAGCAGAAGCTTTGAAGGGCAGGGAACACACCAGATGTCTCCATAAACCATATCCGTCACTGCCCAAAGCCACAGGGGGGTGGAATAAAAAATTAAGAGCAATCCAAACGCCCTGTGCTTGCACGGAAAACTCACACCTGTGAGATATTGCCACGAATATTGAAGTGAGTAATAATTCAAACTGAAGATCTACATTTGATAAATGGCTGTGTGAATATTGTGCAACATAAATTGCAGCCATCAATTTTTTATCCAGGACCTCTGCTTTCAGAGAATATATAATGATTGGGGATTCCAAGTCATTTTTTTTTACCAATTAAATGAGGATTTTAAAATGTATATGAACAACGTGGTAAGTGGTTAACTTCCCTGGCGGCATGATTCTTTCTGGTTTTAGGTGCTGAAAGCGGTACCATTATTTTGCATGGAAATTTGGCGTTTTATACTGTAGGCTTGTAATTCTTAGAAATAACTCACTTAAATCTGTCCAAACAAGAGTCTAGTAGACATCCCGGGTATGATTAAGTTTGAAACACAAAATCATAATATAATAAATAACTATAAATAATTTTAAAAAATAATATAATAATAATAAAAATGTATTAATAATTTAATCAAATCAAAAACACTGATATTTGCTCAGTTGCATAATTGTCGCTGTCCTTACTTTCAGTGTCTGAAGAAGTGGTTCTAATTTATTATCGCTGTTTTCTAGCTGCTCTAAAACCACTTTTGACATAAAGGGACACTTTTTGGTTGCTATGGACAATCTCCAGGCAGAAAGAACAGTTTTTATTATATAAAAGTGCATGCAGGTCACTGGACAGACCACTAAGGACAAAGGGGATGTGTATTTATTTTATAGAGTACTGTAATCTGTAAGATTACAGTATACTGTATGCGTACAGTGTTTTTATTTTTTTGAGATTTGCGGCGATCTCCACCCCCATGCGTCGCAACGTCGCAGGGAAACGGAGCTCGGCGGCACTCGGGCACTGTGTGAATCGAGCGAGGAGACAGCTCGCTCACACAGCAGGGAGACATCGCAGGATACAGGGGACAAGGTAAGTAAACTCCGCCTGGATACTGCGATGCGATCCCAAGTCTGGCTCAGGGATACCGCTAATAGTACTGAATTTCCACCCCGAGCCAGACTCAGGATTACCGCCAGGGAGGTTAAAGAATGTACTAAAGACTTTGAAAGGGTGGTCACTTAGCATTTTCACAAGGGGTGTTTAGCAATAGTAAATAACCATTTCATCTCAGAGTAGAGCTGTCCAGTAAGGCAATGTTTTTCAACTCCAGTCCTCAAGTAAAAAGCATTAGTAAAAACCATATCAATCGTGAAAACGTGAATGACACAAAGAAAAATTCTCACTGTAACTCTTGTCAATGACTATTCAAAAAGTGTCACTGAGTGCTCTCCCTGTGCATACAGCCCTTTTGTGGGTGTACGTGTTCCTAACAAATGAGTACCCCTGGAGGTGAATGCAAAGTACCTGGTGCCTATCCGTGTTGGATGGCTTTCATTGGGGCACTTCTTTAGGTGGTGCATATTTATTTATTTTTACATGTCAGTGATTATAAGGTTATAGCTGATTGTTGTATACTCTATTCTAATCCCCCTCTATACTCTCCCCGCGTAGCTGAAGTCATACTTTAATTAATCTGTATCAATGGCATATAGCACTTACCTGGAACGTGCTCGATGTGGAAGAATTAATTTAGCTTCTGCTGTTACAAACCCATCTGAAAGCCTCCAAGACTCCTGAAAGCGACTTGGATCTTACATTAGA